>NC_044982.1:3575429-3875429 GCF_008728515.1 Papio anubis | reverse complement strand
TGTCGCCCAAGCTGGAGTGCAGTGGCGCGATCTCAGCTCACTGCAAGCTCCGCCTCCCAGGTTCACGCCATTCTCCTGCCTCAGCCTCCCGAGTAGCTGGGACTACAGGCGCCCGCCACCACGCCCGGCTAATTTTTTGTATTTTTAGTAGAGATGGGGTTTCACCGTGTTAGCCAGGATGGTCTCGGTCTCCTGACCTTGTGATCCTCCTGCCTCCACCTCCCAAAGTGCTGCGATTACAGGCACGAGCCACCACACCCGGCTGGATTTTTCAACTTTAAGATGGTACAAAAGTGCTACACATTCAGTAGAAACTGTATTTTGAATTTTGATCTTTTCCTTGGCTAGCAGTATGTGGTGTGATATCCTTACATGAGATATTCAGCGCTTTTTTTTTTTTTTTTTTTTTTTGGAGACAGAGTTTCACTCTTGTTGCCCAGGCTGGAATGCAGTGGTGCAATCTCAGTGAAACCTCTGCCTACCAGATTCAAGTGATTTTTCTGCCTCAGCTTCCCAAGTAGCTGAGATTACAGGCATGCACCATCATGCCCGACTAATTCTGTATTTTTAGTACAGATGGTGTTTCTCCATGTTGGTCAGGCTGGTCTCAAACTCCTGACCTCAGGTAATCCACCCACCTCAGCCTCCCAAAGTGCTGGGATTACAGGTATGAGCCACCGCACCTGGCCTCAACACTTTTTTTTTTTTTTTTTTTTTTAAATAAAACAGTCTTTGTTAGATGGCCTTGCCCAACTACAGGCTAATGTAAGTGTTCTGAGCATATTTAAGGTAGAGTAGGCTATGATGCCCATTGGGTTAGGTGTATTAAGTGCGTTTTTGGAGTAAAATATTTTCAATTTGTGATGCATTTGTCAGGACTAACACTGTTGTAAGCTGAGGAGCATCTGTATGTACCAGGTACTTACTTAATAGGTGGCCTTTCTAATCCTCATAGAAACCCATGCAAGGTAGGCATTATCCTCTCCATTTTTCTTTAGGATTAGTGAAGCTAAGTAGCTTGTTCATCATCACTCAACAACAAAGTGGTTATAATCAGATTCAGGTCCACTATGGGACTGAGTCCCAGATGTGAGCTCAGATCCTGACCAGTGTTAGGATCTAAGTGCAAGTGACTTAACTCCTCTTTTCAAATGTGGACTACAACAGTTCTTATCTCATAGGGTTTTTTTGGTGCATGTTATGTGACAGATAGGTGAAGTGGTTAGCCCAGTTACTGGCACATAGTAATAGTTAATATGGCCGGGCGCAGTGGCTCAAGCCTGTAATCCCAGCACTTTGGGAGGCCGAGACGGGCGGATCACGCGGTCAGGAGATTGAGACCATCCTGGCTAACACAGTGAAACCCCATCTCTACTAAAAAATACAAAAAAATAGCCGGGCGAGGTGGTGGGCACCTGTAGTCCCAGCTACTCGGGAGGCTGAGGCAGGAGAATGGCGCAAACCCGGGAGGCGGAGCTTGCAGTGAGCTGAGATCCGGCCACTGCACTCCAGCCTGGGCGACAGCGCGAGACTCCCTCTCAAAAAAAAAAAAGACAGGACGAGATGAGAAACTGTGAAGTTGGAAACTGAAGGTTAATGGCGGAAGGGTTGGAGAGCGATGGATTTGAGAAAAATTGAAGGGATTAGTGGATGGGGCTCAGTGGGTTTTGCAGAGTGTGTGTGCTCGAGTGCTAGTAGCAGATGAGGGGACTCCAAGATGACTTGCAGCCTTATCGCTGGGAGTTGGTGACTATACAAGTGATAGTGTTAATTTTTTTAGATAAACAAGAAGAAACAGCTTCTTGTTGATAGTGGTAAGGGTGAATGACAGGGCGATAAGCTGTGTCAGGATGCCTTTTGAGTTGTTCTTGCCTTATATGTGTATTCTGTCTTGAGATACAGATTTAGAGGTCATTACCATAATAAATGTGGTTTGAGAAATTTGCAGTGTTAGGTGTTAATGGCATAGGAAGAGTAATTAATACCAGATGAAAAAGAGGAACCCAGGGAACCCTGATGTTTAAAATAGTGGTAGAGAAAACATGGGGAAACGTAAACTTTTGTTAAAATCTCTTACTACCATTCATGTGGCCGTTTAGTTCCTCTGCATCACATCTTCTCTTCTGCTCCCCCTGGAGATGTGAAACACTATCCCGAAAGACAGAACACACTATACATGTTTAGAACATTTCTTCTGAGGATAGTTACTGCTGTGGTGATGCAATTACTGTTGTGGTGATGCTAATGAGAATGAATCTTGCTAAAATTAAGACTCAAGACAGCTGAAGACCTATGAAATCAATTGACCAAATAGCGCTACTTCAGGTCAGGTAAATAGTGGCAGTACAAGAATGAAGAATGGATTCTTTGTTACCAAGGAATTATCTATCTAGTTGGGTATTTACTGGGTAATACAATACAAAATAAGCAATGGTAACTGGTTATGTGTATGTCAGTTGTGGCATGATAGTTTCTACCTCAGCTAACTGCTGAAGCCCTTTCTGTCTGTCTTCTCTCCCTGTCCAGCTTTGTTCTTGCCTGCCTTTTTATTTTTTACAGTCCCTCTCCTTTTTGGGGGTGGGGGTCTAGTGGGAGTATACATACCCCTCGTTAACCAACTGCGATATAAGTTTTTAAAAAAAGTTTCTGTTTTTAAAAAGCAAGTGAATAGAGCATTTATTATGGAGGAAAAAATCTTCAACTAAAAAAATCTGTTTAGCTTTTAAATTTTTGTGAAATCGCTAATCTTTGAGAGGAAAAATGTTTTCCCATAAATTCAGGAGAACATGAGATTTGAGTTTTTAAGGATTTTATAACATGCTTATATTTATTGTAGATTTTAATTCCAGAGAGCTGGTGATTGGAAATTATGGGCCTATTTGTTCCAATGTAAACTTTTAGCATTTAAAAAGGAAGTGATTAGAGAAGAGAGAACCAGACAGTAGGTATATGCTTTGTAGAAAGATACAGATATTTAATGTAATCCCAGCACTTTGAGAGGCCGAGGCTGGCAGATCACCTGAGGTCGGGAGTTTGAGACCAGCCTGACCAATGTGGAGAAACCCCGTCTCTACTAAAAATACAAAATTAGCTGGACGTGGTGGCACATGCCTGTAATCCTAGTTACTTGGGATGCTGAGGCAGGAGAATCGCTTGATCCCGGGAGGCAGAGGTAGCAGTGAGCCGAGATCGCGCCATTGCACTCCAGCCTGGGCAACAAGAGTGAAACTCGGTCTCAGAAAAATAAGAAAAAGATAGTTTGGTATTTAAATACCAAAGTTGCTTCTGACTTCCTCATTTTATAGAGCGTGAACTGTTGTCAGTTGAGAATTCTTAAGCCATGTAGCTTAAGTGCTAAAATACTTAATGGATATCATGAGGAGGAAAAATGTTCTTTAAAATCTAGGCTGTGTAGCATAATGGTTAACACCACCAACTCTGGCTTCTGCTGTTTTCATCCCTCTTCCTTAAGCTTCGACTCTCAGCTTCACTGCTCATAAGTGTGATGTTGGGCAGCTTGCTTTGTCTCTCTGTGCTTTAATTTTCTCATCTGTAAAATGGATTGTTGTAAGATTGAAATGAATTGAGGCCTGTCAAAGTACACAGTGCCTAGCACATAGTAAGTATATGTAACTGTTATAGCAATAGTAATCATATGTACTCTTGCCATTCCCTTTGATTTGTATCTTTTTGATTACCCAACATCAGAAGCAAACAATTTTGGAGTCACAAAATGTTTTTTGGTCCCTAACATAATTAAGTTAAATTTACTCATGCTTAACATCTTAGGATATAGTGAAAGTATGGGTGGCCAGTTCACACATTTAGGAATAAGAATTTACCTTTTTTTTTTTTTTTTTTTTTTTGAGACGGAGCCTTGCTTTGTACCCCAGGCTGGAGTGCAGTGGCGTGACCTCAGCTCATTGCAACCTCTGCCTCCTGGGTTCAAGCGATTCTCGTGCCTCAGCCTCCCAAGTAGCTGGGATTACAGGCGCCTGCCACCACTCCTGGCTAATTTTTGTATTTTTAGTAGAGATGGGATTTCACCATGTTGTCCAGGCTGGTCTTGAACTCCTGACCTCAGGTGATCCACCCATCTTGGCCTCCCAAAGTGCTGGGATTACAGGTGTGAGCCACCATGCCCAGCCCTATCTTATAATTATTGATAGCAAGAAAAGCATATTCACCATTTATTTCAGTTCTGATTGTTTTTGCTGCCCCTTCTGTGTTTATCCATTTGGCCATTCTCTTTCTTGTCTTCGTCTTTCTGTTCTGACTTCGGGCATTGAGGATATGACCCTGAATGATAGAAAAACAACTCCCTCTTCCCCTCCACTCCACAGATCTAACGTGATTTTTTAGGGTGTAGGGGAGAGGGTGCTATGAGAACCTAAGCAGGTGTTCTAATGGCCATGGAGTAACCTGTCTAATCTTTCCAGTTAGTTTCTGTGTTTTGTTTGTTTGTTTTAAAGAGACAGGATCTCTCCCTGTTGCCCAGGCTAGAGTGCCTCAGGGTGATCATAGCTCACTGCATCCTTGAACTCTTGGGCCCAAGCAATCCTCTAGCCTCACCCTCCCAAGTAGCTGGGACTACAGGTGCTCACCACCATACCTGGCTAACTTTTAAAAACTTGTAGAGATAGGGTCTCACTGTGTTGCTCAGACTGGCCTTGAAATTCTGGCCTCAGCTGATCCTTCCACCTCAGCCTCCTGAGTAGCCTTGCTTTTAAAATAACAGCTTTACTACGATAAAATTAACAAAACATGCAGTTCACTTATTTAAAATATGCAAGATCCAGTGGCTTTCGGTACATTCAGTTGTGCAGCTCTCACCACAAATCAAATTTAAAACATTCTTATCATCCCATAAGGAAATGCTGTACCTGTTAGCAGTGGCTCCCTGTTATTTCCAAATGCCCCACAGCCTATGGCAATCACTAATCTTTCTGTCTGGATGGTTCATGTAAATAAAATCATACAATAGACTGGATTTTTGTGCATGTGACTGACTGCTTTTACTTAGCATAGTGTTTTCAAATTTCATGCTGAGCATGTGTTAGTATTTTATTCCTTTTCTTGGCAGTATAATGTTCTGTGATAGACATACTGCATTTTTTTTATTCAATCATCAGTTGATGGGCATTTGGGTTGTTTCTGTCTTTTAGCTGTTGAGTAATGCTGCTATGAAAATTTATATACAAATTATTATGTGGACATATGTTTTTATTTCTTTGGGCTGTATACCTCGGAGTGGATTTTCTGGGTTATATGATAATCTTTTGAGGAATGACACCATTTTATATTCCCAACATAAAACAGGCAAAAGAGCAGAATAGACATTTCTCCAGGGAAGATACTCAGATGGCCAATAAACAACCAATATGCTCAACCTCTTTATTCAGGGAAATGTAAATCAAAACCACAGTTAGAGACTACTTCACACCTGCTAGCTAGAATCAAAAAGTCAGATAATAACAAGTGTTGGTGAGGATGTGGAGAAATTGGAACCCTCATACCCTGTAAGTTGCTGTTGTGCTTCCAAACAGTTGACAAGTAAAATATGACATTGTAGAGTGAGAAATAGCTCAGAGTTTCAGAGTAGAACTGAAAATATACTAGAAGAGTATTTTCCTTACTGTTGGACTAGATGATTTTAAATTTGAACACAGGTAGCATCAAATCATACAGTGAAGGATTTCTCTGTGATTCTTAAAGTTTTGGATATATACAAGCAATGTACACAAAATAGTATTTGTCTGCTTAGCACTGGGATTTGCAAAGAACAGTGAAATATTATAATGTTACAAAGCAAGATCTTTCTCTCTTTAAATGCCTGTTAATCTGGTTTTAAGAATATCTTCATTGTACACATCTTATTCTTTAAATGTTCCCTATAACTGATAGTACCAATTTTATATTTTCAACATTCAAGTTATGATATTATACATTTCCTTTAACTTGCTTTTTCTGTTCAGACTGGTTGATAGCTGTAGATCTGATTTTGTTTTCTGTATTTAATTCCCTTGAAGTCACATACCACGGTTTATCCAATCCCTGTTGATTTTTTTTTTTTTTTTTTTTGAGACAGAGTTTTGCTCTTGTTGCCCAGGCTGGAGTGCAATGACATGATCTCTGCTCACCGCAACCTCCGCCTCCCGGGTTCAAGTGATTCTCCTGCCTCAGCCTCCCTAGTAGCTGAGATTACAGGCGTGCGCCACCATGCCTGGCTAATTTTGTGTTTTTGGTAGAGACAGGGTTTCTCCATGTTGATCAAGCTGGTCTCGAACTCCCGACCTCTGGTAATCCACCCGCTGCAGCCTCCCCAAGTGCTGGGATTACAGGCATGAGCTACCACGCCCAGCCCCTGTTGATGTATTTTAAAGATTTTCCTCTATTTTGGTCCTGTAGACAATTCTGTAGTAACTATCTATGTTACTATGTAGATAGGGTTCTTTCAGATAAACAGAACTACTGGAATATGTATGGGTGTATCTATGTATACATATATTCAGAGATTTATTTTAAGGAATTGGTTTATGTAGTTGTAGGGGCCTGACAAGTCTGAAATCTGTAGAGCAGGCCTATAGGAAGGAGTTAGGGCCTCAGTCTCAACTTCTGGAAAAATCTCAATTTCTGCTCCTACGACCTTCCGGTGAACTGGATAAGGCCCGCTCACATTATGGAGGGTAATCAAGTGATTATAGATGTTAACCATATCTACTAAATACTTTTCACAGCAACACCTAGATTAATGTTTGATTAAATAACTGGCTACTAGAGTCTAGCCAAGCCGAAACAGAAAACTGAGCAACATGCTGTCCTTCCATGTGCACCTCTTAAAGTCTCTAGACCAGAGACTTTCAGACTTTAAAAAATCTCCACCAATAGTTTATAAACACATGAAACCATATGCTGATGTTTTCTGTTCCTTACTCTTTTTTTAAAATGCTGATTAGGAACCCAGAATTCAATGTGAGTAGATTTGACCAGCAATTTGAAAAACATTGCATATATATGTAGTCTAGAAATGGAAATGCTGACTTGCAAGGTATCCATACGTCTACTTTACTATACATTGCCTGTTTTTTCTCTGAAGTAGTTGAACCACTGTATAGCCCCGCTAGCCATGTAAATAAACCTTTCTTTCTTTCTTTCTTTCTTTCTTTTTTTTTTTTTTGACGGAGTTTCGCTCTTGTTGTCCAGGCTGGAGCGCAATAGTGCGATCTCAGCCCACCACCACCTCCACCTCCCAGGTTCAAGCGATTCTCTTGCCTCAGCCTTCCCAAGTAGCTGGGATTAGAGGCATGCGCCACCAAGCCCGGCTAATTTTGTATTTTTAGTAGAGATAGGGTTTCTCCATGTGGGTCAGGCTGGTCTCAAACTCCCGACCTCCCGACCTCAGGTGATCCGCCTACCTTGGCCTCCCAAAGTGCTGGGATTACAGGCGTGAGCCACCGCGCCCAGCTAATAAACCTTTCTTACCCCCTTGATGGCGACTGGTAATTGCAATTTCCTTGTAGACCTAATTATTCCAGATAATTTTTTATTTTTTAAGGGCTTATTTTTTAAGGTCTTTAAAACTTGATAAAAATCAGCTTTAAACAAAGTTTAAAGAGTCCTGCCTGTGTTAGCACCTTCAGCAAATATTAGTATCTACCCAGAAATTAATGGCATTTCTTTGTTTTTATTGTATTTATATTTTTATATATTATATATATTTTTTGATTTACGTGTAGCAAAACTGAATAATTTTTGCTGCACTTTTTTGTGAGAGTTAAGATGTGTATACAATACTCTGTCCTTATCCATGAAAGGTATGTTTCAAGGCCCCGGTGGGTGCCTGAAACTGGGTAGTACTGAACCCTATATATACACTATGGTTTTTCCTATGCATACATACCTATGATAAAGGTTACTTTATAAGTTAGACACACTGAGAGATCAACAACAAAAACTAATAATAAAATAGAACAATTATAGCAATATGCCAACATCACCAGCACTTTGGGGGTGTTAGTAAGTAAAATATGGGGGACTTGAATGCAAGTGCTGCAATGCTGTGACCGTCCAGCTGGTAACTAAGATGGCCGAGTTACTGATGGGCACATAGTACCTCCAGAGGGGACGTGGTGCACAAAGGAATGATGCATGTCCCAGGAGGGACGGCACGAGATTTCAGCATGGTAATCAGAATGGGGCACAATGTAAAATTCAGGAACTGTTTCTGGAATTCTCAATTGAATGTTTTCAGACCACGGTTTATCATGGGTGACTGAAATCACAGAAAGCAAATGCTGATGGGGGCACTACTGGAGTTTCACATAACACCACACAATTAGGATACCAAAGAGCTCCATCTCCTCCAAAAACTCTCTCACACTTTCTTTTTTTTTTTCTTTTTTTTTTTTGAGGCGGAGTCTTCACTCTGTCGCCCAGGCTGGAGTGCAGTGGCGCGATCTCGGCTCACTGCAAGCTCCACCTCCCGGATTTGCGCCATTCTCCTGCCTCAGCCTCCCGAGTAGCTGGGACTACAGGCGCCCGCCACTGCGCCCGGCTAATTTTTTGTATTTTAGTAGAGACGGGGTTTCACCGTGTTAGCCAGGATGGTCTCAATCTCCTGACCTCGTGATCTGCCCGCCTCGGCCTCCCAAAGTGCAGGGATTACAGGCGTGAGCCACCGCGCCTGGCCTCTCACATTTTCTTAACCTTCCTCACACTTCTAGCCCCTGGAAACCCTGGATCTATTCGTTATCCCTGTACTTTTGCAGAGTGTCATATGAATGAACTTGTACTGACTTCTCTCACTCACTGTAATGCTTTGGAGATAGGTCTGTGTTGTTGCATATATTAGTAGTTCACTATTTTTATTGCTGTGTACTGTTCCAGTATATGGGTGTACTACAGTTGGTGTATCCATTTGCCCATGGAAGAACATCTGAATATTTCACAGTTTTTGATGATTGTGAATAACGCTGCCTGTGTGTGCCGGATGGTTTTTTTTGTTTTGTTTTGTTTTTTTGTTTTTGGCACTGAGTCTCGCTCTGGCGCCCAGGCTGGAGTGCAGTGGCGCGATCTTGGCTCACTGCAACCTCCACCTCCGGGGTTCAAGCATTTCTCCTGCCTCAGACTCCCGAGTGGCTGAGTCTACAGGCACACACCACCATGCCTGGCTAATTTTTGTATTTGTAGTAGAGATGGGATTTGACAATATTGGTCAGGCTGGTCTCCTGACCTCAGGTGATCCACCCGCCTCAGCCTCCCAAAGTGCTGGGATTACAGGTGTGAGTCACTGCTCCCAGCCTGTGTGCAGGTTTTGCTGTGAACATAATGCTAATTCTGTAGGGTATATGGCTGAACAGTGGGGTTGCTAGATCAGTCATTTGGTAACTATAATTATGTCTTTGTAAAAAACTGCAAAATTTTCCCAGAATGGCTTTATAATTTTGCATTTACACCAGTAGTGTATGAGAATTTCAGTTGTTCCCGTTCTTGTCAGCTCTTTGTATTGTTGATGCCTTTTATTTTAGACAGCCTAACAGGTAAATCATGGTTTCTCATCATGGCTTTAATTCACATTTTTCTAATGGCTAAAGATGTAGAGCATTTTTTCATCTAATATGCCACCTTTATATCTACTTTAGTGAAGTGACTGTTCAAATCGTTTGTCCTTTTTTAAAAAAAAAATTGTGTCATTTTCCTTATTGTTGACTTTGAAAGTTCTTTATGTATTCTGGATACAAGTCCTTTGTTGCATTTGCGATATGCAAATATTTTCTTACAGTCTGCAGTGTATCTCAACAGTGCCTTTTGCAGAGTAAAAGTTTTAAAATTTTACTTAAGTATAATATACCATTAAAAAATGTTTGGTGGATTGTGCTTTTGGTATTGTATCTAAGATGTCTTTTCCCACCCCAGGGTCAAAAAGATTTCCGTGTGTTTTTCTCTAGAAATTCTATAATTTTTGAGTTTTACATTTAGTTCTGTCGTCTGTTTTGAGATAATTTTGAGGTATGGATCCAAATTAATTTTTTAAAAAATGTTTTCTTGGCCGGGCGCGGTGGCTCAAGCCTGTAATCCCAGCACTTTGGGAGGCCGAGGCGGGTGGATCACGAGGTCAGGAGATCGAGACTATCCTGGCTAACATGGTGAAACCCCGTCTCTACTAAAAATACAAAAAACTAGCCGGGCGTGGTGGCGGGCGCCTGTAGTCTCAGCTACTTGGGAGGCTGAGGCGGGAGAATGGCGTGAACCCGGGAGGCGGAGCTTGCAGTGAGGAGATCACGCCACTGCACTCTAGCCTGGGAGACACAGCGAGACTCCGTCTCCATATCAAAAAAAAAAAAAAAAAAAAAAATGTTTTCTTTTTGCATGTGAATATTCATTTGTTCCTGCATCATTTGTTGAAAAGATTATTATTTTTGGTTTGGTTTTGCCTTCATGCCTTTATGGAAAATCATTTGATCCTGTATGTGTGGTTCTGTTTTTGGATTCTATTCCATTTATTTCTCTCTCTCTCTTTTTTTTTTGAGACGGAGTCTCACTCTGCCTCCCAGGCTGGAGTGCAGTGGCGCGATCTCAGTTCACTGCAAGCTCCGCCTCCCAGGTTCACGCCATTCTCCTGCCTCAGCCTCCCGAGTAGCTGGTACTAAGGAGCCCACCATGACCCCCGGCTAATTTTTTGTATTTTTAGTAGAGACGGGGTTTCACTGTGTTAGCCAGGATGGTCTCGATCCCCTGACCTCGTGATCCACCCACCTCGGTCTCCCAAAGTGCTGGGATTACAGGTGTGAGCCACCGCGCCCGGCCTATTTCTCTATCATTATGCCAATACCATACATTTTTGATTACTGATTTTTTATAATTAGTCTTGATTTAGATAGTGTAAATCTTCCAACTTTGCTCTTTTTCAAAATGCGTTGACTGTCTCAGTTACCTTGCCTTTCTTTATGAATTGTAGAATATTTATCAATTACTGCAAAAGAATGTGCTACAGTTTTGATTGGGGTTGCATTGAATCTTTAGAGCAGTTTGGGAATAATGCCTTCTTAATAATGAGTCTATATCTATGATATATTTCTTCATTTTCTTAGATCATCTTTAGTTTCTCTCAGCAGTGTTTTATAGTTTTCAATGTACACATCTTACTTTATCCCTAAGTTATTTCATATTTGATGCTAATGATCTTTAATTTTGATTTTTTAATTGCTGGTATATATAAATAGAATTGATTTTACTATTAATATTATTTCTTACAACCTTACTAAACTCATTTATTCTAGTGCCATTTTGTAGATTCTACAAAATGTAGATTTTCTACACAGACAGTCATGCAGTTTTGATTGTACCTTTCCACTGTGGATACCTTTATTTTTGTTGTACTTTAGACTTCTATTGGAAATATAGCAGGACTCATTTGTCTTTGTATTCCGTTGGGGGTCCCTCCCCACACATACTTTTGATGACTTTTGTTTTAGGTTATGTGTAGCATTAGCATTGTTCTGAAAGTCAGAACTATGTATATATCTGTAAAAAAAGGTAGGCCGGGCGCGGTGGCTCAAGCCTATAATCCCAGCACTTTGGGAGACCGAGACGGGCGGATCACGAGGTCAGGAGATCGAGACCATCCTGGCTAACACGGTGAAACCCTGTCTCTACTAAAAAATACAAAAAACTAGCCGGGCGAGGTGGCGGGCGCCTGTAGTCCCAGCTACTTGGGAGGCTGAGGCAGGAGAATGGCGTAAATCCGGGAGGTGGAGCTTGCAGTGAGCTGAGATCCAGCCACTGCACTCCAGCCTGGATGACAGAGTGAGACTCCGTCTCAAAAAAAAAAAAAAAGGTATACTTGTGCTGGGCGCAGTGACTCACACCTGTAACCCCAGCACTTTGGGAGGCCAAGGTGGGCAGATCATGAGGTCAGGAGTTCGAGACCAGCCTGGCCAATATGGTGAAACCTCCATCTCTACTAAAAATAAAAAATTAGTTGGGTGTGGTGGTGCACGCCTATAGTCCCAGCTACTCGAGAGGCTGAGGCAGGAGAATCACTTGAACCCGGGAGGCAGAGGTTGCAGTGAGCTGAGCCTGGGTGACTAAGACTCTGTCTCAAAAAAGGGTAAACTCAAAGACGGTCACTACATCTTTTTTGTCATATTTCTTTCTCATCTACATCCTCTTCCCATCTGCAACATAAATTCAACTTTTAATTTTACCTAATTCATACTGTTCACACTTTGGGTCCTTTTCACTATTCTGTTATGGTTCTTTAAAGTAACTGCCTCTCAGATTTTACTAAAAATGTAAAATTTCCTCTTTATAAAACCTAGAACACATTGGTAGACAAAATTAAAGATGGAAGATCTGGCGGTATCATAAAAGATGAAATTCGTTAACCAGACTGTGGGTTTCCTAGATTTTTGTTTATAGTAGGTTGTATGTTATATTTAGTTGCATTTTTCCCCTTAGAGTTTAGGTTCCATAACTTTCATCATATTTTCAGAGTAGTTTATTTAAAGGAAAAAAAGTGGCCAAAATTAACCTTTAGAATGAATAAGTTTGGGCCTAAGCATTGTGAAGGTATGGTCACTGAACCTCCTGTTTCTTGAGTCTTTGCCTTGTGAAGATAATGTTTTAGGTATGTGTATTGTAGTAGATGACAGTTGCTTGCGGTTAATTCACTAATACATGTGAGCTCCACCCTTGGCACTTTTAAACGTTTTGGCCTACTATTTTGCATCACAGATTTTTAAGAATTAGTATGCATTTTAGAAGTTTACTTTCAGGTTAAACTTTTTAAATGGTTATTCTTTAATAATGCTGTTAAAAGAATTTTGGAATTTCTATTGCCAAGTCACTAAAAGGTTACTCAGGCAGAGAAGGGTAAGGGTGCTGCAAGCACACGTGAAGAATTAACATTTTAAAAGAACCTTTGAGCACCTTGGCATGTGTGGATTTCTTTTTGGATGTCTCATGTCTAAAAGCAGAGCAGCATACTGTAAAATGAGTAAAAGTAGGAAAGGACTTGCAAGTAGAAATGTTTCAGCAGACTCTGTCGCCTCCCCCATCTCCATCCTCACTCTGAGGTTAAGTGTGTGGTCCCATTGGTACAGATACAGGTAAAAGGTGGGTGTATTCAACAATACATTAAAATGTATTGTTACTTATTGCTTATTAGATGTGTTAAATTTTAATGAGATTTTTCTTTTTTCTTTCTCTCAAGCCAAACTGGCAAGACGCAGTCAAGAACGGGACAATCTTGGCATGTTGGTCTGGTCACCCAATCAAAATCTGTCAGAAGCAAAGTGTAAGTCTTAGAGCACTTTTTTTTCTACTTTTCTTGTTTAATGTAAGATTTTAAAGGTACCTTTGAAGCTAAAAGTTTCTATATGTATTATATTTCTTCTATATTTTAAGATAAATAATTTGAAGAGTTTTAAAATTTATTATTGTTTTTTGAGATGGAGTCTTGCTCTGTTGCCCAAGCTGGAGTGCAGTGGCACGATCTGGGCTCACTGCACTCTGCCTCCTGGGTTCAAGTGATTCTCCAGCCCCAGCCTCCTGAATAGCAGAGATTATAGGTGCCCGTTACCACACCCAGCTAATTTTTGTATTTTTAGTAGAGATGGGTTTTTGCCATGTTGGCCAGGCTGGTCTGAAGCTCCTGACTTCAGGTGATCCACCTACCTCGGCCTCCTGAAGTGTTGGGATTACAGGCGTGAGCCACTGCACCCTGCGATCTATTCCATTTTTGAACATGTTCTTTCTTACAGAGCACTGAAAATCTGCCTCCCTTTGTAAAAGCTTTGTTTTCGTGAACTTCGCTAAATAACTTTGCTTCCATATGTGTCCTTTAAATGTTCAGTCATTGTATCTCCTTTACTGTCTGAGTCCAAGCTAGTTGCTTCAGGTGCCATTTCCGATGGTTTTATTTTGGGGTCTCTTTTCATCTCCTGTTGTCCTCCTAAGTGTGTTTCAGTTGGTCACAATGTCCATCTTAAATTGTACTCGGAACTGAATATAAGAATACTGAGCATTTTTTGAACCTTTATGCCAGCATTGTACTAAAATGCTTTTCATACTCCTATATCATTCAATGTTCATAGTAACAGGAAGATTTTGTCTCTGTTTTACAGATGGCATCCCATAGTTCAAAGAGTCAGTGGGTTGTAAAAGTAGCACAGATAGTGAGTGGTGGAACCACAGGTAGTATCCAGGTTTGCTGATGCTTCACTCGTGGGTCATAATCTCACTTATTTCTCAGGCTGTGTTCATTCAGCCTGTTAGCCACTATCTCTCTGTTATTACAGTTTAAAGTTTATTAGTCACTTTTCCTGTTGTATTACTTATTGGAGTCTTTGGAGTCAGAATTTAATTTTAATATTATTTTTCATAGACACAGAAGAAAAGAGCAGAATATGGAAAGTTAATTGGTTTTTAAACAGTGATATTGCCTATAAAATAAATTTACAGTTTTATTGTAAGCCCTGATTACAATTGTTTAAACAATTGTTAATTGTTAAAGTTGGTTAAAACTTTAAACGTTAAAAAAACTAACCTGTCCACTGAGGCTCCCAGTGGACAGCGAGCTCAGCTTATGGCAGAGACACACTTGAGCCAGGCCAGAGGCGTAGGAGGACCAGATTTGACAGATGTCAATACACAATTCTTACTGAGGCCTTTGAAACGGACCTTTATCCTGGAATTACCGTCAGAGAAGAACTGGCCAGAAAAACGGACTTCTGAGCCACGAATCCAGGTTTGGTTTCAGAACTGGAGAGCTGGAATACCAAAGAAAAGCCAGAGGAGCCCCAGCGTGGAGGCAGTCTGGACGCAGGCCCGGATCCCAGACCCCGATCAGCCTGGGGTGCTGGCCCCTACTGCTCCTGCCAGCAGGGCTTCCCAGGGGGCCCAAGCACCGGGGGCAATTCTCTTGGGAATTGGAGGATGCTTCGGGTCAAGCTCTCTGGGGGCACGCTGATGTTCCGGGCGCAAACGTGGCCCCCGCTGACCTGGAGATGGCAGCCAGTACGCAGGGCCACCCTTAGGGAGACATCCTTGATCTCTGCCCTCGGGCCCAGTGCTGCTTCCAGGTCCCTCTTGCCACCAACCCTTCCCACAGCTGGAAGCTGGTAGTGCTGGGCTTCAAGTTCATCCTGGGGCACCCAGCCTGCTCCCCGTACACGGGTCCCTAGCCCTGTGGGGGCTGGGGCTGCGCCCTCCTGCTGTGGAGCAGTAGCGGAGGTGGGACTGGCCACGGGGGGAGGCGCCTGGGCGCACCCAGACCTGGGAGCAGCCGTCTCCGCCCCAGCCCCAGCAGTTCTGACCTTATCCTGCCTCTCTGTCCCTTTCCTGGCGGTAGCCACAGCCACAGCTGTCGCAGGGCCCCGCTGAGCGCTAGGAACAGGTTCCTTGTCTTCCTCCAGAGCCCAACTCGAGCCGGAGGCCCCAACTCCCCTGCCCCCAATGGCCGCTGCAGGGTCTGAACCTCAAGTGTCTGCACAGCAAACCCGTGGAAATAACCTGTCAGTGTCAAGCAATGGAAGACAGATGAACTAAGCCAGGGCTCATCGGTAGCATTCACATTATGAAAATTGAAGAGGAATATTGGGATTTATTTACTTTGTCATGGAAAGGCTTCCAGACATACTTTTCAGGGAAATCAAGTTGTTAGGGTGGAAGGGCCTCGGGGTGCATGGGACCTAGGGGTTTTCCTTAGATGGGGTAAAAAAGGATTGACTTTATAGAATTCATCTGTCTTTCCATTTATTAACTGAGTAAACACGGAGCACTTAGAGTGAACCAAGTCCACTAGAGAGAAGGCAGGATGAGGACGGCTTTGTAGAAATGTATTATTTTGTAATCAGTAGTGAGCAATCATTTCTACACTGGGAAATAAACAAAACTACAAAAACAACAAAACACTTACCTAAAAGTAGCATTTACATATTGTTGAAAGTTCATAGATGAAAGTATAAAGAATAAAAAACATTCACCTCTTATTCCATCACCCAGTGGTGATAACCGTTAAACACTTTGGGGTATTTCTTCCAATTTTTTTTTGTATGTATTTATATGAGTGAGATGATAGATTATCTGTGTGTGTGTGTATGTGTGTATCGTCTTCCTAAGCAGTTCCCATGTTATTAAAACTGCTTATAAAGGTTTTAAATAACTAGGTGTAATATTTATCATATGGATATATCAGTATGTTTAACAATTACTCTATTGAAAATTTAGGTGTCTCAGTTTTGGAAGAATGTAGAAGTCTTGGTTGTCCAGCATTTATTCCGACGTGAAGTAGAAATAAGTGATTTAGGACATATTTCTAGCAGATACTAAAAAATTGTGTATAAGGATGTCTGGAGAGCCCTGGCTTTTCTTGTGCTGCTTTTCTTTTCAAAGTGGCTGTTCAGAGTTCTGCCTCTTAGGGTTACTGAAAGCTTATAAAGTTACTTTGTGATTATAAAAATAAATGCTATTGTAGAAAATTCAAACAGTACTTAATGCATAATATGTAATTGTTTTCCACAAAATGTGAACTGTTATCAGTCTGCTCATAAGTACATCTGGGACTGTTTCATCTCAGTATATCTCCAGTTATCTAATTTTTTAACTGTAAATAATATGGATGTATCATAATTTATCCTTTTTTTTAAACAAAATTACCTGTATTACCTATTGATGAATATTTAGAATCTTAGTTCTTTTTTTAACTCTGTTTTTAAAAAAACCTGATCTGTAAAATGACTCTAGTTAGCATTCATGAATTATACATTTCTTTTTTTTTTGAGACAGAGGTTTATTCTTATTATCCAGGATGGAGTGCAGTTGTGCAATCTTGGCTCACTGCAACCTCCACCTCCTGGGCTCAAGAGAGTCTCCTGCCTTAGCCTCCCAAGTAGCTGGGACTACATATGCAGACCACTGCACCTGGCCTTGAATTGTACATTTCAGAATAACTAGAAGAGGGCCTGAGTGCAATGTCCCACCCCTATAATCCCAGCACTTTGAGAGGCCAAGGCCAGCGGATCACTTGAGCTCAGGAGTTTGAGACCAGCCTGGGCAACATGGTGAAACCCCGTGTCTCTAAAAGTCCCAAAAGTTAGCTGGGTGCAGTGGCATGTGCCTGTAGTCCCAGCACTTAGAGGTGGAGGTGAGGATGCTTGAACTCAGGAGTTCAAGACCAGCCTGGGCAACATAGACCTCCCCTCTACTTTAAAAAAAAAAAAAAAAAAAAAAAAGGGCTAGAAGAGAAGAATTTCGAATATTCCTAGTATAGAGAAAATGTAAATATGTAGGATTATGGGTATCCCAGTTACCCTGATTTGATTATATGAATGTATCAAATTATCACATGTACCCTGGAAATATGTACATCTAATATGTATCAGTAAAATAAAATACATACATTTTAAGAGAGGATTTTGGCTCTGTTGCCCATGCTGGAGTGCAGTGGCACAGTCATAACTCACTGCAACCTTGAACTCCTGGGCTCAAGCCATCATTTTAAAAAAAGCAATAGTGAAGATTTTTGCCCCTTAATACATTTCTTATTTTGTTGTTTAAAATAGATTTTATATTTTAGAGACATTTTAGCTTCACAGCTAAAATTGAGCAGAAAGTACAAAGAGTGCCCATTTATCTTCTGCCCCCACACACCCACAGCCTCCCCCAGTGTGAACATCCTGCACTGGGGTCCACCAAAGGGATACGTTTGTTATAATCAACCAGCCTACAGTGACACATTTTTATCACTCGAAATTCAGAGTTTACATTAAGCTTTACTCTTATGTTGTGTGTTCTGTGGATTCCGATAAATGTATAATGACCTGTCCACCAATGTAGTTATCATAGTTTCACTGGTTTAAGAAACCTCTGCTCCACCTGTTCATCTCCCACTCTACCTCCTAATCCCTGGCAACCGTTGATCATTTTACTGCTTCTATAGAATGCCTTCCAGGTGGAATCATACAGTATGTCGCCTTTTCAAATTGGCTTCTTTCACTTAGCAATACGCATTTAAGATTCCTCTGTCTCTTTATGGCTTGATAGTTCATTTATTTTTAGTGGACTGTCTAGCCATGCCACAGTTTATCTGGTATATTGTCATGCTACGAACCCCTCTTCCATCCCCAGATTACAAACAGACTGATGTCTTCTGTCTTCCCCTCTTTTTTACATTGTTGTGGCAACTGAAATTATTGAATTGTATTTTTTCCTTCACTTACGTTAAACTCATACATGCTTTGTGCCTGGACTTCATTCTTTTCAGTGTTCCTGGCTCTTTATTTATTCTTTTAGGTGAATCTTAGACTTGTGGTAACAAGTTCTGTCCAAAAGTATCTCAATTCAGGTTATACTGAATTCATGTTTATCCTCTGAGTTTTCATTTACATTTTAAATTGAACAGCTTTGTGTCTGGGAATGTACCAGGAGTGAAAGGTTCAGGAATCTCATACTCTAATGGAGAGACAGAAAAAATGAACATGTGAGCAAATAATTTATATGTAGTTTTCCTAGGGCAACTCTTCCTTTTTAGAGATAAAAACACTGGGGTCTACAGAAGTAAAGTCAAATGGTTAAGGTCCCATAGCTAGTTACTATAGTAGCCCAGTTTTAGCTAGATCTCTTGTCTCCAGACTATATTTACCACACCTGTCTGCCTTCGTAGGCTGCTTCATTTAATAAATTATAATTCAATGCTTAAAACATTAATATTATACTAGTTTTTTTGGGCTGTGTCTAAGTAAAACTCATTTAATGAGAGATATAATTTATGGGATATGCCTAGAAAATGTGGCCTTTAGAGACATTTCATGTTGAGAAAGTGTAAATAATTCCCAATAACATAGATTAGAACAATGAGTTTAAATATTAAATGGTCATGGAAAATTACTTGATGAAACCATTACTTGAGATTTCAGCAACAAAGGAGTGAATGAAGTACACATTGCCATCATGTGTAATCTGGAGGGTGGCAGACTGAGAAACTGGAAAATGTTCACTTACTGGAGAAGAGTACAGTTGACTCACATCATTTTTACATCAAGCATCTCCCATGTACCATTGAGTCAGTATTCTGATGTTTCCCTTGGGACTTAGCAGAAGGTGCTGGCTTTCCTAGGTAGAAATAAAGAGTTGAAGATGGTTGACATTTGATTGAAATGTGGAAGCGTGAGTGAGTTTGCTGGCTGGACCAAGGGGCATAAGTGCACCCTAAACAGAGGAAATGATAGCATTTCCTTTTTTTTTTTTTTTTTTTTTGAGATGGAGTCTCGCTCTGTTGCCCAGGCTGGAGTACGGTGGCGCGATCTTGGCTCACTGCAACCTCTGCCTCCTGAGTTCAAGCAGTTCTGCCTCAGCCTCCGGAGTAGCTGGGATTACATGCGCATGCGCCACCACACCCAGCTAATTTTGCATTTTTAGTAGAGACAGGGTTTCACCACGTTGGCCAGGCTGGTCTTGAACTCCTGACCTCAAGTGATCCGCCTGCCTCAGCCTCCCAAAGTGTTGAAATTACCGCACCCAGCCAGCATTTTCATTTTTAAAGGTGTGAAGATGTGCAGAGGAAATCCAGTGCTTAATTTTGGAGATTTGCCTGACTCTGACAAGTGGTGTCCCTGGGGCATAGAGAAATGAAACTGGAAAAGCAGGCCAGCTTCTTAAAGGTTTGGAGGATCCCTTGAAGGTTTTTTAGCTAGAAGTGATATGATTTACACTAAAAAGCTCTTGACAGTCCTGTGGTTTAGAGAAGAGTAGAGAAGAGGTTTATTGGTGGTAGTAAGCTGTTGATACAATTCCAAGTCAGAGAAGTTGATTGCCTAACCAGGTCAGTGCTCTTAAAAGGAGGCATGATGAAAATTCAGAAAGTCAAGTCAGGAGCATCTCAACTTGCCCCAAAGAGATGGAGACCATAGGGTTGTGGGCTTAGTGACTGGTTCAGGCAGCCTTTAACGTGTCTTTAAAGACTATTAAATGCCGTTAAGTATAGGCGCACTGTTCCATCATTTACTCCACATGTTTCTGTTGAACCCCTATGAGGCAGTCTGTTGCTGTGATACAATATCATCTCTCCTCAGTCCCCGTTGTGATATTGTGCAGCTACCCTTTGCATGGATTCTATACCCCATGTCTGCACATCCTCTTTACTCCATTCCACGCTGCCCACCTTTGGAGACTCCATCCTCATTCCGATTGGTCTGCACCCTAAATGCCCACCTTGCTCAGCCCTACCCACCGGCTTTAGGATACCACCTCTTGCCTTCACACGGACACCCCTTCGTTGTGCATTGTACTTTTGGCAGTCCCCTCTTGTCTCTGTGCTTACATGTAGACCTACTTCAAGTTTGGACTTCGTTCGTCTAGAGAAGCAGCTGAACGTTAACAAAGTGAGCATATTAGAGTTTAAAGTATATGTGGAGGCCGGGCGCAGTGGCTCAAGCCTGTAATTCCAGCACTTTGGGAGGCCGAGACGGGCAGATCACGAGGTCAGGAGATCAGGACCATCCTGGCTAACACAGTGAAACCCTGTCTCTACTAAAAAATACAGAAAACTAGCCGGGCGTGGTGGCGGGCGCCTGTAGTCCCAGCTACTCGAGAGGCTGAGGCAGGAGAATGGTGCAAACCCGGGAGGCGGAGCTTGCAGTGAGCTGAGATCCGGCCACTGCACTCCAGCCTGGGTGACAGAGCGAGACTCCGTCCCAAAAAAATATGTATATATATATGTGGAGTTTAGGCCAGATTGTAGGCCCATTCTGGTTCCTTTTACTGACGTACGGAACACAAAAAGTTTACCCAGGCACGTGTGGTCAAATATAACGCAAAACTGTGGCCCAAGAGTCTTAATAAAAAGGATAGATTAATCTGAGGATTTTTTTTTGTTTGATTATTATTATTATTGTTATTATTATTATTTAAGGTAGGGCTTGAAAAGAAGGGGAGTGGAACTAGAGGGGAAACTCAATTATAGCCTTGTCTGTTGTTTATAGTTTGCTTTTTAAAAAATAAATAATCAACTAAATTGCTCATACTGAATGATGTTGATAGTTCCCTGAAGGAGCAAATTTCTCAGATGGGCTGCTGTTGCCTTGGGTGTAGAATTTAGCAAGGTAACTTTTGGCTATTGGATATCCATAGAAACAGATGGTCTTGCTCGTTTATGCATTATGCATTTTATAAGTTATATATAGTAAGTGTTTGTGCAGTTATTTAAGTGTTTGGATTTTGGGTTTTTTATTTTATAAAGATGAGGAAAAACTGGTCCAGTGGTAAGAATCATGGGTCTCAGTGTTAAAATAGACAAAAATGGAGATCATCAGCTGTGCCAAAAACAAGCTGGCTGATTTTTCTGAGATAGAGTCTCGCACTGATGCCTGGGCTGGAGTGCAGTGCCACAGTCTCAGCTCACTGTAACCTCTGCTTCGCAGGTTCAAGCGATTCTCCTGCCTCAGCCTCCCTAGTAGCTGGGATTATGGGTACCCGCCACCATGCCCAGCTAATTTTTTGTATTTTTAGTAGAGACAGTGTTTCACCATGTTGGCCAGGTTGGTCTCGAACTCCTGACCTTGTGATTCGCCCGCCTTGGCCTCCCAAATTGCTGGGATTACAGGCGTGAGCCACTGTGCCTGGCCTGATTTTTTTTTTTTTAAGCTAGCTATTAACTCTAAAGAAAAGAATTGCATGTAACATGGTGGAGGTAGGTAATTTAAAGTTGAGTCAAAAGACAAGTTTAAATTAGGGTTTTAAAAATAAGTTTTAGCTTTCTTGGAATAAGAGCTATACCTATGACATACACAAAATTCATTTCTACTTTAGGATGTTTGACTTACTGTATCGTATATGAAAGTTTCAAGTAATGTGAATAATGTGCAGTTATGTCATATATAATTCTAAACTTTCATATAGATACATAGTAAATGTCAGGTGTCTCTATTCAAAGTATCCCAATAGCTTTTCAATTCATTGTAAGTTAAAGTCAAAATAACCTGCTGACATAGCCTGGGCAGCATGGCAAAACTCCATCTTTACAAAATAATTAACTAGGCATGATGGTGCATGCCTGTAGTGTCAGCCTCTTGGGAGGCTGAGGTGGGAGGATCACTTGAGCCCAGGAGGTCCAGGCTGCAGTGAGCTGTGATTGTGCCACTGCACGCCAGCCTGAGCGACAGCAGGACCCTGTCTTAAAAAAAAAAGAAAAAAGAAAATAATAATAACACAAAAAAAGAACCTGGAAGTAACAAGGCCCTACACAGTCTGACCCCACTTCTCCCCTCTTGAACTCACCCAAAATATCCTCCTCAGGGTCTTTTCTGTTCTCTTCTTCTAGAGTACTCTTCTCCTAGATGTCTACATGGCTCACCCCCTCAGTTCATTCTGGTTATTGCCTAAGTTTCATTATATCAGAGAAGCCTTCTTTCACCACACAAACCACTAACTGTCTTAACTCGCTTTCTTTCATTCTACTTATCATCAGCTGACATCATATTATCTATTTTATGTCTCTCATCTCTCTCCACTGTACTGTAAAACTGAGTGGAGGAACTTGGTATGTGTGTTCAGTTCTGTCAGTCCCCTCTTGGCATGTGGTGGGTGTATGATAAATAAGTTGTTGAATGAATGAGAAGGTGGTGGGAGTGCGGGATTCCTGTGGATAGAGATTTGCAAATACAGGCTTTTCTGCCATTTGCTCTGTAACTTGGGTTGTCTGGAATCTTCTAACGTTTCCTTCTTTGTCCCTTACCTTGTGGCTATCACTTGTTTACTCAGTAACTTGCACAACTGCTTGTGTACCAAGCGCTGGCAGGCACTGGCGAAATACACAAACAATCTGACAAGTGCCTGCCCAAGTGTAGCTTACAGTCTACGGGAAACTGCACTGGTAAGTAAGTTCATTGAGCGCTGTGAAGGAGAAGTGTACTTAAACAAATATCACATATTCTCACTTACAAGTGGGAGGTAAGCATTGGGTGCACGTGGCCATAAAGATGGGACCAATCAACAAGACACTAGGGACTACCTAGAATGGGGAGAGAGATGGGGACAGGGGCTTAAAAAGAACCTCTTTTTTTTTTTTTTTTTTTGAGACGGAGTCTCGCTCTGTTGCCCAGGCTGGAGTGCAGTGGCCGGATCTCAGCTCACTGCAAGCTCTGCCTCCCGGGTTCACGCCATTCTCCGGCCTCAGCCTCCCGAGTAGCTGGGACTACAGGCGCCCGCCACCTCGCCCGGCTAGTTTTTTGTATTTCTTAATAGAGACGGGGTTTCACCGTGTTAGCCAGGATGGTCTCGATCTTCTGACCTTGTGATCCGCCCGTCTCGGCCTCCCAAAGTGCTGGGATTACAGGCTTGAGCCACCGCGCCCTGCCAAAAAAAAGAACCTCTTAAGTACTGTACTGAGTGAGTCATGGATCATTTGTACCCCAAACCTCAGCATCACGCTGTGTATCTTTGTAACAAACCTGCACACGTGCCCCCGATTCTAAAATACAAAGTTGAGGGGAAAAAAACAAAGCAAAACAACTTATTAATTATTTGACTTGTGTGTGAGCAGCAGTAGTGATAGGGTAAGCCTATATTGGCCTGGTTTTCAGCTTTTTAAAAATATATGACTAGAAGAGGTTGAAGCGTATGATTAAAATGAGTCTTTTGAGTGTGTGAAAAATATTTTTATCATTTTAATTTTTTCAAGTGCTCTAGAACTAGCTAAAATGGGCAAAACTTACTAGAATAAACATAGCTGAATGAGCTGAATTTAGATACTAGTGGAAGCCTTCTATTAA
Source organism: Papio anubis (assembly GCF_008728515.1). Taxonomy (NCBI): domain Eukaryota; kingdom Metazoa; phylum Chordata; class Mammalia; order Primates; family Cercopithecidae; genus Papio; species Papio anubis. The sequence continues at coordinate 3,851,661 of NC_044982.1, read as the reverse complement.
ACAGTAATTTACCTTGTAATCGTATTAATGTCTAATCTGTATCTTTATACAGAAAAACATTTCATTTTTTCAGTTTTAGTTTATCCTTTCTGTTGACAGTGGACATCCATTATCAGTTCTTGACTATTACAAATATTACTGCTGGGAGCATTCTTGGACCTATTTCTTGATACCCGTCTGGAATATATATGCTTAGTTCTGAGAGATCAGTGCCAAATTATTTTCAAAGTGGTCAGACTGGTTTACACTGCTACCAGTAAAATGCAGAGTTTATTTGCTCCACATCCGCTCCAATAATTGCTGTTGTTGGACTTGTACATGTTAGACCAATCTAGTGTGAGTATAACAGTTTCATATACCAAGGAATTTTGCTGTTTTTGTTTGGTGTGTTAATGGCATTGGTGTTATGTAACAAATATGCCCACATTTTAAAAAGAGGTGTGTATTAATATATGTAGGGATGAAATGAAATAATTGGGATTTACTTTAAAATTCTTCAGCACATGTAAAGCACATTTTGGGATCAGTTCACCAAATTGTTCTATGGATGCAGATTAAAGTGTTGTTTCCATATTTAATTTACTGTCCTGTGGTTATGTAGGACAGTATACGAACCCTTAGAAAACACTTGCTGAAGGTTTAAGAGTCATAATATATGAAAGCTACTCTCAAGTAATTCAGGAAAGAGTTACACACACACACACACACACACGCACGCACACACACACACACACACACGCTTATTTTTATTATTAAAAATAGCCTCTAACTTACCCCACCGTGTGGACATAACCACTATTAAAGTTTGCTTCTGGATCTTTTCTGTATGCTTATATGCACTCTGATTTTAAGCACAAATGGTTACATCTTCTGTGTAACGGTTTTCAACTTTAATTTTCCTGCAATTAAAAAGTAAACCGAGTTTTGATCCTGAATAATATCCCATCTTGTAGCATAATTTATTCACCCACATCTCTCTTTCTCTCTCTCTCTCTCTCTTTCTCTCTCTCTCTCTTCTTCTTCTTCCTCTCTCTCTCTCTCTCTCTTTCTTTTCTTTTCCTTCTTTTAAAAAAGACCAGCAGGGTGCAGTAGTGAGAAGCTTTCTCCTTTTTCTTTTTCTTTTTTCGTTTTCTTTTTTTGAGACAGTCTTGCTCTGTAGCACAGGCTGGAGTGCAGTGACATGGTCTCAGCCCATTGCAACCTCCGCCTCCCAGGTTCCATTAATTATTTTTATTTTTATTTTTATTTTTTTTGAGACGGAGTCTCACTCTGTCGCCCAGGCTGGAGTGCAGTGGCCAGATCTCAGCTCACTGCAAGCTCCGCCTCCTGGGTTCACGCCATTCTCCTGCCTCAGCCTCCCGAGTAGCAGGGACTACAGGCACCCGCCACCTCGCCCGGCTAGTTTTTTGTATTTTTTTTTTTTTTTTTAGTAGACACAGGGTTTCACTGTGTTAGCCAGGCTGGTCTCGATCTCCTGACCTCGTGATCCGCCCGTCTCGGCCTCCCAAAGTGCTGGGATTACAGGCGTGAGCCACCGCGCCCGGCTGGGTTCCATTAATTCTTGTACCTCAGCCTCCCAAGTAGCTGGAATTACAGGCATGTACCAGCACGCCTGGCAATTTTTGTATTTTTAGTAGAGTTGGAGTTTCACCGTGTTGGCCAAGCTGGTCTTGAATTTCTGACCTCAAGTGGTCAACCTACCTCAGCCTCCCAAAGTGTTGCGATTACAGGCGTAAGCTTCTGCTCCTGTCCCACATCTCATTCTTGAACATTTAGATTTTCTTCTTTTTTCCTACTATAAATAACACAAGTACACAGGAATTTATAATGTCCTCTCGCCGGTTGAAAAGAAAGCCCTCCTTGATTCTGCAGATCAGGTTCCTCAATTATGTGCATTCATAGTTCTTTTTCGCGGGCACTTACAACAATTGGAATTTATTATTTGTGTGACTGTTTCTCTCTCCCCAGTCAGGCATGCGAGTTCCGTAAGGGCAGAGATTGTCTATTTTAATCACAGCTATCGAAGCAGCACCAGACACACAGTAGGCCTGAAATATTTGTTAAATCAGTGGAGAGTAATTTCAACATAAACAATGTATTTTATAAAAGATAACTTTGCTGCGACCTACATTGAAAGCTGTTAAATATCTTGTTTATATAGCAGTTCTTGTTGAAGGCTACTCTGTTGGATGAAGAATAGAAAACCCTCCACATTGCAAATGGTAGGACTTAACAGTGGGAGAGCCTGCCCCTCCCAACTCCCTCTCACAGGCCAGGAGAGCCCACCTTCTCATACTCTATCTCACAATGGGGTTTAGCTTCTTTTTCAGAGCTAAAGAACCCACCGAGCCTTCCTGTAACACAGACTCTCTTTCATCTTTAATGAACAGAATTAAGATTATTGCTGCCAGAGATAGAAAGTTGGGGAAAAGTCCCCGTGGGTCCCCTTCTTTGTTTGGAGCAATTTGATGCAGGTAGCTTGTATTTCTGTTAATCTGCTTCCTGTTTCATCTTTTATCTTTTATCCATCACCTTAAGCATTTAGGTTTTTTTTGTTTTTTGTTTAAATCTTAAGAAATGGAGGCTCACTATGTTGCCCGAGCTGATCTCAAACTCCTGGGCTCAAGTAATCCTCCCATCTTGGCTTATCAGAGTGCTGGGATTACAGGGTATAGGCATGAGCCACTGCATCTGGCCAGTCTTTTGTTTTGTATGAGGGTAGCTGGAGCACATTTAATTTTCTAAGGTTAAAAACTTACTTTTGTTTCACTTAAGGAAACCATGTGGGAGGTCTTGAAAAGTGCACTTTTCATTTTCATCGCTGCCCTACCAGCAACTACTGGTGACTCTGCCAAAACAAGCTTCAGACAAGTCACTTCTCTGGGAGTTGGCGTTGGGGACTGACTTATTCAGTAAAGTGGGATTTTAACAAATTCCCACTAAGAAATACCTTTTTTTTTTTTTTTTTTTTTGAGACGGAGTCTCGCTCTGTCGCCCAGGCTGGAGTGCAGTGGCACAGTCTCAGCTCACGGCAAGCTCCGCCTCCCGGATTCACGCTATTCTCCTGCCTCAGCCTCCCTAGTGACTGGGACTACAGGCACCCGCCATCACGCCCGGCTAATTTAAAAAAATATATATTTTTATTTTTAGTAGAGATGGGGTTTCACTGTGTTAGCCAGGATGGTCTCGATCTCCTGACTTCATGATCTGCCTGCCTCGGCCTCCCAAAGTGCTGGGATTACAGGGGTAAGCCATCGCACCTGGCCAAGAAATAGCATTTTTATAAAGAAAGTACATTTTTTACCTACTTGGAAGGACTGATTGATGAAATCCTCAGGCAGAATCTCTGGCTTGACTTTTTGTGCTGTTTCCACCCCAGAGAGGGAGCATTCAGATGTTTACTGTAGTAATGTCTGTGCCCACCAGGTGGCACAGTTGCTTTACTTAAATATTTAAACTCTGATTCTCAGCGAGTTGTAATAACTCATTTCTTATTTTAATAATAAAAGATGCCACAGTATTTGTTACTATATTTTTAAAGAGAATTTTGGCATGTTCAGTTGAGTGATGAGAGAGAAATTGATGTAATGTTTCCTCTGTGGTACCTAATGCTACAGCAAGTGTTTCAAAAATATTTTTTTAAAAAAGCTCTGAGAAGGCTATAAGCCTTGTCATCAGCCCACTGTATGGTGCCAGCCTATTGCTCTGCATAGAATATGCAAGATCACGCGGTGTTCTGAATATCTGCAGTATCTAGCGGGAGGGAAGGGTGAGTTAAGGTTACTGTGGCAATTGTCATCTGCATTCCTCCCTTCTTTTGCACTTGAGACTTACTGAGGGTACTAGGGCATTTAGTTCATTGAATTAAAATGAATATAGAAACAAGTAAAGTTTAGCATCCATTTGTTTTTTACCCCTGCTTTCCATCACTTCATCACCCACAGTTCTGTTAACTTCATTCAAGCTAGATACAGTATGTTGATTAGCCTTAGTTCCCTGTACCAAGGAGGCTGTTCTAATCTGAAGAGCTCTTCTGCCTCTGTCTTCTGTCCTTAAGAGATAGAACTGTGTTGGCTGGTCCGAAGGTAGTGAGTTATCTCAACTGATTGTTCACAATTGCAGATGGAACTCCTTGTTCTACTCTTTTCCTGCTTCTCACTGCTGCACCCGGCTGGTCTTTTTTAAAAGAAGGAAGGGAGGGAAGGAGGGAAGGATTGTGCATAGAGGTTTTTGTTTGTTTGTTTTGTTTGGAGATGGGAGTCTTGCTCTGTTGCCCAGGCTGGAGTGCAGTGGTGCGATCTTGGCTCACTGCAACCTCTGCCTCCCTGGTTCAAGTAATTCTCCTGTCTCAGCCTCCCGAGCAGCTGAGATTACAGGCACAAGCCACCATGCCCAGCTAATTTTTTTTTTTTTTAGTAGAGACGGGGTTTCACCGTGTTGGCCAGGCTGGTCTCAAACTCCTGACCTTGTGATCTGCCCACCTCAGCCTCCCAAAGTGCTGGGATTACAGGTGTGAGCCCCTGTGCCCAGCCGTGCGTAGAGGTCGTAAACCTTATACCTTACCTGATATTTACCAGCTGTGTGACCCTAACCAAATTACTTCTGTGAGCCTCAGTTTCTTCGTTTGTGAATGAGAGTTATAATGGAACTATCAGAGAAGATTTTAAAAAATCATTGTAAAGACCTTAAAACAATGGCTCATACATAATACATTCTCAGATGTTAGCTGTTGTTTCTGCTTATCAGAATGGCTGCTGAACCTTCAGGAAGCGTTCCTTCATTGGTCATGATCATCATCTGCTGATTACTTGGCATTCCCATACTGTCCTACATCTGTGTTGTTATTTCTGTATTTGTTCTCTTCTGTTACCTGTGTGTTGTCTCAAGCTACTGTGGGAAATCGGTTCATTTTTGCTTTTTATTTTGGCTTGCTATTTAATACAGTGCTTTGTACATAGTAAGTTTAATTCAGCAAATGCTTGATTAGGCTTTTGGAATTTTGTCAACTTTCTTGAAGAATGAGGATTTCACATTCTGTCTTTAAGTGATGTTATGAGGAAGCCCATAACTCATTCATCTGTGCTCTCCATAATGGTTATAACAGTGGATGGATTCTTCTGCTTCTGACCGACAGATTGGAATGTCAGCCAAGTTGCACAAGGCAGGCCCACTTTGCGCACCCTGTCAACATTGGGGAAGGGTGATGGGTGCAGATGCCCGGGCTGGTGGAAAGGTGCTGGCATTTTCTTAAGCAGCATGGATTTTGCTCATTGTTCTGATCAGCGTTTACTTCATGAGTTCCTGCCCTCAGTGGCTCCTCACTTCCAGATTGGTGAATTTTTAATCAATAAGGGGCAGAATTAAGATTGTTGTTGCCAGAGTTGGAGAAATCCCCATGGATCCCTGTTTTCTTTGTGTAAGAGCAGTTTTTTGTAGGTAGTTTGTATTTCTCCTGCTCCTCTTCCTTCCTGTTTCATCTTCTATCCACTGACTTTTAAGCATCTGCTTATCTTTTGTTTTTTTATGAGGGTAGCTGGGAACACATTTTATTTTCTTGAAATAAGAAAAGCTTATTTTTGCTTCACTTAAGGTTGAAAGCTTTTTTTTGCTTCACTTAAGGAAACCACGTGGGAGGTTTTGAAAAGTGCACTTTTCATTTTCATTGCTGTCCTACCAGCAGCTACGGGTATAACTCTGTAAAGGAACAGGGTAGGTGGTGGGAAGGGAATAGCCTCAGAGATTCTGAAAAGTATGGGAGACATCCATGTACCTTGATTAAAGAAAACAAAAGCTGAGCATTATGTAGAGCAGGAATACAGTAAGAGACAAGGTCTGTCAACAGCATTGCTTGTGCAGATGGCTATATTCTGAGTAAATTCTAGTCCAGAACATTCTGTGAGGAAAGGAGGGAGGAGGAGTACCTACTGTGGTGGTGTTTTCTCAGTTAGGTGATAACCTGGCTTTATTGGTGAGAACTAATTCTTGGGAAGGTCAGGGCGTTGCTAAAGATAACATAGTCATACAGTGCTGACTGTGTGCCATGCACTGCTAGACCAACTCATTTTATTTTGAGACAGAGCCAGGATTTGACCTGGGTCTTTCTTACCCTGTATATAACCTGTGCTGCCTTTTATCTTGTGGGACAGGAAACCTCAAATGTTGACATTGTACATATTACAGCACCCCAGGCATTCATTCAGCAAATGTCTGTCTAATTTTTATTGGACATTGGGAACAATGAAAAGAATGAAAAGTGTTTATTTGCTAGTAAGTATTAGATGGTAATTCCTTTTACAGATTAGTTTCATTTCATCACAACCTTCCAAGCACCTAGTAGACACACCATGTGTCTTCATTTAAGTAGTTATAGGTAGCGTGCTTTCTTCCTTTACTTTAGATTTGAGTCATCAGGGTGATCTCCAAGAAAATCTTTTTTTTTTTTTTTTTTTTTTTTTTTAAACGACAGGGTCTCGCTCTGTTGCCCAGGCTAGGCTGCAGTGGCACGATCTCGGCTCATTGCAACTTCTGCCTCCGGGATTCAAGCGATTGTCCTACCTCAGCCTTCCAAGTAGCTGGGATTACAGGCATGCACCACCACGCCCAGCTAATTTTTGTATTTTTAGTAGAGATGGAGTTTCACCATGTTGGCCAGGCTGGTCTTGAACCCCTGACCTCAAGTGATCCTCTTGCCTCGGCCTCCCAAAGTGCTGGGATTACTGGCATGAGCCACTGCACCCGGCTATCCAAGAAAATCTAAAAAGTTACATGACTTAAAGATCACCTTAGTAAGAATACCGTATTGTTTACAGTATGGCAGATGTCCAATATAACTTCAGCTGCAGCATTCGGAATCTACTGTGTTACTGTCTTACTGTTCCTACCACCAGCTGATTCTTTATTTATTTATTTATTTATTTATTTTTTTGAAACGGAGTCTCGCTCTGTCGCCCAGGCTGGAGTGCAGTGGCCGGATCTCAGCTCACTGCAAGCTCCGCCTCCCGGGTTTACGCCATTCTCCTGCCTCAGCCTCCCGAGTAACTGGGACTACAGGCGCCCGCCACCTCGCCCGGCTACTTCTTGTATTTTTTAGTAGAGACGGGGTTTCACCGTGTTAGCCAGGATGGTCTCGATCTTTTGACCTCGTGATCCGCCCGTCTCGGCCTCCCAAAGTGCTGGGATTACAGGCTTGAGCCACCGCGCCCAGTTAAAAAACAAAAGAGGAGATGAAAATGGAGTAGCATTCAACAAATACTTGTGTGTGTCTTATAATTTGTAGCTAAATCTAGTTGCAGACAGTGGGCACAGGCTTTACAGGCCTTGTTACTGATGTAGCAGGAGGGACTCTGAGGAGATAACATCTGCCCAAGAACCACGGGCAGGACTAACCCCTGTGCTGGGCTACTCCAGGGACTCCTGCATCACTTGTTCAGCCTGTACCTGTGTTTGCTCAAAGATGATGTCACTGGTGATCATACATACATTCCTTACTCAGTTAAGGTAGATAATAGTGTGCTCTCAGACTGGAGATTTTACAGCAGAAGCTTAAGGTTCATTTGTTGTTCATTTACCAAGTATTTATTAAAGGAAGGAACCCTTCGAGCCAGTTTTAAACAAGCAGACCCCCAGAGTTGACCCTCAATTTACCACAGATTGTTTTCGCCTTTTGTCCTTACATATTCCTGAGTGCATCTCATGACCTGGTTTTTAATCAGCTGGCCTGCCGTCTGTTTCTAGGTCTGGTATGCTGCCATTTGCATCTCATCTCCTCCAGTATGAACCCCCACATTACCTGTGTCTCTCTGCAGGGTTCTGGCCAGGTATACAGAACCACCTGTTCAAGCAGCCTCATCTGACGCTTTTTAGAACCTTAGAGCACTTTTATTTGGCATAATCTACCGTATTGTGAAGTAAAAAGCAAGGGACACACTTTGGAGTAATTCCCTGCCCTGCTTTTTTTTTTTTTTTTTTTTTTTTTTTGAGATGAAGTCTTGCTCTGTCACCAAGGCTGGAGTGCAGTGGCACGATCTTGGCTCACTGCAACCTCAGCCTCCCAAGTAGCTGGGACTACAGGCATGCGCCACCATGCTCAGCTGATTTTTGTATGTTTAGTAGAGATGAGGTTTTACCATGTTGGCCAGGGTAGTCTTGATCTCTTGACCTCCCGATCCACCCACTCCAGTCTCCTGAAGTGTTGGGATTACAGGCGTGAGCCACCGCGCCCGGTCTTTGCCCTGCTTTTTAAAATCACCAGTTAGACTTTTGTGATGAAGTATGGTCATTTCATTTGTCATCTGCTGACTTTCAAGTAAGTTGAAATTTTACTGTAATCTGAGTGAAGTAACCAGTTTGTAACTATTTTAAATATTAAAACAAATGGAAAATTAGTGGTTTTATATTAGAATTAATATTGAGCTGCAGTATATAATTAGTTGCTGTTTGAATTAGATAGACTTTTTCTTTTGTCAGTGGAATATTTTCTCCCAATTTTTAGAATACATGCTTCTATAAGAGTTGGAATTCTTTTTCAAAATTGATTTCTGTTTCCTAAATTGGTTGACAGTTCTCCCAGAGCTGGGAGCATGCTTTTGGTATAATCGCATAGCAAACGGAGATGGAGAAGCTCAGACTTGTTAGGACTCCTCTGTTTACTCTTTGTGTCATAGTGGGAAAGTGGATCACTCTGAGCCTGTCTTCTGTAAGTTTGGCCATTGTACCTAGAGAGTAAGATTTAGGAGCCAAGAGGGAATAGGGACTAGTCAGGATTTTACTGCCTACCTTCATACAGTTCTGTACTACTTGATATTTTTTTTAGCTTGTGTTATTATTTTTTTAATTCATAAAGGAAAATCGTGCATGAACATATGGCAGTGCTATTGACTAGTGCATTATTTTTTCTTGTACATTTGGGAAGAAAGATTAGAATATCCTCAGGGAGGAAATTGATTCATCTTTGGGGGTGGCAGCTTCTTCTGGAGGTTGAGTCAATTCGTTTTCCTTGGTATTTTCCATGGTACTTGAAAGCTAGCCACCTTGTATTGGAGGAGTACATATTTGAAAGCAAATACCAAGCACTGGGCCATGTAATCTGTCTCTTCAGAATTTTTTAAAACATAAGAATAGTTTGTTCATTATTCAACCTGAGCTGAGACTAAAAATGACCCCCAATTTCATACTTATTTTTACTGCTAAACATATTGTTTAAAGTAATACTTGTTTGTCGTAGAAAGTTTTAAGTAGAACTAAAGGTTTTGTCTTTCTTTTCCTTTTTTCTTTTTTTGAGACGGAGTCTTGCTCTGTTGCCATGCTGGAGTGCAGTGGTGCAATCTCGGCTCACTACAACCTCTGCCTCCCAGGTTCAAGCGATTCTCCTGCCTCAGCCTCCCAAGTAGCTGGGATTACTGGTGTGTGCCACCACACCCAGCTAATTTTTGTATTTTTAGTAGAGATGGGGTTCTGCCATGTTGGTCAGGTTGCTCTTGAACGCCTGACCTCAAAGTCATCCGCCTGCCTCAGCCTCCCAAAGTACTGGGATTACAGGCGTGAGCCACCACATCTGGCCCTGACTAATTATTTTTAAAAATTATTTGTAGAGACAGGATCTCACTATGTTATCTAGGCTCATCTAGAACTCCAGGCCTCAAAGGATCCTCCCGCCTCAGCTTCCGAAGTGTTAGGATTACAGGCATGAGCCTTTGTTTTTCTCTTTTAAAGAAGACTCATAATCTCATCACCAGGTGATAACTGCTGTTAATATGTCAGAATATTCATTCAGAAGTTTCTCTGTGGGATCAATAACTGTATTATAATGATTCTGTTTTGTTACTGTCTGTTCTTTTAGTCTTGTACATGACAAGTGTATTAGTCTGTTTTTATGCTGTTGGTAAAGACATTCCCAAGACTGGGAAGAAAAGGAGGTTTAATGGACTTACAGTTTCACATGGCTGGGAAGGCCTTACAGTCGTGGTGGAAGGTGAGGAGGAGCAAGTCATGTTTTACATGGATGGCAGCAGGCAAAGAGAGAGAGCTTGTGCAGGGAAACTCCCCTTTTTAAAACCATCAGATCTTGGGAGACTTACTATCAGGAGAATAGCACAGGAAAGACCATCCTCCATGATTCAGTTACCTCCTATTGGGTCCCTCCCACAACACTTGGGAATTGTGGGAGATACAAATCAAGATGAGATTTGGGTGGGGACACAGCCAAACCATATTAGCAGGCCTGAAATATACACGTGTATCAATTCTAGTGGACCATAGGGTGTACTCTGTCCCTCAGTTTGTTTACTGGCGTCTCATCTTGTTTTTCAGTGGACGAATACATTGCCATTGCCAAAGAAAAGCATGGGTACAACATGGAACAGGTAATATCATGGTTTTCTTTCTTTTGCTGTTAAAAATGAGTATTTATAACTAAATAATTTTATTTTTTTCTTCTCTGTATTGAGTAGCAGTGTTTCCTCATTAGCAATTTTTTGGTAATTACTAGTAGTGTTACACAAACTCTGGTCTTCTTTTTCTTGTTCAAGATGAATATTAGAGGACGCTTTGACTTGAAAGGCACATCTGTGCATTTCAGCAGATCTACAGCCTTTAGGACACTGATTACTTAGTGATTACTAAGGAGCTGGATGCTTGAACATAGTGCTTTCTCATGTGAATATGTGATTTTTCATTCTTCTGGTTGTATAATGATGTTTTTTGACGCATGTTTTCACATTCTTACCTGAAGTGTTTTAATATTCACCATTTTGAATAATTTTCAGGTTGTAAATGTTTGATTAAAGTCCCTCCCCTCCCCTCCCATCCCCTCCCTTCACCTCCCCTTCCTTGAGATGGAGTCTCGCTCTGGCAACCAGGCTGGAATGCAATGGTGCATCTCAGCACATTGCAACCTCTGCCTCTGGGGTTCAAGTAATTCTCGTGCCTTGGCCTCCCAAGTTGCTGGGATTACAGGCGCGCACCACCATGCCTGGCTAATTTTTGTATTTTTAGTAGAGAAGGGGCCTCCCAAAGTGTCGGGATTACAGGCGAGAGCCACTGCGCCCGGCCAAGGTTTTCTTTTAAATGTTGTTTGGAATGTACTAATAAGAAATCCACAAGATTTATTTTTCTGCAAAAGTGTGATGATACCTTGTTTCAGCTTTAATGGTTTACTTTAAACACATCAAGTTGGATTAATGCTTTCCATGGCATTAATCTAGATCTTAAAACCTGTAAGTTACTGACATTTCTTATTTTTCTGAATGATGGAAGTTACCAAAAGTTCAGATTATGTGAAATTGTATACTTTCTTTTGGACTTGGCCTTACATTTAATTACTCTATCCTGGTCATTGAAGCTACTTCTAATTATTAGATGATTGCAAAATATACCTGTGTGAATTCTTAAGGATGGTAGTCTTGATCATTTCTCCTTTAAAAATGATCATTAGTGTCCAGGCGCAGTGGCTCACACCTGTAATTCCAGCACTTTGGGAGGCTGAGACGGGCAGATCACGAGGTCAGGAGATCAAGAACACCCTGGCTAACACGGTGAAACCCCATCTCTACTAAAAATACAGAAAAAAAAATTAGCCGGGCGTGGTGGCGGGCGCCTGTAGTCCCAGCTACTCCGGAGGAGTAGGAGAATGGCGTGAAACTGGGAGGCGGAGCTTGCAGTGAGCCGAGATGGTGCCACTGCACTCCAGCCTGGGCGACAGAGCGAGACTCCGTCTCAAAAAATAAATAAATAAAAATAAAAAATAAAAAAAGAGCATTAGCATGAAAATTCCCTATATTATAATTCCAGTGTAAAAATTACCATTAGCAAAGTATTGCTAGATTATCTCATTTTACCTCTTTTGTTGCTTGTTCTATTTCTACCATTTTTCTAAGCTGAGACCTTTATATATCTCATATATAACATATATATATAGTTTTTAAAAGAATAACACAACAATTGTGCTTTCATAAATTACCTTCTTCGTTTATATATTGAGGCAGTAAAGTGTGGTACTTGAAGAGCACAGATCCTAGAACCATGCTGGTTCTGTGACCAGTGGCAAGGAAAGTCAGTGCCTCAGAGAAGACCTTCAGTTTATACTCAGGCTGATCCTCAGCATGGAGGCAAGCCTACAACTAAAAGAAAGCCAAACCTTAGTAAAAACGTAGCAAACCCTGAGGAAGAGTGTGATTATGAGTTACTACGTTATTAGATGTCTAGGTTTTAACAGAAAAATCACAGAGCATACAAAGAAATGGTAAATTATGCCCATTCGGTAGAAAAAAATTGATCAACAGAAACTGTCCCTGGGAAAAGACCTTAGTGGCAGATCTACTAGGCAAAGATTTTAATACAACTATCTTAAAGATATTTTTAAAGAACTAATAGAAGATACAGAAAAAGTCAAGAAAATGATGTATGAACAAATGGAAATAACAGTAAGGAAATGGAAAACCTAAAAGGAAACCAAATTGAAATTCTAGAGCTTAAACACTTGAAATGAAAAATTAACTAGACATGCTCAAAGGCGGATTTGAAGAGTCCCAAGAAAGAATAAGAAAGAACGTGAAGAAAGGACAGTGGCAATGATTCAAGTCTGAGCAGCCAGATGAGAAAAGATTGAAGAGTAACCAGAGCCTAAGGTACCCTAGGAACACACTGGGTGGACTAACATATGTATGTGAAAGTTGCATAAGGGGTAAGAGAAAGAGATAGGAACAGAGAAATTATTTGAAGACATAGGGGCCAAAAACTTCACAAATTTGATGAAAGACGTGAATATAAACATCCAAGAAACTCAGTGAACTCCAGGTAGGATAAACTCAAACTCACCAAAGCACATAATGAAACTTCGAAGAGAGAGAGAATCTTGATAGCAGCAAGAGAGAACTAACCTATTACATATAAGGGATCCTGAATAAGCTTGTTAGGGTATTTCTTGTCAAAACCTTTGGAAGCCAGAGGAAGTGGGCTAATATATTCAAAGCAGCAAGAGAAGAAAACTGTCAACTAAGAATTCTGTATCTGAGAAAATGCTTTCAAAAGTAAAGGGGAGAAATGAGGATATTCTCAATTAAAAGCTGCTGGAGAGTCTCTCTGAAGAGGCCATACAATCCTGTATTAAGTTCATGTGTTAGATTTACTTTTCCAAAAAATTGTATGTAAAAATAATACGAAACAAAAACCCTTCTGGGGTTATTTATTTATTTATTTATTTGGGAGACAGAGTCTCACTCTGTCACCCAGGCTGGAGTGCAGTGAAGCAATCTTGGCTCACGGCAAGCTCTGCCTCCCGGGTTCACGCCATTCTCCTGCCTCAGCCTCCCGAGTAGCTGACACTACAGGTGCCCGCCACCGCACCCAGCTATTTTTTTTTTAATTTTTAAAAATTTTTAGTAGAGACGGGGTTTCACCGTGTTAGCCAGGATGGTCTCGATCTCCTGACCCCGCGATCCGCCCGTCTCGGCCTCCCAAAGTGCTGAGATTACAGGCATGAGCCACCGTGCCTGGCCTTGTTTTATTTTTTTGAGACGGAGTCTCGCTGTGTCACCTAGGCTGTAGGGCAGTGGTGTGATCTCGGCTCATGGCAACCTCCGCCTCTCGGGTTCAAACGATTCTCCTGCCTCAGCCTCTTGAGTAGCTGGGATTACAGGTGCCCGCCACCATGCCTGGCTAATTTTTGTATTTTTAGTAGAGACGGGGTTTCACCATGTTGGTCAGGCTGGTCTCGAACTCCTGACCTCATGATCCACCCACATCGGCCTCCCAAAGTGCTGGGATTACAGGCGTGAGCCACCGCGCCCAGCCCCCTTCTGGAATTTTTGGTAGCAGTTGAAGTAGTCCCACATGTGGTCTTCAGAAAATAAGCCATTCTATCCTAGACAACATGGCAAAATCCTGTCTCTAGAAAAAATTAAAATCGGCCAGACATGGTGGTATGTGTCTGTGGTCCTAGCTACTTGAGAGGATGAGGTGGGAGGGTTAGTTGAGCCCAGGAGGTTGAAACCAGCGTGGGCAATATAGTGACACTTCATCTCTATAAAAAATTTAAAAATCACCTAAATGTGGTAGTGGGTGCCTGTAGTCTCAGCTACTCTGGAGGCTGAGATGGGAAGATCGCTTGAGCCTGGGAGGCAGAGGTTGCAGTGAGCCAAGATCATGTCATTGCACTCTAGATCACAACTCTGTATCAACAACAACAAAAAAATAAAAATAAAAAAAGGAAAAGAAGCCATTCCTCACACCAACATGGGATAAACTTCTTGACCTCTAAGGGGTAGGATTGCATCCTGCTATGGGTTTTCGAATCCCTCCCCTACCTTGTTTTGTGGCAGTGAAATGCCTCTTGATCATGTCCAAATATGTCTTTCACTGACTGATTTCTAAATCGTGTTCTAATTGCTTGGCTCTGCCATGTGGACCCAGTATTCATTTTGAGCATAACTGTACTAAATCTTTCTTTCAAGATCAGTGTAATAAAGGCCTAATGTGCAATTTAAAATAAATAAAAACTTGTGTCTTTTTGTTTGTTTTGTTTTGAGACAAGGTCTTGCTCTGTTACCCATGCTGGAGTGCAGTGGTGTGATCATAGCTCACTGCAGCCTCTAACCCCTGGGCTGAGTCAAGCAGTCCTCCTGCCTCAGCCCCTCAAGTAGCTGCAATTACAGGCGTGCACCACCATGCCTGGCTAACTTGTTGTTTGTTTGTTTTTCGTAGATTCATGGTCTTGCTACGTTCCCCAGGCTGGTCTCCAACTTCTGAGCTCAAGTGATCCTCTCACCTCGGCCTCCCAGAGTGCTGAGGTTATAGGTGTGAGCGACAATGCCCAGCCTCAGAAAATAGTTATAGAATATATACACAATGAAATGGAAAGAAATTTAAATCTTTCACTATAAATAATCAACAAAACATAAAAATGAGACTGGACGTGGTGGCTCACACCTATAATCCCAGCTCTTCGGGCAGATCACTTGAGCTCAGGAGTTGGAGACCAACCTAGGCAACATGGCGAAACCCTGTCTCTACAAAAAAAAATTAGCTGCACATGGTGGCATGCACCTGTAGTCCCAGCTGCCCAGGAGGCTGAATCAGGAGAATTGCTTAAGCCTGGAAGGGAGAAGGTTGCAGTGAGCCAAGATCATGCCATTGCTCCTCCAGCCTGAGCAATGAGAGTGAAACCCTGTCTTTAAAAAAAACAAAAAAAAACTAAAAAGACAGTAATTCAGGAAATGAAGGACATAAAAAGCTTTAAGGAGTATATGAAACAAATAGCCAAATGACAAAAGTTCCTCCTTATCAGTAATTACTTTAAATATAAATGGATTAAACTTTCCAAAGCACAGAGATTGTCAGAATGGGTAAAAAATACAGAATCCCACTATATACAAGAGGTTTACATTAGCTCCGAAGACACAGTTTTAAAGTGAAAGGGTGGAAAATGGTATCCCATGCAAGTAGTAACCAAAAGAAAGCAGGAGTGATTATAATAATATCAGTCAAAATAGACTTTAAATTAAAAAAGGTTATAAGAGACAAGGACATTCACTGTTGGTGAGAATGTAAAATGGTACACCCGGTGGGGAAAACAGGATGGCAGCTCCTTAAAAAATTAAAAATAGAATTACCATATTATCCACCAATTCTACTTCTGGCCAAAGTGGGTAGATCAGTTGAGCCCAGGAGTTCAAGACCAGCCTGGGCAACATGGCAAAATCCTGTCTCTACAAAAAGTACAAGAAATTTGGCTGGGAATGGTGACTCACGCCTGTAATCCCAGCGCTTTGGGAGGCCGAGGCGGGCGGATCGCGAGGTCAGGAGATCACGACCATCCTGGCCAACATGGTGAAACCCCATCTCTACTAAAAATAAAAAAAAAAAAGTTAGCCGGACGTGGCGGCAGGCGCCTGTAGTCCCAGCCACTCAGGAGGCTGAGGCAGGAGAATGGCGTGAACCCGGGAGGCGGAGCTTGCAGTAAGCCGAGATCGCGCCACTGCACTCCA
This sequence comes from Papio anubis, assembly GCF_008728515.1. NCBI lineage: Eukaryota > Metazoa > Chordata > Mammalia > Primates > Cercopithecidae > Papio > Papio anubis. The sequence goes on along the minus strand of NC_044982.1, from coordinate 3,835,681 downwards.
GCCTGAGCAACAGAGCGAGACTCCATCTCCAAAAAAAAAAAAAGAAAAAAAAAAAAAAGAAATTAGCCAGGTGTGGTGGCATGTGCCTGTAATCCCAGCTACTTGGGAGGCTGAGGCAATCAAGGATGATCACCTGGCCCTAGGAGGTGGAGGTTGCAGTGAGTACCACTGCACTCTGGCCTGCGTGACAGAGCCAGACTCTGCCTCAAATAATAATAATAATAATAGTAATAATAAATTAAAACAATTTTTTTTGAGACAGAGTTTCGCTCTTGTCACCCGGGCTGGAGTGCAATGGCATGATCTTGACTCACCACTGCAACCTCCACCTCCCAGGTTCAAGTGATTATCTTGCCTCAGCCTCCCGAGTAGCTGGGATTATAAGCGCAAGCCACCACACTTGGCTAATTTTTGTGTTTTTAGTAGAGATGGGGTTTCGCTATGTTGGCCAGGCTGATCTTGAACTCCTGACCTCAGGTGATTTGTCCACCTCAGCCTCCCAAAGTGCTGGGATTACTGGCATGAGCGACCACACCCGATCAATAATAATAATAGTCTTAAAGACAGAAAGTCGAATGATAGTTGTCAGGGGCTGGGGATTGGGAGGAATAGGGAGAGGGAATAGGAACTGTTGTTTAATGGGTACAGAGTTTCCCTATTACAAGTTGAAAAGAGCTCTGGAGATGGATATTGGGATGATTGTACAACATTATGAATGTATTCAATACTACTGAGCTGTTCACTTGGATGGTTAGGTGGATAAAATTTATGTTTTTTTTTTTTCTTTTTTTTTTTTGAGACGGAATCTCGCTCTGTTGCCCAGGCTGGAGTGCAGTGGCGCGATCTCGGCTCACTGTAACCTATGCCTCCCTGGTTCAAGTGATTCTCCTGCCTCAGCCTCCTGAATAGCTAGGATTACAGGCATGCGCTACCACACTCAGTTAATTTTTTGTATTTTTAGTAGAGTCTTTTGTAGAGGTTTTCGTCATGTTGACCAGGCTGCTCTCAAACTCCTGACTTCATGTGATCCACCTACCTCAGCCTCCCAAAGTGCTGGGATTACAGGTGTGAGCCACCGCGCCTGGCCGAAATCAAGTTTCTATTAGAAAAATGGAGTAACAGTAATAAATCCTCCCTCCCTCCCTTGACGAGTCTCTGTCACCCAAGCTGGAACAACCTCTGCCTCCCAGGTTCAAGTGATTCTCCTACCTCAGCCTTCTGAATTGGTGGGACTACAGGCATGCGCCACTATGCCCAGCTAATTTTTTTTGAATTTTTAGTAGAGAGAGGGTTTCACCATGTTGGCCAGGCTAGTCTTGAACTCCTGATCTCATGTGATCCACCTACCTCGGCCTCCCAAAGTGCTGGGATTACAGGTGTGAGCCACCGCGCCCAGCCAGTTTCTAAGGAGTGAAAGCCAGTATTCATTTTTCATTTCATCTCTTTATGTTCATGCTAATTTTTAACTATTTTAGAATAATTGTTTTGTAGATAGTTTCTCTGTGACCACTTCCCTGATGATACCTATGTTGCCATACCTAACAAGTATCACCTTCCCTTGTTGCTGTACCTAACAAGTTATCACCATCCTGAATTGTATACTTATCGTTTCCAAGAAAAATATTTTTATTGTATGTGTAATTTCCAATTAAAATATACTGTATTTTGTTTGAAAATTAAATAATTTATTTAAATTGCTTCACTCTTTCTTGATACTTATACCTATATTAAAAGACATACCTATAATAAAAATTACATCACCTGAAAAAAAAAGTATGTTGTGTGTATGTTACCACAATTATAAAGAATAGCAAAAGGGGCATCTGACAGTGTCTGCCACTTAGCACTGTATATGAGTGAGTTTGTCTAAATATGAAGTAGTTCTCACTTTTCTTTTTTTGTTCTCATTTCCATTTTCATTGTTTTTTTATGTAAAATTTCACTGATATGATTTTTGTAGGCTCTTGGGATGCTCTTCTGGCATAAACATAATATCGAAAAGTCATTGGCTGATTTGCCCAACTTTACCCCTTTCCCAGATGAGTGGACTGTGGAAGATAAAGTCTTATTTGAGCAAGCCTTTAGTTTTCATGGGAAAACTTTTCATAGAATCCAACAAATGGTAAGTAGATGAGACCACTGAGTTCTAACTAGTTTTTTCTCTTAGCTACTCTCTTCTGCAGCATACTTGAGATAGGGATATCATACTCAAACATAAATATTCCCATTTTTGATAAAGTTCCCCTTTCGAAGATTCAGCTTAGTACGTGCTGCTCTGTGGATAGGAGTTTTCCAGTTATAGGAGTAAAGCACTTCTAGCACTTCCCATCCTGTCATCTGTGATTGGACCCTCCCCACCCGCCCCAGTCCCTCTTGTTGGGACTCCCAAAAGATTAGACCCATACGAAGGATCTTTTTTTTTTTTTTTTTTAAAGACGGAGTCTCGCTCTGTCACCAGGCTGGAGTACAGTGGCGCGATCTTGGCTCACTGCAGCCTCCACCTCCCGAGTTCAAGCAATTCTCGTGCCTCAGTCTCCTGAGTAACTGGGACTACAGGCGCATGCCACCACGCCCGGCTGATTTTTTGTATCTTTAGTAGAGACAGGGTTTCACCATATTAGCCAGAATGGTCTCAATCTTCTGACCTCATGATCTGCCCGCCTCAGCCTCCGAAAGTGCTGGGATTACAGGTGTGAGCCACCGCGCCCAGCACAAAAGATCTTTCATGGTTATCTGAGGTGGTGCCTCAAGGGGCTCTGTCTGCTTGGGAACAGCTGACTTATCATTTACATTCTGGAAAGCTCTTTGGTAGATTCCTACTTAAAAGCTTACTGACATTTGCATTAAGTGTTAAAATGAATTTTTAAAAAATAAACTAAGTTTTATTTAAGGACATTGGGTGTGTGAAAACTCTTGATTCATCTTGAACTGGTTTTCATTGACTAAGTTTCACTTACAAACTTCAGTAATTTAAAATGTCTATTGATAAGAATCCGTTTATCAATTTTTTCTTATCAGAAAAAAGGGCTATGGCTTCAGACATAGAAGAGTGATCCTTATTAAAGGTACCTAAACATTTGATTTTTCAAGATTACTTTTATATTCAAATAAACCAACTCATTTTTTATGTTTAGCTTCCTGATAAATCTATAGCAAGTCTGGTAAAATTTTACTATTCTTGGAAGAAGACAAGGACTAAAACTAGTGTGATGGATCGCCATGCCCGGAAACAAAAACGGGAGCGGGAGGAGAGGTGAGCACGTGGCTGGGGTGTTGTCTAACCACTTAGGGGACTATCTGAGAGCCCCAGATACACAAAGGCAAGGCAGAATGACTGGTTTTCTCCCCGTGCCTTCCCGGTGGAACTGCATGTTCATGAGATGTATTGGAGTGTGTTACATTATTCAGGGATTTTTTCTCACCACTCTTTCCCTGCAGTCAGTGAACTTCCATTTTGAGTCAGTTAACTTTGACCCATTTTTTTTCCTGCCCCTTTAGAAGGGGTGGCTCCTTTTAATAAAAAAGAATCTTTTATTTTGTAGTTTGAGGTTTAATATGGCATATTTTACAAGATTCATTTGGTGTGTTTTTACCTTCGTCATGTGGAAACAAAAATACAACAATACAATTTAGAGTTGCTTCTTCTTTTTTTGACCATCTGTTTTTTGTGTGTGAATGAGAAAGAGAAACATTTTATGATTTTTTTATTTTTTATTTTTTTTTTGAGACAAGTCTTGCTCTGTCGCCCAGGCTGGAGTGCAGTGGCGCGATCTCGGCTCACTGCAAGCTCCGCCTTTCTGCAAGCTCCCAGGTTCACGCCATTCTCCTGCTTCAGCCTCCCAAGTAGCTGGGACTACAGGCACCCACCACCTTGCCTGGCTAATTTTTTTGGATTTTTAGTAGAGACGGGATTTCACCATGTTAGCCAGGATGGTCTCAATGTCCTGACCTCGTGATCCGCCCACCTCAGCCTCCCAAAGTGTTGGGATTACAGGCTTCAGCCACCGCGCCCGGCCTATAATTTCTTAATAAGGATGTTAGTTTTAAGGATAGCTTAGTATGGAGAATACTTCCTAACCATCACTTCCTCAGTCTTGTATGTAGCTTAGAGAAGTGGAAATGGCCAGCTCACACTCAGAAATGGGTTCTAGTCTCAGCTCTGAAGATTCCACTTACATGCCACAGGCTACACTGGGATGTTTAAGGTCTTTCATTTATTTTTTAACATAGTAAAATTGTACATACAGGCAGGTGAGTTCAACTTGTTTTCCTTAACTCTATAATGAAGATGTTTGAAGTCCAGAAGGCAGCACGCAGACCTAATGGTTTTCTTGTTAAAGTGGTGAGAGATATAGGTAGGTTTTAAAAAAATCCTATTTTCCACATTTCCTGTCATATTTTTATCAATAATAAAAAAAAAATCAAAGGAGGATGAAATACACGGTCCCCGGCGTCCCATCTCAGGATGGAATTTTATCATTTCAAATGAAAAAGTAACATGTGAGAGCACATTGAAAGTTGAGTATCACTTTTGGAGAATTCAAACCTCTTGGCCCAAGTATAAATTGAGAGTGATGTTAGGAACATCTCCAAAGCTCTTTTCAATTGTAAGAGCCTATAAAATTATTGACTATGATACATCTGCATATTTTTGCCTCCGACTTACATACTAGTAGGTCTATTTAGGGATGAGTGCTCTTATCAATTTTTAATGAAGCTTTTTCATTTCCCTAGTTTACTGTCTGTATAGTAAGTCTGTTACTACAAGCAGGTGCAGTTTACTAAACAGCAATCAAAATTAAATAATACAGAATGGGATTGGATATCCTTGAGTATGAAATAAGAATACCTGCCAACACTTCCATTCTTACTCCCTGGAAGCTTGCTTGCTTTCTTTCTTTTTTTACATTACTTGGCCCTGATGGGGCCAAAAACAGCTCTGCCTCCACCTCCCATGTGCACCTTAACCACTTTTGGGATGCAGGGATGGAGATGCTGCAGCAGCACGTGATAAATTGTTGACTTTCTAACAGGACTTGCCTGTGAAAGTCGTGGCAGGAACTGGGACAAAATTCCCTTACCGAAGGCTCTTTCTTCTTGTGGACACTCTTTCCTCAGCTAGAGCTTCCTGCTACCTTGGTGGAGGATGGGGAGGAGGTGGCGCATAGTGGGCATGGTCTCCTGGGATGGATTCCAGAGCAGTGCGAGGTGGGCAAACTGGGGCAGGCTACTTGACTTCTGTAGACTTAGTTTTCTCATGTTTTACAGTTGCGTTCCTACCTACACCGGGACTTTTCTTGTTTGTTTGTTTTAAATTTAATGAAATACTGAATTAAATTAAATTGAAATTGAAATTAAATAAAATACTACATTCAGGATATTACAAAAAGCATTTGAAGTATATACCAATGTAAGTTTTCTTTTTAAAATTAAACTTAATTTTAAAACATTGGTTGTCCAGGACACTAGAAAAGCCTCAGACTTTGTGTGGCCTTGGGTAGAAAGATGGTACTTGAAAAAGGATTTTTTACTTGTTGTCAGGTTTGTTTCAATGCAGTGGAAATTTATTCTCCATAATTTCTCAGTTTTGTTTAGTAATCATATCCTAGTCCTCAATAGATAATTATGGGAAAATAACATGTAAATGCATTTTCAATTTGATATTTTCAGTTTACAAATATAGAGCAATCATGTTTTCGATCTGGATTGGGAAGTTAGGAATCTATTTTAGTAGTTTTTCATCATTTAGACTGAAAGAACTATGGAGTTGGTATTCTGTTTCAATTACAAAGATGTTTTTATCTCAGCAGCCTGAAAACATACTAATTTTATATTAAATCAATTATTGTTTATATTTGGTAAAATTAGTACAAAATTTTCAGTTAAATCAATTTATTGTTTGTATTTGGTAAAATTAGTACAAAATAACCATTCAATAACTTGTTCTTGCCTTCCAGTGAGGATGAACTGGAAGAAACAAATGGAAATAATCCCATTGACATTGAGGTTGATCAAAACAAGGAAAGCAAAAAGGAGGTATTTTTTCCCCCTAGTATTGTTTAGACGAATACGTTTTATTACTAGTTTCATAAATAAAACATTCCTCTTGCTTGTTTTACTTAATATATTAAGTGCTATGTGGAAAGCAGCATGACTGTTTTTTCAACAATACTGTCTTTGCTTTGTAGATTGTATAATTTTGTTTGCCAATAGATATGAATAAAGGAAGCCTTAAAGGAGAGAAAATAGCACTAATGAGTAATGATGTTCTCTAGGACAGCAGTCCTTACTGACTTTCTTCATAAACCATTAGCTCAGTAGGCTAGCAAGTGGTCTGGTGAATTCCAGGCAGGCTTAGGGTCTCCATTCACACTATAGCTGCCCCAGCATCTGCCCATCCTAGGCACCCATGCCGTGCCTGGGGTGACTGCAGGGAGCTGGCAGGGACTCAGCACAGCCCTCCTGTTACTCAGAAGCAATAATTTGGTTACACCAGGGTGAGCCAGGACCATCCTCTCTCACATGGTGACTGTTTCATCTCATCACTTAAAAAAATAATTATACAAGAGATTGTAGTTTCTGGATTCAGGGGGCTCGCGAACCCCTACAATTGCATGTAACTTTTACATAGGTTCATAGAGGTATTTTTCTGAAGACACAGTCTATAGTTTCAATAAAATTTCTCAGAGAGTTCTCTCTCTCTGCTCCAAATTATAAGAACAGTTATTTTATTTTATTTTTTATTTTTTATTTTTTTTTTTGAGACGGAGTCTCGCTCTGTCGCCCAGGCTGGAGTGCAGTGGTGCGATCTCAGCTCACTGCAAGCTCCGCCTCCCGGCTTCACGCGATTCTCCTGCCTCAGCCTCCCGAGTAGCTGGGACTACAGGCGCCGCCACCACGCCCGGCTAGTTTTTTTTGTGTTTTTTAGTAGAGACGGGGTTTCACCCTGTTAGACAGGATAGTCTCCATCTCCTGACCTCGTGATCCGCCTGTCTCGGCCTCCCAAAGTGCTGGGATTACAGGCTTGAGCCACCGCGCCCAGCCAGTTATTTTAAGCCTGTAAAAACAGAAGGGTCTAAATTTATCTAAACTTTAAAATGACATCAGTAATATATGCTTCTTATAGACAAGGTAGGAAATACAGCCAACTGAAAGAAGAAAATTAAAGCAATTTATATTATTATTATTCATAATCACTGTCAACCTTTTGGTGACTTTTTCCTGAGAACTCTCAGTAAAATGTATATTCTTAATTCTGAATCTAGTCACTTTTTGGAAATAATAGAATGGGAGCTTTGTAATTTTTCGAACCTTTTAAAATTTACTCTACCTTGGTTTTTTTTTTTTTTTTTCTTTTTTGAGACAGGGTCTTCTGTGTCACCCAGGCTGGAATGCAGTGGCACCGTGACTCACTGCAGCCGCCAACTCCTGGGCTCAAGCAGTCCTTCCACTATGGCCTCCCAAAGTGCTGGGATAACAGGCATGAGCCATCCCCAGCCCAGCCCCTTGATTTTTTTTTTTTTTTTTTTTTTTGAGACGCAGTCTCACTCTGTTGCCCAGGCTGGAGTGCAGTAGTATGATCTTGGCTCACTGCAACCCTTGCCTCCCAGGTTCAAGTGATTCTCCTGCCTCAGCCTCCCGAGTAGCTGGTATTACAGGCACATGCCACCATACCCTGCTAGTTTTTTTTGACTTTTAGTAGAGATGGGGTTTCACCATGTTGGTCAGGCTGGACCTTGAATTTTTTTTTATGTCAAATATATTTGTATACATAGCTATATATTATTCTGTCACATGAATGTTTCATAATTGAGTTACCTTATTCTATGTGGATTTCCCAGTTGTTTATTCTTCCTGTTTTTTGCTTTTATAAACAATGCTGGATTGATTGATTCTCACATAACTCAATATTTGTGCTTGTAGGTTTTTTTTTTTTATTAGAACTAATTCCTGGAAGTTGAATTGTTGAGTCAGCGTGTTCTAGATATATATATTGTTGAGGCGTTTTTTGGTTATATATCACCAAATTGGAAATTGGTCATTTTTTTTGCGCGTAATTTATATGAATGCCCAGATAAGATCCTGAGGGTTAGCTAAATTAGATTCTTTGGGAAATCATATTGTAGTTGGAGTTTTTATTAAGCTTTGTTTTGATGTATTGCTATTTACCAGGTTTTTCAGTGGCACATTTTAAATGAGAGAAAACACTTGATTTCATACAATTTTTATAATTCCTGTTTATATAATGTTATTTCTGATTCAGAAAGAAAATGGCTAAATCATAGTTTCTTTTTTTTGGGATGGAGTCTTGCTCTGTCCCCCAGGCTGGAGTGCAGTGGTCCGATCTCAGCTCACTGCAACCTCTGCCTCCTGGGTTCAAGCAATTCTCTGCTTCAGCCTTCCAAGTAGCTGGGATTACAGGGGCCCACCACCACACCTGATTAATTTTTGTATTTTTACTGGAGACGGGGTTTCACCATCTTGGCCAGGCTAGTCTTGAACTTCTGACCTCAAGTGATCCACCTGCCTCGGCCTCCCAAAGTGCTGAGATTACAGCCGTGAGCCACCACACCTGGCCCATCATAGTTTCTTTTTTTGTTTGTTTTTTTTCTTTTTTTGAGAGGAGTCACGCTTTGTCACCCAGCCTGGAGTGCGGTGATGCGATCTCATCTCACTGCAAGCTCCGCCTCCCGGGTTCATGCCGTTCTCCTGCCTCAGCCTCCCAAGTAGCTGGGACTACAGACACCTGCCACCACACCCGGCTAATTTTTTGTATTTTTACTAGAGACGGGGTTTCACCGTGTTAGCCAGGATGGTCTCGATCTCCTGACCTCGTGATCCGCCCGCCTGGGCCTCCCAAAGTGCTGGGATTACAGGTGTGAGCCACCGCGCCCAGCCGCCTGGCCCATAGTTTCTTTTAAGTGTTAAAATGATACTAGAACAGACATAGTCAGTTGGTGATCTTTATTAAACATCATGGTCCCATACAGAGCACAGTTTATTGCCTACTAATATTTTTGTATTACCCGCTTGTTGAAGAAATTAATCTCTACCATGATAGTTTTGCAGTGTCTTTAGCTCAGTCTTTTAAAATACGAAGCAGAAAGTCATATTTTCAGCTTTTTCAGTGAATGCTAATGCACTAACAAGATGAAATTATGAGCAATTATAAATCTTCTTGTTCTTAAAATGGTTACCAGTAAATTATATTCTTTAACTTGACAAGATTTTACTGTTTCATTTCTGAAGGTTTTGGTTTTACAGAAGTTAATAGCCGTCATGCATTTTTAAATGAGAAGGTATATTATTTTAGAGTAAGTCATATAAGTTGCCCTAAAAATTGTGTTCTCCAAAAATGTGTATAAAAAGCCATAATTTCATGTAGATAAATACAGATGTGTGTGTGGCCACAAAACTCACTAGCAGAGAATACAGATATTTTTTTAGGAAGCCAAGAATTCTTATTTTCATTGGCTTAAAATGATAGAGTAAGGAAGTATTTGTACAAGGAGGAATGGAACACAGTTTCATTGTGTTTAGTCAAAACTCCATAGCCCAAATTCTGCCTGTGGACTGCCTGTTAGAATTTGTAGATCTCATTTGGTTCTGATAGGGCATGGTATTTGTCTTAGATTGTTTTGGTGCCATGCTAAGGAAATAAATACGTTTATTGACTTTTTTTTTAAGTTTCATTTATCACATATGTATATCATGCAGGTGCCCCCTACTGAGACAGTTCCTCAGGTCAAAAAAGAAAAACATAGCACACAAGCTAAAAATAGAGCAAAAAGGAAACCTCCTAAAGGAATGTTTCTTTCTCAAGAAGATGTGGAGGCTGTTTCTGCCAATGCCACTGCTGCTACCACGGTGCTGAGACAACTAGACATGGAACTAGTTTCAGTCAAACGACAGGTACTCCTAAGCCGGGTCTTGGATGTAAAAGAGTTAATCAGCACTTTAGAGGTGTTTCTGTTATTCATATATGTGAACGTTCTCTTTCCATAAATCTCAAAGGAGCATTCTGTTTCTAAGGAATTGGACAGATCTTGAGTACTAGCCCATTGATTTTTTTTTCTTTTTAATGAACACATAAATTGAAGTGGATGGATATAGTGTCATCTGAAAGTATTTCTGAAGTACATAGGAAAGCATATGAATATCATATTTATATTATATATGTGTCTGTGTCTCCATGATTTCTCGCAATATGAACACACCCCCGTAACCTGCATCTGAATCAGAAAATGGAATGTTACCCCCAGGCCCATGCATTTTCCCTCCTGGTCACTATTCCATGGAATGCGGCATTCCCTCAGCAACTTCACCCCTCTTTTATTACCTGACTACTTGTAGGTGACCACTATTCTGATTTTTTTTCTTTTTAATTTTATTTTGTTTTTGAGACAGTGTCTTGTCCTGTTGCCCAGGCTGGAGTACAGCGGTGCAATCTTGGCTCACTGTAACCTTTGCTTCCAGGGCTCAAGCGATCCTCCCACCTCAGTCTCCCAAGTAGTTGGGAGTACAGGCACTTGCCATCACACCTGGCTAATTTTTTTGTATTTTTGGTAGAGACGGGGTTTTGCCATGTTCCCCAGGCTGGTCTTGAACTCCTGAGTTGAAGTGATCTGCCTGCCTCAGCCTCCCAAAGTGTACTGAGATTACAGGTGTGAGCTACCACACTTGACCCTGTTCTGATGTTTAAACCATAGGTTGTTTTTGTCCATTTTTGAGTTTTACAGAAATCAAACTCATATGATACTGTTTATTTTATGTCTGGCTTTCTTTCAACCTGAGAGCTAAACAGTTTTTCAAAGCGGTCCTGTTATTTGATGTGTTTTGGTTGCACATCAGCGTTTCCCAGCGGTAGCACTATCGCCATGTTGGGCTGTTCTGTGCACTGTAAGATGTTTAGCAGCATCCCTGGTCTTGACCCACTAAATGCTAGTAGCACCCTCCCCCTACCAGTTGTGACAACAGAAATATCCCTACGCATCACCAGATTACCTCACAGGGGCACAATTGTCCCCATTTGAGAACCACTGCTCTACATCAGTGCTACATTTTGGTAGTCTTACATTTTAGCCCTTCTAATGGGTTATAATGATGCCTCATTGTACTTCTTATTTGGCAGTTCCCTGACGGCTAATGAGGTTGCTCACCTTTTCATCCATTTGTTGGCCATTTGGATATCCTCTTTTGTGATGTGTACTCAAGTCTCATCTGTTTTTTTCTGTCAGGTTGCATATTTTCTTACTGGTTTATAGGTGTTATTTAGGCTCTGAGTTGTTTTCTACAACTCGTATTGTAAATACTGTAAATATGTTTTCCATTCTGTGACTCTTAATGGTATCTTTTGATGAACAGTAATTTTAATTTTAAGGTAGTTTAGTTTCTTAGTCTTTTCAGGTTAGTGTTTTTGAGTTCTGTTCACCTTTCTCAAGGTCATGACGATATTCTCCCATGTTAATCTTAGAAGTGTTGTTTTACCTTTTACATTTTGATCTAGAAATGTTTTTCTGTATTTGTTGTTACATGTAGGATTAATAGTCACTGTTTTGTTTTCATATGAGTATCAATTTGGTCAAGTATTTATTGAAGAAACTGTCCTTTCTCCTTTGCAATGCAGCAGTACCTTTGTTTTACATCCAGTGTCTGTATGCATATGGGTCTGGTTCTCTGTTGCTTTGATCTGTTTGTCCATCCTTCACCAATACATACTGTCCTAACTTTATGTACTTTATTTTAGTTATCTAGTGTAATATAAGTTCTCCAAGATTGTCTTGGTTATCCCTGGCCTTTTAATTTCCATATAAAATTTAGAATTACTTTATCAGTTTTCAGAAAAATAATTTGAATTTTGATTGGGATTGTATTGCATCTATAGATAAAAATGGAGAATTAATGTCTTTATTGAGTTTCCTCATCAGTGAACATGATATACCCCTCCGCTTCTGTAGGCCTGTAATTTCTCTCAATGTTGTGTTGTTTTCTGTGTAAGAACTTATGCATCTGTTGTTAGTCATTCCATGATATTTGGTACTTTTTTGTGCTCTTGTAAAGGATATTGTTTTTTAAATCACTTTTTGTAATTATTTTTGCCTGCTATGTAGCTTATTATTTTAATCCGATTGCATAGTACATTTAAACTGAAAGTTCAACCTAGTAGTTGGTTCCTGTCCTTTCATTCTCTCTCTGGAATTCAGTTCCAGAAACCCATCAGCAACTTGTTGACTGACAGTTTGTTTTTGGTTTTTGCTGCTTTTGGTTTATCTTGATGGTTCCCTTGGAGGGTTAAACAGGAGACCAACTGTCGTCTCATAGACGCTAAGAGCGGGATGTGCTGCCGTCTTCCTTGTGGTTTAGGGAGGCAGCCCAGACCGGGACCCACGTACACTCTGTGTGCCCAGAGGAGCGGCTTCTTGTCATGGTTGCTGGCACAGCTGCACTCTAATCTTAGGAGAATCACTTAATCTTTGTAGGCCTCTTTTCAAATGAGATTAATCCCGGCCTGCCTGATCTCACAGAATGTGTCTGGGCTACTATGTGAGAGAGCCTTTGAAGCTCTGTTTGCGCTGGAAGAACTCTCTCTGGGGCTGTGAGCTCTTGTTGACATTGTTATCTTCCTTTACAAGGATGCTCCTTTTTCCCTCTGCTGAGTGAGCTCCTGGTGGTTGCTGTTTAATACATTGAGGAAAGAAAAAGAGGCCCTTCTCTTCCACGGAGGTGTTATTGACTCCATAGTATGAGAGAAAAGATTCTTTGGTTTTCAGAGCAGGGTCAAGAGCAAGAATTTTTAAAATTTGAAGGTCACTCACAATTATGAAGAGGGAGGACTGAGCCTCACTCAGAGAGGAGGTGGGTGATTTCCTTTCCACAGCCTTTTAGGGCCACAGAGCAGCAGTGTGTTCATTGCCAGATGTGCTTCTAGACTCAAAATGGGCAGTCAGTCCACAGGGGCCACTTGTTCTGGAGGCCGTCATGTTTGGTATATCAAGGATACATTCTGAGAATAACAGAAAACTTGACTAACAACAGCTTAAGCAATTTAGGGTTTATTTTTCTCAAATAGCAAGAAGTGCCAGCATCAGTGGCTACTGGTGTTACTCATGTGTTCAGTGATGCTCTCAGGGACCCAGGTACTTCTCAGGTCTTCTACTCTGCCATTCTCAGCTGTTGGCTTTTCATCTTGCTTGTTGCCTCATGTTGGAAGCTGCTGGAGCCATTTTGCAACCCTCACATCTGCATTCGGGGCAGTATGAAGAGGAGGTGGGGGTGGAGGTAAGCAGTCTGTCCCTTTTAGCAGGAAAAGCAAAAGCTTTACCAGAAGCTCCTTAGCTGAATTCTGTGTGCCTGTGCTTTGTGTACTGCTCTTCCTCCTTCCCAGGACATCATCAGCCTCTACCAGCAAGAAGGGGGCTGGGCGTGTCTCATAAATTAGCCAGTGAACAGTGCAGGTTGCATTAGGTCTTTCTCTGAGTGGAGAATAAAATGATCTGACATTTAAAGAGGAATCACTATGCCCACAGTAAAGTAGAAAACAAGGTTCTGTATGACTGAGGGTTGGGTAGGAAGGTGGTGGAAGGGTGGTGGTGTCTAGGTAGGGCGCCAGGACAAGTGGATGGCTTTTCCATTTTTCATCTTGTTTTTTTCTTTAAGTGTGATTACCTTTGCATCCTTTTTCTTACCTGTTTCGTTGCCACTCACTTTCCAGTTAGCATGATGGTGGCAGCTAATCTCTGGGTTTTTTTCTGCTTAATAAACACTAGATGTTTGGGGGGCGTATTTTGTTTTTTCTTTTTTGGAGACAGGATCTTGGTCTGTTGTCCATCCTGGGACTGTAGTGTTACAGCCATGGAAGGCCTGGGCTCAAGCAGTTGCCCACCTCAGCCCCCTAAGTGGGTAGGACTACAGGTGAGCACCACCACACATGGCTAATTTTTTAAATTTTTTGGTAGAGACAGGGTCTCGCTGTGTCACGCAGGCTGGTCTTGAACTCCTGGGCTCAAATGATCCTGCCTTGGCCTCCCAAAGTGCTGTGATTATAGGTGTGAGTCACTGCACTAGCCTAATTTTTTTTTTGGCAGTGTCTGGCTCTGTCACCCAGGCTGAAGTGCAGTGGTGTGATCTTGGCTCACTGCAACCCCTGCCTCCCAGGCTCAAGCCATCTTCCCACCTCAGCCTCCAAGTAGCTGGGACTACACAGCCTAGATATTTCTTTCTTTCTTTTTTTTTTTTTAAATTTAAGTTCTAGGGTACATGTGCATAACATGCAGGTTTGTTACGTATGTATACATGTGCTGTGTTGGTGTGCTGCACCCATAAACTCATCATTTACATTAGGTATATCTCCTAATGCTATCCCTTCCCCCTCCCCCCACCCCACCACAGGCCCAGGTGTGTGATGTTCCCCATCCTGTGTCCAAGTGCTCTCATTGTTCAGTTCCCACCTATGAGTGAGAACATGTGGTGTTTGGTTTTCTGTCCTTGCGATAGTTTGCTCAGAATGATGGTTTCCAGTTTCATCCATGTCCCTACAAAGGGCATGAATTCATCCTTTTTTATGGCTGCATAGTATTCCATGGTGTATATGCAGCCTAGATATTTCTGATATGGAAAATGCATCAGGAAGGGGGTATAGGCTACTGAGCATTTAGAGCTAACTTTTAGTTCAGAATTTGTAGATGTTTTGCATTTAATCTCTCTGCTTCTTTCATAACGTTACTTAATCACAGTGCAATATATACCCAGTTTTGTACTATCTGTGAACAACCAGCTAGAATGACAAGAGTGGTCTGTTTCACTGAAATGCAAAGAGGACATGTAACATTCTGAACCTTGACTTTTTCCTGCTAGAAGTTGCTATGTTGCATTTTTAGCCAAAAAGGAATCCAGTGAACATAATCTGAGTACTTTGCAGTTTTCCTGGGTTTTTGGTAACTGAAAGACCACTGAGCAAGATCCTAAGATTGGGCCGGGCGCGGTGGCTCAAGCCTGTAATCCCAGCACTTTGGGAGGCCGAGACGGGCGGATCACGAGGTCAGGAGATTGAGACCATCCTGGCTAACCCGGTGAAACCCCATCTCTACAAAAAATACAAAAAACTAGCCGGGCGAGGTGGCGGGCGCCTGTAGTCCTAGCTACTCGGGAGGCTGAGGCAGGAGCATGGTGTAAACCTGGGAGGCGGAGCTTGCAGTGAGCTGAGATCCAGCCACTGCACTCCAGCCCGGGTGACAGAGCAAGACTCCATCTCAAAAAAATAAAATAAAATAAAAGATCCTAAGATTGTACTGTCTAGTATGGCAGCCAGCAGCCCCGTGTGTGGTTGTTTAAATTTAGATTAATTACAAGTGAAAAAAATTTTTAAATTTTTGGGTAGCATCTTCTACTCATGAATGTCTTTTACATGTTACTTGAGAAAATCAAGCTCCTCTTCCCTTGGATTTCTTAGTTGCTTGTGTGAGTTTTCAAAGATGAAAAATGCTGGAGTTCAGAGTTCCCTGGTGCTTGACACAGATATGCCTTCTACTTGGAGTAGAGAGAAAATAGCATACTTCCGTGACCTGTCTCATTCAAGGGTCCATGGGAAAATTAAAGAGCAGCCATAGCCTGGGTGGTTGGTATTGTTTGTGGTCTTTCTTTTGATTGCGTAAGAGCAGGGAAAGATTACCTTGAGCCAAGGCAGTAATGTGGAAAAAGATAATTTGTAGGAAAATGAAGAAGTGACAGTTAATCAAAGTTAGACTTCTAGAAAACTCACTGATATTGTATTCTCCCTGCCCCCCCATCATTAAACCTGTGCTTGTGCACTTCCGCCCTGTGGAGAAGTGGTAGACAGCACAGTGATCTTGGGGCACTGTGAGGCTGTACCTGCAGTTCTGTTGTAAAGACTGGGCCTTTTTGGTCTTTACTGTGGCTGCTCTGTTATTTCAGTTCAATCCTATGGGGTAGGAAGCCCAGGGGTTTCTTCTGTCTTTTATATAAGACTCCAGGTAGGTGTTTTGCTGCTCACATATCACCTGTTAGGAAGCTGTGGATCCAGGACTGTGTACGTGAGAGCCCCTCCATCCCCTCCTCCTTGGGTTGTACCTTATCGGTTGCTCCGAACAAGCAAATAATAAACGTAGTTAGATGCTTCAAAAGATACCATAGGGACCTCAGAATTCAGCTACAATAGATGTTAGTAATGTCTTTACTCTTGGGTCTTTGTTTTTTAAGTTCTGTTTTCATACCTTTATGTAGTTTTTATTTTTAAAATGAAAATCATTTTTTCCTTCCTAGATCCAGAATATTAAACAGACAAACAGTGCTCTCAAAGAAAAACTTGATGGTGGAATAGAACCTTACCGACTTCCAGAGGTAGGATTATGTTAACATCATCTCAGAAGTCATGCTCAAGTTTTACATGTTTAAGAATTTAATATCGATGTGATACATCCCCAATGTACATCTCTTGGAAGAGTATATGGACATAATTTTATGAACCTAGTTGATGTTAAAATTCCGATAAGAGAAAATGAAAGTTTCATTAAACATACTCATCTCTAAATGTAATGTGCTAAAATGTCTCATTTGGATATCCAGGTCATTCAGAAATGTAACGCACGTTGGACTACAGAAGAGCAGCTTCTCGCCGTACAAGGTAGGGGGAAATTCTTCAAAAGAGTTTAGGAGGCCGGGTGTGGTGGCTCACACCTGTAATCCCAACACTTTGGAAGGTTGACGCATTTGCTTGAGCCCAGGAGCTCAAGACTGCTTTGATCCATGATCACACCACTGCATTCCAGCCTGGACAACAGAGTGAGACCCCGACTTTAAAAAAATTTAAATAAAAGAGAAACAAAAAGAGCTTAGGAGGATTGGTCGATTTTAGGGAAAAGTTATGTCCCGCCCTATTCCCAGCACCTATTTATGTAGAAATAGATTCTTGGACAGTTATGTTCTAGTGGATATCATTTTAGCCAAATGACCATATCCCTTTCGGCTTTTTTCTTTTCCTTTCCCACTTCTCACAAGTTGTGAAAACTTAACCTGGAACCCTCAGTTTTCTAAAGGTGTGAGTATTTCATTTTACTAGTTACTCATCGCGCTCTGACTAGTCAAGAAGTACAAAACCCTAAAAGAAGCAGACAGAGTGTTCGGATTTTAAGGTTGGGGGCGCTCTGGACCTGCGATACCAAAAGATGAATGCAGAATGTCCCCAACCCTAGGGCAGTTGCTGGGTGACTTCAACTGTTACGTGACATGTAATGGGAAGACAGATGTCAAAATGACAGGGTCGGTCATCTCCAGAATGTATCTAGAATTGACTGGTACTTTTTCCTACTCTTATAATACATGAAATTAGTGCCGGCTGTTAAAAACCTGTATGTTTTCTTATCTGGATAAAGAGGTAAGTGTCACTTGTGGTTTTTAAAAAATGTTTTTCTCTTGTATTTTAAAAAATGCTTCCTTACATCCTTAGCCATCAGAAAATACGGCCGAGATTTTCAGGCAATCTCAGATGTGATCGGGAACAAATCAGTGGTACAAGTGAAAAACTTTTTTGTAAATTATCGACGCCGCTTCAACATAGATGAAGTTTTACAAGAATGGGAGGCAGAACATGGTAAAGAAGAGACCAATGGGCCTAGTAACCAGAAGCCTGTGAAGTCCCCAGATAATTCCATTAAGATGCCTGAAGAGGAAGACGAGGTAAATCTGAAACAAAACAGTCACTTCTCGGTCAGGTTCATGCTTGATATTGCAGTTTCTAAAGTGATGAATTTTTTCAGCTATAGAGATTTTTAGGTTTCAGCTGTGTTAGTAACTTCACTATTACCTGCAAATAGCCATAATGTGTATGCATTGACTCCAGTTCTTGGTCCCTGTATATTATTCACATTTTAATTTCTGGGCAAATTCATAATTCCATCCTGGTTTCCTCCAGCTACAAAATACTCTGCATTATCAGTTTTTCCTTAAATACAGTAAAATCTTGAATGACAAAGATAAGGGAGTGGGGGCACAAACAAAAAGTGAAAATGCAGTGAAAGCCATTCTGAAACACTAAGGTGAAAGTTCTGTGAGGAATGTCAGTGAAGCTCAGTCATCTGAAATGTGTGGTCACATCATCATGAGGTTCGTGGACTTCATGGGGAGTCTGCACAGCAAGCCAACAAGGAACTCTTGAGACCTCTCCCTGCTGTCCAGATCTTTCAGCCTTTGATGCTCTTTGGAGCTGATTGGCTTAAATATTGATGGGGACAATTCTGTGGCTGGCTGGAACTTCTGTGATGGTGGCTAATTTCTGGAATGATAGCCCTGGTTTCATCTCTCACCTTCCTGCTTCCCGTGTCAGGGGCACCTGCCATTTCCCCATCTAGCCTGGCCTGCCTTGCTGTTATGTTTGTGCCTCTACTCCCAGAGCAGATGAGCCTGGGGCTGGGCATAAGAAAGAGTTACTTGCCAATCACTTCATATCTGAATTTATTCACAGGCATGGTAATTTAAGAATTAATTTAGCTTTCACATCAAAGCCTTTTTCAAACCATACTGGAATGATTTGAGATTACCTGTTTTGTATTGTGTGTGCTACCATTTTGCTCCGAGGGCCTGGCTCTAGAAACAGCCCAGAAGGCCCCTCCTGACCTGAGCATGGAAGTACCTTGGGAGGTATTGGCATTCCCTGCGAGTGTGGTGCCGCCACTCCATGCAGGGCCTCTTTGCCGACTGGAAAAAGGACCTCAAGGCACAGCCATCTGTAAGAACACCATTGAAACGTATGAATTTTGTTAGAATTAGATTCTTCAGAACCTTTTGCCAGAAAATCTTGAAATAAGTGTACCAAATCTATAATATTGCCAAGGTCAGTACCCCTGAATCACCCCCATGAATAGCTCTGCCTGAAAAGAACATGTGAGTACAATAATGGTGTTTTGTCTTTCAGCAGTGATGTTTTTCTTCGTTCTTCTTTGTTTTTATTTTCAGTAATTTCTGTACCAGCACTAATTGCCCCTGTTAGCACTCGGTTTAGGAAGCATTGAAAGCTGGAGACTGCTGGGGAAGAACCGTTAGAATTTGCAGGAATGAAAGCTTGCTTCCTGTGTGTGTTTTCCGGCTTCAGTCCCAGGATGACTGGAAGCAGAAACAGTCGGAAGCTCTGGCTGTATTCCCTCTTCACATTTCATCAGAGCCAGTATAACACATCTCGTAGTAAATTTAGGACCAAGAGTCACTACCAACAGGATGTCAGTTGCTGTGCATATGCTTTTTTCTTCATTCTCTTACTTTTGGATCATTGGTTGACTGACTTAAGCGACTCAAGTATTTTTTTTTCTTAACCTTGTATTAGCCCAGAAGGTTCCTCCGTAATGATCCACTTACCATGTGGATTGCACATCAAAGCACCGTCTTTCTTTTCACAGTCTAGTTATGGCTTCTCCGAGCAGCAGATCATAGTTTATTCCTGGTGGTTGATCTTCCATGTCTCTGTTTACCCAGCCTTCTCTGCAAAACAGAATGAACTAACTCGAGTTTAGTACTGCGTAGTCCTTATATCCCTTTACAAACTTTTCACTCCGCTAGTCATTTAAAATGTACACCCTCATACCTTTCTTTTCTTGTTCTTTTTCTTTCTTTCTTTTTTTCTTTTTTTTTGTTTTTTCTTTTTGAGACAGGGTCTCCCTCTGTCACCCAGGCTGGAGTACAGTCGCGCACTCTCAGCTCACTGCAACCTCCGTCTCCCAGGTTCAAGTGCTTCTCCTGCCTCAGCCCTCAGCCTCCCTAGTAGCTGGGATTGTGGGTGTGCACCATCACGCCTGGCTAATTTTTGTATTTTTAGTAGAGATGGGGTTTCGCCATGTTGACCAGGCTGGTTTCAAACTCCTAATCTCAAGTGATCCGCCAGCCTCTGCCTCCCAAAGTGCTGGGATAACAGGCGTGAGCCACCTCGCCCGGCCTATTTCTTGAGTTTCTTTCTTTTTCTGCTTCTTGTAGTGCCAGCCCTGCCCTGCCACCACCTGGTTTTCTGTTCTCCATATGTTAGTTTGCAGAAGGAAATTAATCTAGTGACCAACTGCTTCTCTGTGTCCAAGGGCCTAAGGGAACTTGTTAGAATGCTGGCTTACTTGTGTGTCTGGTGAGTCCGCAGAACTTGGGGTGTGTGATTTCACCTTTTTATTTGTCCTGTAGAGTCCAGCAGCTGAGAAAGATGTCTACTGGTGTCCTGCCTGTCCCCTCTGCCTCAGGTTTTATGTATTATACAGAAGCCACAGGGAGAACATGATAATTCCTAGAATTTCTAGTAACAGAATGGTCTGTCAGTTGTAGATTATTTCCTTTAGGTCTTAGAGGCGGGTAGGTAGCCCAAGTATTTTGAGCTTTTGAAATTGGTAGTTATTTGATGTGGACAAGGGTGGGTTGGGGACGGTGTCACAGCCAACCTTACATTGAAGAAAGGGTCCCATGGGATGGAAAGAAAGATGTCACTTAAAATTACAAAATGATTGAGTCTGTTACCAGTGAGGAGAAAGCTCCTCATTTATCTAAGAACAGTCCTTGTAAATTGTATAATTTTTAACTGAAGGAACAATCACTTTGAGATTTTGGACACATAGCCCAGTTGTTTCTCTAGCAATAAGATACCATGAGCGTGGCAGAGAGCAGTAAGATGTTATGCAACCTTTAGGTTTGGGTCTGGGAGTCAGTTTTTAAAAACGGGAGAGTGGCCGGGCGCGGTGGCTCAAGCCTGTAATCCCAGCACTTTGGGAGGCCGAGACGGGTGGATCACGAGGTCAGGAGATCGAGACCATCCTGGCTAACACGGTGAAACCCCGTCTCTACTAAAAATACAAGAAAATTAGCGGTGGTGGTGGGCACCTGTAGTCCCAGCTACTTGGGAGGCTGAGGCAGGAGAATGGGCGTGAACCCGAGTGAGGCTTTACAGTGAGCGAGATGGCGCCCACTGCACACTCCAGCCTGGGGGCACAAGAGCAAGACTCCGTCTCAAAAAAAAAAAAAAACAGGGAGAGGGGAGTTAGGGAAATGCCTCATAGCTTTTAAAGAAGATCCTGAGATGGTATGGGCTCCTGTATCCCATCTGGAACCAGTGGCTGGACGCTGAATGGGCTGGGAGCCACAGCATGCCCTCAAGCCAGTGAGAGGAGTTAGGGCTGCCACTGTGCTCATATGTCCTTTTCAGGGTTTTTTGTTCATTTGTGTTTTTGGGACAGAGTCTTGCTCTGTTGCCCAGAGCAAGTGGAGTGCAATGGTACGATCTTAGCTCACTGCAACCTCCACCTCTCGAGCCCATGATTCTCGTGCCTGGCTGGGACTACAGGTGTGCGCCACCTCACCCCACCAATATTTCTTTTCAGTAGAGACAAGATTTTACCTTGTTGGCAAGGCTGGTCTCAAATTCCTGGCCTCAAATGATCCACCTGCCTCAGCCTCCCAAAGTGCTAGGATTACAGGCATGAGCCACTGTGCCAGGCCATTTTCAGGCACTTAAATTTAATCCTGGTGAAGTAGGTATTATCACTATGTGTCTTCTGCACGTGAAGAAACTGAAGCTCAAAAAGACTGATAACTTGTTTGCACAAATCTAGAAAGTGGGAGGGCCAGGGTTTGAGCCCAAGACGTCTCGCTGGAGAGGCCACACACTTGCCCTGCCCTTAAGAACATGGTGCACTGGTTGCGGTGACTCACACCTGTAATCCCAGCACTTTGGGAGGCCGAGGCAGGCAGATCACGAGGTCAGGAGTTCGAGACCAGTCTGGCCAACATGATGAAACCCTGCCTCTACTAAAAATACAAAAATTAGCTGGGCGTGGAGGCGGGTTGTAGTTCCAGCTACTTGGGAGGCTGAGGCAGAAGAATTGCTTGACCTGGGAGGTGGAGGTTGCAGTGAGCCGAGATGGCACCACTGCACTCCAGCCTGGGCAACGTAGTGAGACCTGTCTCAAAAAAAAAAAAAAAACAAAACTGGGTATTTGCTCTGCAGATGTGCTGGCTACCTTCTCTTTTTAGTACACTGGAAATAGCAGCTTGTGTTGTTTACCTACTCTTTGATCCTTTTTTTTCTTTCTCTTGGCCTCAGGCTCCTTCTGTTCTGGATGTCAGATATGCATCTGCCTCCTGAGAAACTCTGGTGGCTTTGGACACTTGGTGTGGACTACTGTGTTATCCGGGATATCAGGTATTATGAGACATCACCTAGCCATCTGCATCACATCTCTCTGGACAAGCAGCTATTACCAAAAAAGGCATATACTTCCAGTCCTGTGCTCCATCTGCCTTAATTCTTTGCTCGTTCCTCCATGTTGGCGCCACTTCCCAGAGAGCTCCACTGCATCTCACACTCTGCCCACGTGCTGGGGAAATCTCATGGCCTGCACATCTCTTGTGACTCTGGGAACCGCCTCCCCCGCCGGAGCCCCCGAGCCCCACCAATGGCAGCTCTTCCCAGTCAGCAGCTTCAGAGCAGGCAGTCTCCTTGGAAGGCCCGACTCTGTTCCTGCATGGCCTGCAATTTCTACTTTGTGCATAGAGTAATTTTCAGAGTAACCGCGACCCTGTTGGCCTTCTAGAAAGTTTGTCTTTTTCTTTTCTGAGACAACCACCTAAGTGATAATATGCTTTTTTGGAAATCAATATATATTGCCGGACTGCATCATAACCTTTATCATGCCAAGCATCCTGATGCAGCTCACATTTCCCTAAACATGGGGTATAGGTATGGTTTATAAATTGAGTTGGCTTAAACCTCTCCCTTCTCCCTTCCCAAGTGTCACAAAGCTCATTTACTGCAACTGTCATTGGACACTGTAGCTTAAAGGGAATGTGGACCTCAATGCTTTCTGCCTTCAACTTTTCAGCATTGTGACCCCAGGGTGGGTGCCACCCCACCTTTTCCTGCCCCACACCCCCACCCCCACCCCCCATCTCCAAGAGGTTCGGCCCACATCACTGTACCTGGTGCTTGTACATTTGGAATTGGTGCCTTCTCCTTTTGGCAACCATGGTATCAATCCTTTTTCTCTTTTAGTGTCTTATTTCTTCTTTCAAGTTATTTGCTAGCCAAAGATGACATCACTGAGATTAGGAGACAGGGGAGAGCTTGCTGCAGATTCTGACAGTGCAGATTTTAAATGTCAGGATATTAGGATAGCTGTCGCTGGTTTATGAAAGCTGCACGTTGTTCCACGTTCTCTCGGTGTGCCTGGCCCTTTAAGTGGCACACTGTATGTCAGTTTGTGTCCTTCGTGTGCTGATGTGATTACGCAAACACCATCCACTCTCTTTTCATATCAGAGTACAGGACAGAGAAGTGATCAATGTATTGGTCTAGTGAGACTGAGATGAAAAGAAAGAACCTACAAAGTGGTCTGTAATGCCTTTTGGTTGGACTGGGAACAAGTAAAAATTTCTAATAAACATCTTGAGACTTCCAGAATCACTTTTGTTATCTTACCAGACCTTGGGCCTGCTGAGGGTTGAGGAGCAGACAGACTGCATTCTAACATACCCTGTTCCCACCCCACGGCCATTCAGACTGCACTAAATACGCTGAAGTTGCTTTTGTTGTTGTTATTTGCATCGTTTGGACATTTTTTTTTCTGCTTTCAATACCAAAAAAATGCAGATGCTTTAAGGCATAAGCAGAATTCTTAAGAATTTAAAATATGCAATTAAAATTTGATATGTTTTGACTCCCAAGCACCTTGTTTTTTGTTGTTGTTGTTGAAATCAGCTGATTATCTCTTTAGAAAGAGGGTCAGCTAGAAGCCTAGGTTTTTTGGAATTGCAAATTTTTTTTAGTATAGTCTGGAGAAAGGTCCTTCAAAAGGGAAGTTCAATGGGACTTGCCCGCCCTTCATCATCTCGTTCCCGTGCCAGGTGTGTGTTGGTCACATAAAAGCCTGGGAAGCTTCAGAGGAGTCCCGGATTGCCGCTGCTGTGTGGAGACAGGGTTAGCAAAATGACACTAGTGATGAGGGAGGGGCTTCTTTTCACCATAAGCCTGCTGTGTACACCGAGGGCGGCGGGAGAAGCATGGGAAGGAGTCAGCCTAAGTTTGCACATTGCGTAAAGGGGACACTAAGGTATGAGCTGAAGCTTTAGGTTCTCCTTGCTTCCCTCAAGACCTCCTTCTTGCTAACAGAAGCAGTAGGCAGTTGCTGCAGTACGTTTCTCACCCTGCCAATAGGTCTGTCTGTATCTCTCTTAAGGAAAATAGCCTGGTCCCTCCTGGCAGTGCTTGGAAGCTTGATGCCGATTCTTATATAGCGTGGCAAGCCGACCAGCAGTGCCAGGCCTTGATCTGTATTCTGCACTATCCCTTTACTGGGTTCCTGGCACTGAAGGGCCTCCAGCCCTGAAGAATCACTTGTGATCACAGCAACTGAACTGGGCTTTCTCCCAGAGAGGAAGGGGCGTGTCATTTTGACTTGACAGAGGGAAAAATGGGAGCTGTCCTTGACTGCCTTTGCTGTGCTTTCCCGCGTAAGAGAGCACTGTGTTTCCAACTGTTTTCATTACACCGTCTTTGCAATGATGTAAATGTAAGAGATCACTCAGCTTTAAAAGCAAAGTGGTTTCATCTTATTTATATGAAGACTTTTTAACATATCAAGAATTAGGTGCATTGGCAGGTAGGGTTTGGGGTGTGATAACTGCTTCAGATGGAATGTTCACTTAAGCTTTGTCTTCTTAAAAATGATCAATGTGAATGTCATAATTATATATATTTTTGTGGAAAACTTTCTCCTAAGTATAAGTTATTGTGCAAAATATAGTATCATTGATGCAAATAATAGTTTAACTTTTAGTTTAGAAATCCTAAAAGATATAAATTGTATTGCATATGCATTAAAAGTTTGTTTTATTTAATTTTATGTAGATGTGTAAAGTGTTAGGTAAAATTTTTTTCACTTACCCATTTAAACACCTTGTTACTTGAATATTGTGTTGACTGGTCTGCAACAGTGATCCACTCTGTAATATAGCTCTTTTAACTGGGAAGGAACCACGCCCCAGCTGTGCTGATTACATTAGTGTTGGCGCACAGCCGGGTGCTCGTGTAACACAAATGCCACGTTGTCTGGGTGTACAGTGTTTGTGGAGACGCCACTTCTCAAAATGGTTTTTGATCATTTTTAACCTGTAAGACCTTTTGATGCTCACAAACCTCTATTCAACACACAAAACAAAAATGAAAAGGTAGTTGGGTTGTAAAAGTTTACTGTGGTGGACTCATTAAGCGGTGGTTTTCTGTTCATCTAAAGTTTCCTCAAATACCACAGACCACTATTAAGTGTGCTCATTGTCACTTTAAATTTCAGCTATACCCTATTTTTGTCATTCTAAATATCAGACGTACTATTGGTATAATTGCACACCAAAAATAAGCCAAACAGTGCATTATGCTAACTGGATCCCTGCTTTTATGTGAGCTAAGGAAAGATGGAGCCAGCTCCAACTAGGGCCTCTTTTTCTCTCTCGTCTATCCTGTTTCTAAACCGAATGATCCAGGATTCAAGCTTCTAGTGTCAAGTGAAACTTTCCTCAGATGAACTCCAGGTAGCTAGGTCACCTAAATCTAGTGGTCCTGTGTGATGCTCTTTCTGCCAGTCCCTGAATCTCTGCAGCTTCTCTTACCTGTAGTAAAGCACAATTGCAGTGACGTCGCATTCCGAAGAAGGAAGGTCAGCAGAGGCTATGCATGTTGTGTGATGATGAGTGTTTACAGCCACCTTCTCCTAAAACGAAATTTATACTGGGGTGGATAGTATTCCATTATGTAGACTTATCGACTTTGCTAAGTGCTTTTTAGACAGCTTAAAAAATTTTCAAGATTTTAAAAGATGTATAAGGTTAAGTTTGCAAATATAATGGAAATGCTGTATATCTTTTGAAGTGATAAAATCCACGTTGGAATTTTAAAGAAAATATGTTGTGATAATGCTGTTGTAAGTAATATTTTAATGTCTCTTTGCCTGTTTTCTATTTCAGCACATTCATTGTGGTGAATGTTCATAGCATTATAACTGCTTAGCCATTGAATGATAACATTTGTTAGTGGAAATTGGAAAATTTATTTGTGAAATTCTGCAGAATTCATTTTTCTATTTCCAATATTTGCTGAGGTTAAATAAAAATTTTCAAGCCATTGATGTAATAAAATATGAAATGAAAGCATTTTCTGCACCCCACACTCCATCAAAGCAGTAGCCTACCCTGTAACAAAGTGGGGTTCTTTCTCTCCTTTTGAGTGAGCCTTGGGGTTTCCAAATGTATAATTTCCTCCAAATCAGACCCTGTGGAAATACCACCAGGGATGCCTTTTGTTCTTAACCTTTTGCTCTACCTGAACCTACATTTTTTTTTATATATGATACTTTGATAGTTGGAATCAAGTTGAAGCACATGAATTCATAAAGTTTGTGATAGTGGTGGGCTTAAATGCAAGGGTTCAGTAAGAGACCTTTTCCCCCCGTGGATGGATTTTCTTTTTTCAGCCTGACCAGGGTTTTGGCCTGATCCCTGGAGGCGGGATGGTGGCAGTGCAGAGGCAAGATCACTGCCTCTGTGGCCTCTGTTCAGCCAAGAGTGCATGCGCACCAGTGCCGGTAGTTTCCTGAGGAGCATGAAGAAGCTGGCGGTGGCTGTGGTCTCGTGGTCTTCCCTTTATTAGCTGGTTTGTAGGGTTTGGTTAGATAACTACTGTAGATTTAGGCTAGAAGTCCAGTGCACTATCCATTGTGCCACTGAGCCTGCTCACTAGGTAACTTCTATAGAAATCCAATTTCTAGGTCCAGGCAGGTGGCGCTCCTGTGTGTGACTGCACAGTGTAGGAGGGTTGTAGAAGGGTGACCGGGTCCAGCCTTCCCAGCGTTGACAGTCTAGTGGAGGACACTGCACATATCCTCCAGGTGACAACAGTCAGCACCACAACAAGTAGAGCCGCAGCTGCAGGCAGGTCTGGGAGGGAGGTCGCAGCCGCCTTGCGTCTAATTTAGAGAGTGCCTGTCCTGGAGCTGAGCCTGTGGAAAGGGGAGAGTCTCCTTGGGTGAGGGTGGCACCTAGGGGCGGAGGCCAAGAGTGTTGAGACCTCTGCTGTGATTTGTGAAGGTGGCTTGTGGTCTAGAACAAGAGGAAATGAATGCCAAGGACAGAGAGGAGGAAGGTTGAGGCCAAGGTGGCCCCCTGCCAAGATGCTGCTCGACATCTGCTAGGATGGGCACTGAAGGTGGAGCCATTTGGACTTGGCCGTTATTGACTTAAAAGAACCCCGGGTGATGGCTGAGGCTGGGAAGAGGGAGCTATGAAGGGTTGAGGGAGAGGCCCTCTCAAAGACTGGTCTAACCTGAGCGCATGCAAGGGCACAGGATAGGAAGGGATAGCAGGCAGGCTGTGAGTCCCGAATCAGGGACGCATGGAGGCCCTGGCTTCAGTCCCCCTTTCTCGGACTGGGGGGGGGGGAAAAACACCTGTATACAGGTGTAGATGAGGCGCCTCTGTGCCTCGCTTCCCACGATCTTGGCCCTCCCCACAGCCCCAGCTTCAGACAGGTGTGACTGCAGCACCCTGAGGTCGGCGACCTAGGGGAGCTCAGGAATAGCAGCCTGGAAGTAGCAGGGAGTTCCACCCCCAGGGGCAGCTCTGGGTAATCTGGGTAAGGCAGCCACAGAGAGCGGCTCCCCCTCAGCAGCCCCCTGCAGAGACCAGCTCAGACATGGTCTAGGACTGATTCTCCTTCCCTGCCTCACTTTTTCTGTCCCCGTATTTCTGTTGCCTGGGATTGGTTTCAAAAGCAAACCATTTATCCACAAAGCCTCATCTCAGGCTTGCTTTTGGGTGGAATCTAGGCCAAGATAGCACCAAAGTGAGAATCCCAAGGCTTGGAGAGGCCTGGTGAGATCCCTGCCGGGCCTGTCCCAGCCTTTCAGCTTATGGGAGGGAGAGATCTTGAGAGCACTTGGTGCTGACACTGGTGGAAAGGCCATGGTGGCGCCCACGCCAAACGGGGAGCAGCTGCACTGCTTGGAGGCAGGTGCCGGCTCTCAGCAGTCCCTTCCCTGCAGCCTCCAAGCACCGTGCTTCCCACACTGCAAGCACATGCTAGGCACTGACTCTTGGCGCTGACGGGTATGTGAGGCTCCTGGCAAATTGCTTGCCTTTTCAACAGATGGGAGGCCGTGCTTGGGGCAACATTTGGACCCAGACTAGCTCATGGATGACCCTGACTTATTCTTTGTTTTGGGGTCTTTTTTCTTTTCTTTTTTATGAGATTGAATCTTGCTGTGTTGCTCAGGCTGGAGTGCAGTGGCGTGATCTCTGCTCTGCAGCCTCCACCTCCCGGGTTCAAGCAATTCTCTTGTCCCAGCCTCCTAAGTAGCTGGGATTACAGGTGTGCGCCACCATGCCCAGCTAATTTTTGTATTTTTAGTAGAGATGGGGTTTCACAGTGTTGGCCAGGCTGGTCTCGAACTCCTGACCTCAGGTGGTCCACCCACCTTGGCCTCCCAAAGTGTTGGGATTACAGGAGTGAGCCACTGCGCCCGGCCAATTCTTTGGTTCTGGGCTGAATGGAACCCACCCCCCAAGAAAGCTCCCCAAGTACACTTTCCTGTTGTCCCAGAAGCAGGAGCACAGTCACAGGCCTTGAAACATCCGCTTGCCTGCCAGCTCGCCCTCCCTTTGCCATTTCCCCACTGCCTGGGTGCTCCGTCAGCACCTGCGGACTCTACAGCGCTCACACCTAAAGCCCTGTTCCCAGAGCTCAGCTGCCACTGGACCACTCCACTCCCATGACCATCAGTGCCTCCAAATTACACAGTCTGAGACTAAGACCCTTTTCCCTGCACCTGTTTCTGCAACCTCTGGTGTGTGGCACTGCTGTGTGTCTGGTCACCAAGCTAGCAGCACTTTGATTCGTCACTACTGCCAAGGATAGCACAAGTCCTCCCTCCTACCTGAGGGGGTGCCAGGGCCTCCTAACCTACCCCTAATCCCCACCATTCCTCTTGCCTTTTCTCTCCCGCTCCCCACCTAATCTCGTGGGGAAAGCGGAAAGCATTGCGTCTGTCTCCCAAAAAATGCACAGCCCTTCATTCCGCCCTAAGGCCCTGTAACCTGACTTCAGGGGCTGGGCCTGCCCCGGGCCCAGTCATGCGTCCTATCCATCTCTGGTCCTGACGAACCCCTTCCCCCACCTACTGCAGGGGGACTGATTCTCGGGGCTTCTACAACTTAAGTCTCATTCTGTGCTAATCTCTTTGTGCTAAGTGTAATGAAGTGATTTTAAATTCTTATTTTAAAAATAGGTAACTAATGTTCCTGGTATAAAAGGCCTACGTGAAACATGAGTTTCTCATCCCTGTCCTCTAACCACCCAGTTCTCTCCATAGGCAGCCATTGCTGCCT
Organism: Papio anubis; assembly: GCF_008728515.1. Taxonomy (NCBI): domain Eukaryota; kingdom Metazoa; phylum Chordata; class Mammalia; order Primates; family Cercopithecidae; genus Papio; species Papio anubis. The sequence continues at coordinate 3,806,278 of NC_044982.1, read as the reverse complement.
GTTCCTTGCGTATCCCTCAAGGGATGATCACACATTTGCAGGCATGCATGTGTGCAAACACATAGATGGCACACCCTGTACACTAGCTTCGCCCACCTGACACACTGATAGTCTTCTCAGCCTTCCTGCATCAGCACATATGTCTAAAGTCAGTTTGGGCCGGGCGCGGTGGTTCACGCCTGTAGTCCCAACATTTTGGGAGGCCAAGGCAGGTGGATTACCTGAGGTCAGGAGTTTGAGACCCGCCTGGCCAACATGGTGAAACCCCATCTCTACTAAAACTACACACACACACACACACAAATCGCTGGGTGTGGTCACAGTGCGCGCCTGTAATCCCAGCCACTTGAGAGGCTGAGGCAGGAGAATCACTTGAACCCAGGAGGTGGAGGTTGCAGTGAGCGAAATCGCGCCACTGCACTGCAGCCTCGGTGACAGAGTGAGACTGTGCCTCAAAAAATTAAAAATTAAAAATAAAGCTGCTTCATTCCTTTGTATTGGCTTCATGGTATTCCATTTATGGTGGCAATTATTTATGGAAACCATCGTCAATTGACAGGCAACTGAAGTATCCTTTGTAAAACAGCAGAATGGAAATCACGTGTCGCTTCACGTATGTGCCAGTGTAGTTGTAGGATAAATAGAATCTCTGGATGAAAAAATCTGGTTCATTTTTCCTTTTGATGTGTACCGCTCGCTGGCCTTCCAGAGCAGTTGTATCAGTTTCTCCTTCTGTCTGCGTGAACAAGGGCACTTGTCGCCCCATGCCCTTCCTCACGCTGTGATAATTGCACATTTTGATCTGAGGTGTTTGATAAGCTGTTGGGCTCACTAGATTGAGTTCCTTGAGGTCAGCACTGTTGTGCTCATCTAGTTCCCCACAGCTGGGAATAACAGGCACACAGATGTGTAGTAATGGAACAGAGAAATCGGGTGCATTGCGGAGGAAAATTAAACGCCTGCTGGCTCTGTGCTTAGGGATCAAAGGCCCCGCTATGGCTTATGAGTGACTCCCAGAGAGTGGGGTTCCCAGCTGCCAATTCCTGCATGTCCAGAGAGGAATTAGCTGAGGCTTGGGGCTTTCTGGGCCCTTTTCTTGCTTATTGAGCTGTCTGCTACTTAGATATTTATTGCCAAAGGACTAGGGGAAGAAACATTCAAATCTGAAGGCCTGGTGATTATAGATTTTTGTTTGTTTTGAGACAGGGTCTCGCTCTGTCGTCCAGGCTGGAGTGCAGTGGCGTGATCTTGGCTCACTGCAACCCCCACCTCTCAGGTTCAAGTGATTCTCATGCCTCAGCCTCCCGAGTAGCTGGGATTACAGGCACGTGCCACCACACCTGGCTAATTTTGTATTTTTAGTAGAGACGGGGTTTCACCATGTTGCCCAGCCTGGTCTTGAACTCCTGACCTCAAGTGATCTGCCCACCTCAGCCTTCCAAAGTGTTGGGGATTACAGGCATGAGCCACTGCACCTGGCTATAGATTTTAAATGAGGTTGAATTTCAAATTCTAGGTCCTCCATCTCCCTGCATTCTTTGGTGCCCTTCTTACCGTCCACCCTCCTTAGTGGGGAGTTGGCTGGCTGGTACCTGTGAGGAAATTGACCGAGTTCTGGCCTGGACAAGCTGAAGACGCCTTCCTGCCAAGATGGGGCAGGGAGTGCTTCTCACAACTGCACTAGAAGCAGGAAGGGATGGTCCCGCCTGCGCAGTCATGCGGAAGGTGTCTGGGAGGAAGGGACAGTTGAATAAGGACAGCAGCTCACCTGAGCAAGGGTGAGTGGCAGCACAGGAGCTGGCCCCTTGCAGTCAAGTCGGCTGTTTCCTTCTTGTCAATGGAGGGTATTAGAATTTTAATGTGTTTCAGGCCGGGCGCGGTGGCTCACACCTGTAATCCCAGCACTTTGGGAGGCCAAGGCGGGCAGATCACGAGGTCAGGAGATCGAGACCATCCTGGCTAACATGGTGAAACCCTGTCTCTACTAAAAATACAAAAAATTAGCCGGGCACAGTGGCGGGCGCCTGTAGTCCCAGCTACTCGGGAGGCTGAGGCAAGAGAATGGCGTGAACATGGGAGGCGGAGCTTGCAGTGAGCCGAGATTGCACCACTGCACTCCAGCCTGGGCGACAGAGCGAAATTCTTGTCTCAAAAAAAAAAAAGGAATTTTGTGTCGTTCTCTGGTGATTTGTGCATCAACCTGGTGCCCTGCTTACGGCAGGTGCCTAGTGAGTTTTTGTGGCTGCAGGAAAGACTTGGCCGAATTCCACCGCGGGCACTGCAGATTGAGGCAGGGATGCTTTGAGGGCCCACAGCACTTCCTGCCCCCAGGACTTCCTCCCCAGGCCGTCCCTGTTGGCCAGTTTAGGAGAGATTTGGCCAAGGAACAGATGACAGGATGCAGGCTGAGCTTTCTGATTTGTGCTAACAACTTCAGTTTGCCTTTGAAATTCCTTTTCCTCAGCTCTGGGCAGACTGGACATTTCTGTTGTCCAAGAGCAGCTCGTGTCCCCTAACCACTCTGCCAGCACTCAGCCCCAAGGAGGGGCCTCCTGCCGAGACTTTGCATAACAATTATTTGGAGTATGGCTCATGGCACTTCATTGAATAGATTTAGCAACAAGTGGGTCTTGTACTGGCAGGGCGCAATAGTACTCTCAGCTACTCTGGAGTCTCAGGTAGGAGGGTTGCTTGAGTCCAGGAGGTGAAGGCTGCAGTGAGCTATGATCATACCACTGCTCTCCAGCCTGGGCAACACAGTGAGACCCTGTCTCAAAAAATAAATATATAGGCCCTGGGCACGGTGGCTCATCCTTGTAATCCAAGCATTTGAGAGGCTGGGGTGGGTGGTTCACTTGAGGCCAGGAGTTTGAGACCAGCCTGGTCAGCATAGTGAAACCCTGTCTCTACTAAAAATACAAAAATTAGCTGGGCTTGGTGGCAGGTGCCTGTAATCCCAGCTACTTGGGAGGCTGAGGCACAAAAAATGCTTGAACCTAAAAGGCAGAGGTTGCACTCCAGCCTGGGCGACAGAGCAGGACCCTGTCTCAAAAAACTAAATATTTAGTATATAAAGTGTGTCTTTTGCTATATAGCAAATTATTTGTGTGTTTTTTAGTAATAATTACTTGATTTATTGGTGATTGCTTTGCCCCTAAGGACCAAACATGCATTACATTATTTAATCTTTATGACAACCTCACAAGTAGGGACTGTCATTATCTCTGTTCTATAGAAGGGGAAGCCAAGACTTAGAGAAACATGTCTTGCCCACATCACGCAACTGGCAAGTGCCAGAGGTGGGCCAGAAGCACCTGAAACTGCACCTCCCCTTACAGCCTCTGTCACTCTCTCGGATGCTGACTCAAGACCTCGCTCCACTCTGAAATGTTTTTTGATCTCGTTCATGCCCTTAACTTCTCTAGGCCTGTCTCCTCACATACAGAGCAAGGATAATGGGCATTTCCTTTCTTTTTCATTATTTCTGCCTCTAGAGATAGCAATGTATTTCTTTCCTTTCTTTTCATTTCATTTTTTTGAGACAGTCTCACTCTGTCGCCCAGGCTGGACCATCTCAGCTCACTGCAACCTCTACCTCCCACGTTCAAGTGATTCTCCTGCCTCAGCCTCCCAAGTAGCTGAGATTACAGGCACCCGCTACCACGCCTGGCTAATTTTTTTGTATTTGTAGTAGAGATATGGTTTCACCATGTGAACCAGGCTGGTCTGGAACTCCTGACTTCAGGTGATCCGCCCACCTCGGCCTCCGAAAGTGCTGGGATTACCGGCATGAGCTACTGCGCCTGCCTGATAATGAACATTTTAAAGGCTAGTGAGCTTAAACCAAGCAGTGTGCATAAAGGCTTCAGTCTGCCCCAGTTGCCTGGCATGGAATAGAGGCTGGATAAACGGTCAGTCCACTCATTCTGAAGACAGGTCTTTGGGGTGTGTTGCTAGCACCTCCGTGGGGAGGGTAAGACCTGAGCTTTCCGCAGCTCATTGGCCTTCAAGAAAAACCCTTGCTTTCTCTTCTAAAACTCGCACCTCCCATCTCACCCCCGAGACAGTGAGTGAGCCGCAGGTGTCTTTAGTGGCATGCCCTTTTTTCAGTTTGAGACGGAGTCTCTCTCTGTCGCCCAGATTGGAGTGCAGTGGCGCAATCTCGGCTCACTGCAAGCTCAGCCTCCTGAGTAGCTGGGACTACAGGCGCCCGCCACCACGCCCGGCTAATTTTTTGTCTTTTTAGTAGAGATGGGGTTTCACCGTGTTAGCCAGGATGGAAGTGGCATACTCTTAGCCCATACTGCACTGTTAGTGTGTATATTCATATATTTTATTTATTTATTTATTTTGAGACAGAGTCTCGCTCTGTCACCAGGCTGGAGTGCAGTGGCGCGATCTCGGCTGACTGCTCCCTCCACCTCCCGAGTTCAAGCAGTTCTCCTGCCTCAGCCTCCCGAGTAGCTGGGATTACAGGCGCGGGCTACCATGCCCGGCTACTTTTTATATTTTTAGTAGAGACAGGGTTTCACCATGTTGGCCAGGGTGGTCTCGATATCTTGACCTCACGATCCGCCTGCCTCGGCCTCCCAAAGTGCTGGAATTACAGGTGTGAGCCACCACGCCCTGCCTGTGTGTATTCATTTATAACTTACAGGCACTGTTCATAACCGGTTTGTTCAACATCAATCACACTAACACGCCGTTTTCTTCCTGCACCCACAAGTCTAGGCCCAGGCCATTGCTATCCTGAGGCTGGGACTGCTCTGTGCTGTCAGGCTCCCACTTCTCAGAGGAGGGAACTGAGGTCAGAGAGTCAATCAAGTGAGTTGCCCGGGGTCACTCAGCTGCTACACGGAGGAGGGAGCCAGGTGGGCTGACTGTGAGACAGAACTCCTCCACCGAGCTTGGCTTCCAAGGGCCGCTGGTAAGTGGAGGGGAGGTGGACCCCTTCAGCTGGGCTACAGCCTGTAGCTGAGCCTGTCCTGAACTTCCCCACGGCCAGCTACAGTGAGTACAGCCCCTTGGGTCTTGGGTCACAGACCCTGAGGACCACTGCAGGGATGTCCTGTCGATGGGACTGGCTGTGGGGTGTCCCACAGGGGAACATCCCTTACAAACCTGGATTTCCTCTCATCACTGGGGTACAGTAGGTGTGCTTCATCTTTCTTGCTCCTAGCAGAGCACCTTTCCCAAATCCCGCGTGGTTCCCAGGGGTGACCCAAACTGGCAGCCAGCCCTCTGCAGCTGTGCGCTGCTCACTACCCCTCCGTTTCCTCCACCTTTCCACTCATACCCCAGGCTGTCCGAAGTGGACCTGTTGGCACTTCCCCACCTTGAGCTTTTTGTGGCCCTTGTTGACACGCTGCCTAGCCATTGAGATTGACCCCACCAGCCTCTTCCTGGAGTGTGAGTCCAGGCTCCTCTGCAGCCCTGGGCCACTGAGTCAAAGGCCTCATGGGTACCCACGGGGTATTGGCCATCAGTGCCATGAGGCCAGGGCCTGCAGCACCAAGTTGAAGACCTTGTGGGTGCCCACAGAGTGCCCATCAACAGCGCGAGGCCAGGGCCTGAAGCAGTGAATCGAAGACCTCCTGGGTGCCCACCCTCCTGGGTGGCCATCAGCACCGTGAGGCCAGGGCCTACAGCAGTTCTGTGTGCCACTGCACAGCCTCCACAGCAGGATTCTGCCCTTGCCTGGCCCTGATTGCAGGGGTGGCTCTAATGACCACTTCACGCTGATCACCTTTCTCAGAAAGACTGACAGTGCTGGTCCCCAGGAATCATGCCTCTGAGTGTCTTTGCCTTGTGTTGTCCCTTACCCCCCAACTCTGGGTTGAGTCATAGACTTGTTTTGATCAATGGAACCTTCACAGGCTTGACATGAGCTTTAGGGCCTGCCTGCTCTTGTTTCTGAAAACTCTGTTACCCTGTAAAAAAGCTTGAGATCCTGGCCCTGAAGAACCCTGAATTCCCGTCGGGAGACAGAGAAATGGAAACATCCACGCAGGGAAGGTAGCGGCAGGTTTCCTATGATTGGATTAGTTGGCTGAACGGTGTCACCATTCAAGCCTGGGGTGCTGGGATGGGCCAGGAGGTAACCCTAGGCCTTACCCCACCCTAGCCCAGAGAATCCTTCTCTGGGTAGAGTCCAGGAAGGCTTTGTTGGTGATTGATCTGACTTCCAGAGATGCCGAGCCCAGCCTGCTAGGGGTCATGATCCATCCATGAGCCAAGCTTTACCACTCAATGGTGGTCCGAGGCTTTCAACAGTGAGAAGTTAGGCCCTGGATGTACCACGCGAAGGCAGAGGCTGGCAGGTCCCAGGCTGGGGCACCGTGACCTGCACCTTTCCATCTCCCCACCCCAAAGCCAGATCGTGGTCTCCGAATGCCATTTCCCACGGAAAGGAACCAGGTTCTTTGGAGAAGTGACTGGATTTTGCTATGGAAGGAAGGAAGTATACAAGGGGAGCCTGGGAATCTGGTGCCAGAGACCAAAGAAGCACCCAAAATAATGGGGTCACGTCCAAAGGACTTGGGAGCCAAACTAAAGGGCCTCCTACTGGCCTAACATGCTATTTAAAAAAAGGACATTGATCAAAACAGCAAAGACAAGAATATAAAAATTCATAATGATAGTTTTTTTAAATGTTTTTTTTCTTTTGAGATGGAGTCTCACTGTCACCAGGCTGGAGTGCAGTGGTGGGATCTCAGCTCACTGCAACCTCCGCCTTCCAGGTTCAAGCGATTCTCCTGCCTCAGCCTCCGAGTAGCTGGGACTACAGGCGTGTGCCACCACGCCCGGCTAATATTTGTATTTTTAGTAGAGATGGAGTTTCACCATGTTGGCCAGGATGGTCTCGATCTCTTGACGTCGTGATCCGCGCACCTTGGCCTCCCAAAGTGCTGGGATTACAGGCGTGAACCACCCACACCTGGACTAAAAAAGTTTTATTTGAGACAGGGTCTCACTGTGTTGCCCAGGCTGGAGTGCAGTGGTGCGATCATGGTTCACTACAGCCTAGACCTCCCGGCTTAAGTGATCCTCCCACTTCAATTCCCCTGCTAACCCCCCTGTGAGTAACTGGAAGTACAGGCGCATGCCACCATGAGTGGCTAATTTTTAATTTTTGTGTGTGTGAGATAGGGTCTTGCTCTGTTGCCCAGGTTGGAGTGCAGTGGTGTAATCACAGCTCACTGCAGCCTCAACCTCTTGGGCTCAAGCAGTCCTCCCACCTCAGCCTCCCAAGTAGCTGAGACTTACAGGCACAAATCACACCTGGCTAATTTTTTTTTCTTTTAATTTTTTCGTAGAGACAGGATTTTGCTGTGTTGTCCAGGCTGGTCTTGAACTCCTGAACTCAAGCTGTCCTCCTGCCTCAGCCTCCAAGTTTTTTTAAAAGCACCCATTGATCACCATTGGAGCTGAGAATATTAGGCATGTATCCAACTTTCTTATCTGTAGTATTTCAGGATAATCAAATCATTGAAGGGGAAAGTTCTTTCTAGGAGAATTCCAGGTAATACATGCAACAGAGTATGTCAGAGTTAGAAAATTGCTAATTCGGGGCCAGGCGTGGTGGCTCATGCCTGTCATCCTAGCACTTTGGGAGGCTGAAGTGGGCAGGTGCACACACACACCCCCATATGTCAAGGCCCTGCCCTTTAAGCTAAAACAACTTCCAGGGGATTTAAAGAGCTGGTGCCTTTTAAAAATCACCCCTTCAGTCGGGCATGGGGGCTCATGCCTGTAATCCCAGGCTCACGTAATCCTCCCCCAAAAAACAGAATTAAAGGAAGACAGAAAGTCAAGAAAACAAATGACCAACATGAAATATATATATTTTTTTAATTTTATTTTTTGAGACAGTGTCACTGTCACCCAGGCTGAAGTGCAATGGCATGATCTCTGCTCACTGCAACCTCCATCTCCTGGGTTCAAGTGATTCGCCCACCTCAGCCTACCGAGTAGCTGGGACTACAGGCATGCGCCACCGTGCCCAGCTAATTTTTTTTTTTTTTTGGTAGAGACAGGATTTCACCATGCTGGCCAGGCTGGTCTCAAACTCCTGACCTCAAGTGATCTGCCTGTCTCAGCCTCCCAAAGTGCTGGAATTATAGGTGTGAGCCACCACACCCAGCCTAACATGAAATATCAATAAAGGCCGGGCGCGGTGGCTCAAGCCTGTAATCCCAGCACTTTGGGAGGCCGAGACGGGTGGATCACGAGGTCAGGAGATCGAGACCATCCTGGCTAACACAGTGAAACCCCGTCTCTACTAAAAAAATACAAAAAAAACTTAGCCGGGCGAGGTGGCGGGCGCCTGTAGTCCCAGCTACTCGGGAGGCTGAGGCAGGAGAATGGCGTGAACCCGGGAGGCGGAGCTTGCAGTGAGCTGAGATCCGGCCACTGCACTCCAGCCTGGGTGACAGAGCAAGACTCCGTCTCAAAAAAAAAAAAAGAAATATCAATAAAGAGAAAACCGAAAAAGAAACCAAAAGCAATCCTAGGGCTTAAAAGTAGAATAACTAAAATGAAAATTCACTAGAGAGATTAAAAGGCAGATTTGAACAGTCACAAGAAAAGAATGAGAATATGAAGATACGACAATGGAAATAATTAACTGAGGACAGGAAGAAACAAGGTTGAAGAAGAGTGAACAGAGCCTAAGGTAACCCTGGGACACAATAAAGTGGACCAACATACGCCTTATGGGAGTCACATAAGGGGAAGAGGAAGGACATGCAGGCAGAGAGATTATTTGAAGAAATAATGGCAGAAAACTTTGTGAAATTGGTGGAAGACATGAAAATAAACATCCAAAAAAGATCGATGACCTCTAAAGAAGATGAACTCAGTAAGATCTGCTGGACAAAAGACTTAAACAGGTATTTCTCAAAAGAAGCTGTACAAATAGTCAAGAGGTGCATGGAAAAATGCCTAGGATCACTAATCACTAGGGAAATGCAAATTAAAACCACAATGAGATATCACCTCACACCTGTTAGCGTGACTTTTTTTCAAAATGTAAAAGATAACAAGTGTTGGCAAGGATGCAGAGAGAAGGGAACCGTTGTACATTGTTGATGGGAATGTAAACTAGTTACACTAATATGGACAACAGTATTGAGAATCCTCAAAAAAAAAAAAAAAAGGACTTACGCGATGATCCAGCAGTCTCTTCTGGGTGTAAATCCAAAGGAATCCAAATCAGTATGTTGGCTGGGCATAATCCTAGCACTTTGGGAGGCCGAGGTGGGAGGATCACAAGCTCAGGAGTACGAAACCAGCCTGAGCAGCGTATCATGACCCCATCTCTACAGAAAATAATTAGCCAGGCGCAGTGGCCGGTGCCTACAGTACCAATTACTCCAGAGGCTGAGGCAGAAGGATCATGTGAGCCCAGGAGATTGAAGCTACAGTGAGCTGTGATCACACCACTGCATTCCAGCCTGGGTGACAGAGCGAGATTCTGGCTCAAAAAACAAACCAGTCAGAATGTAAGTAATGAGACAGAGGACTTGAAAACACAATAAACCAGCTAGGTATAATAGACATAGACAAAATATATAACAACAACAGAATCCACATTTCTTAAGTGAGCATGGGACATTTTCCAGGATAGACCATAAGTTTCACCACAAATTAAGTCTCAATAGATTTTAAAAGATATCATTTAAAGTATCTGACCACAACAGGATGAGATTAGAGACCAATAATAGAAGGAAACTGGAAAGTTCACAAATTTGTAGAAATTAACACTCATTTAAGAACCAGTGGATGAATGAAGAAATCACAGGGGAAATGCAAAAATACGTAGAGACCAGTGAAAACAAAAACAATATACCAAAACTTACAAGATGCAATGAAAGTAGCGCTAAGGGGCAGATTTGTAACAATAAGCACATTTAAAACATCTCAGCCAGGCACAGTGGTTCATGCCTGAAATCCCAGCAGTTTGGGAGGCCAAGGTGGGAGGATTGCCTGAGCTCAGGAGTTCGAGACTATCCTGGACAACATGGTGAAATACCGTTTTTATGAAAAATGGAAAAACTAGCCAGGCGTGGTGGCACATGTCTATAGTCCAGACTACTAAAGACGTTGAGGTGGGAGGATCACTTGAGCCTGGGAGGTCGAGGCTGCACTGAGCTGTGGTCACACTGCTGCCCTCCAGCCTGGGCCACACAGTGAGATCCTGTCTCAAAGAAATATATGTATATATTATATATAATATATAAATGTAATATATATTACACCTGTAATCCCAGCACTTTGGGAGGCTGAGACAGACAGATCACTTGAGCCCAGCAGTTCAAGACCAGACTGACCAACGTGGTTGAAACCTTGCCTCTACCAAAAAATACAAAAATTAGCTGGGCATGGTGGCACATGCCTGTAATCCCAGCTACTCGGGAGGCTGAGGCAGGAGAATTGCTTGAACCCGGGAGGCAGATGTTGCAGTGAGCTGAGATCACGCCATTGCACTCCAGCCTGGGGGACAGAGTGAGATCTGTCTCAGAAAAATAATATTATATTAAAAACATCTCAAATAAATCAACCACTTAACTTCCCAACTTAAGGACCTAGAAAATTAAGGAGAGGCCGGGCGCGGTGGCTCAAGCCTGTAATCCCAGCACTTTGGGAGGCCAAGCCAGGCGGATCACGAGGTGAGGAGTTTGAGACCAGCCTGACCAATGTGGTGAAGCCTGTCTCTACTAAAAATACAAAATTAGCCGAGCCTGGCTGGTTGCGTGTACCTGTAATCCCAGCTACTCGGGACGCTGAGACGGGAGAATAACTTGAACCCGGGAGGCAGAGGTTGCAGGAGTTGAGATCGCGCCATTACACTCCAGCCTGGGAAACAGAGTGAGACTCCGTCTCAAAAAAGAAAAAGAAAATTAAGTAGAAACTAAACCCAAAGCTAGCCCATGAAAGGACATTTAAAAGATTAGAGCAGGCGGGGCACGGTAGCTCATGCCTGTAATCCCAGCACCTTGGGAGGCTGAGGTGGGTGGATTACCTGAGGTCAGGAATTCAACACCAGCCTGGCCAACTTGGCGAAACCTCGTGACTACTAAAAATACAAAAATTAGCTGGGCATGGTGGTGCATGCCCACAATTCCAGTTACTTGGGAGGCTGAGGCAGGAGAATCGCTTGAACCCGGGGGGCAGAAGTTTCAGTGAGCCAAGATCATACCACTGCATTCCAACCTGGGCAACAGAATGAGACTCCATCTCAAAAAAATAATAATAAATAAATAACAAAGAAATATTAGAGCAGAAGTAAATGAAATAAATAATAGAAAAACAACATAGAGCCAGGCATGGTGGCTCATGCCTGCAATCCCAGAACTTTGGGAGGCCAAGACAGGTGGATCACTTCAGCTCAGGAGTTCCAGAGCAGCCTGGCCAACATGGCGAAACCCCATCACTACCAAAAAATTCAAAAATTAGCAGGATGTGGTGATGCACATCTGCTTGTGCTGGGGAAGCTGAGGCAGGGGAATTGCTTTAACCCGGCGAGGGGTGAAGGTTGCTGTGAGCTGAGATCGTGCCATTGCACTCCAGCCTGGGTGACAGAGCTTGACTCCGATTCAAAAAACAAAAAACAAACAAACAAAAAAACACAAAAGAGAGAGACTAATGCTTTCTTCAGTATGTCAATTGCATTTTTCAACTCTAGAATTTCTGCCTGATTCTTTTTAGTTATTTCAATCTTTTTGTGAAATTTCTCTGATAGGATTCTGAATTCTTTCTCTCTGTTGTCTTGACTTTCTTTATGTTTCCTCAAAACAGCTATTTTGAATCATCTCTCTGAAAGGTCACATATCTGTTTGTCTGGGATTGGTCTCTGGTGCCTTATTTAGTTTGTTTGGTGAGGACATGTTGGATGTTTGTTGGTTTGTGGATGTTTGTTGGTTTGTGGATGTTTGTTCGTTTGTGAATGTTGGTTTGTGGATGTTGTTTGTTGGTTTGTGGATGTTGTTTGTTGGTTTCTGGATGTTTGTTGGTTTGTGGATGTTTGTTTGTTGGTTTGTGAATGTTTGTTGGTTTGTGGATGTTGTTTGTTGGTTTGTGGATGTTTTTTGTTGGTTTGTGGATGTTTTTTGTTGGTTTGTGGATGTTGTTTGTTGGTTTGTGGATGTTTGAAGAGTTAGGTATTTATTGTAGTTGTCACAGTATGGGCTTGTTTGTACCTGTCCTTCTTGGGAAGGCTTTCCAAGTATTTGAAGGCACTTGGATGTTGTGATCTAAGTTTTTGGTCACTGCAGCCACAACTGCATAAAGGGTAGCCCAAGCCCAGTAACATTTGTGCCCATCCCTCTTGAGAAGGCTTTCTGGGTAATCAAAGGGAATTGAGTGTTTTGATCTTAATTCTTTGGTGTCTGTAGCCATATCTGCACTAGTGGGTGCCGCAAGTCCAATAATGCCGCAACTCTTGCTGCCTTGTGCTGCCTTGGTGGGCTTCAGTAAGACCCAGGAGGATTCCCTGGATTACCAGGCAAAGTCTCTAGTTCTCTTCCTTCACTTTCACCCACACAGAAGGAGTCTCTCCTTCCATGTCGGATTGCCAAGAGTTGGGGGAAGGATGGTGCCAGCACTTTCGTGGCCACCACGGCAGGGACTGTGCTGGCTCATACCTGAAGCTAGCACAGTACTGGATCTTGCCTGAGGCCCATGGCAACTACTGCCCGGCTACCACTGATGTTTCCTCCAGGCCTAAGAGCTCTTTAGTCAGCAGGTGGTGAATCCTTTCCCCAATCCTTCGGGGAAGGAGGCTCACTGCTGGCCCAGGGTGGGTCTACAAATGCCACCCAGAAGCTAGGGCTTGTAATCAGGGGCTTCGGGAATCTGCTTGGTGCTTTATTTCACTGTGACTGAGGTGGTGCACAAGGGCAAGACAAAGTTCTCTTTACTCTTCCCTCTCCTTTCTACAAGCAGAAGGAAGGAGTCTCTCCCTAAATTGCACTGTCTGGCATTTGGGGGCAGGTGGTGTAAGCACTCCCTGGGCTGCCACAGCTGGTGTCTTACTGGGTTGGGTGCACCCCACGTCTACTGGCTCTGAGCCCAATGCAGCACCAGGATTTGCCTAAGGACTGCAGTCCTTATGGCCCAACTGTCTTTCAAATGTATTCAGGACCCCAGGGCATTTTAGTCAGCCGGTGGATGGGCTAGCTGAAACTCAGGTTCCTACTGCTGGGACAGAGCATTCCCCTGTAGCAAGGGCTACGCTAAATGCTCCTTCATGAGAGTTGGCAGAATTCTGCCCTATGTTGTGTCCCGCTGTGACAGGGCAGTACTAATTTCCAATGCAAAGTCTCCAAATCACTAAGCTTTCCCTACCCCAAGCACACAGCTTCTCTCTGCATGTGCTCCTGGGGGATGGGGCAGGAGTGGTGGAGGCAATGCAAGGCTGTCTTTCCTCCCCTCTTCGGTGCCTCGTTACTTGAATAATGCTAAAGCCAGGTGCTCTGATCAGTCATCTGCCTTTTGGTTCTTATGAAGGAGCTTTCTTGCATGAATAGTTATTCAATTTGGTGTTCCTGTTGGGGAACGATCATTGGAGGGTTCTGTTCTGCCATCTTGCCCTGCCTTCTCCACAAAAGATTTCATTTCCATTGGATACATTATCTATAGGTGGAACTGCTGGGTAGGTGTATCTTTAACTCCTTTTTTTTTTTTTTTCCACTCTGTCGCCCAGGCTGGAGTGCAGTGGCGCGATCTCGGCTCACTGTAAGCTCTACCTCCTGGGTTCACGCCATTCTCCTGCCTCAGCCTCCCAAGTAGCTGGGACCACAGGCGCCCACCACCATGCCCGGCTAATTTTTTTTGTTTGTTTTGTTTTGTTTTGTTTTGTTTTTGAGATGGAGTCTTGCTCTGCCACCCAGGCTGGAGGTGCAGTGGCGTGATCTCGGCTCACTGCAAGCTCCACCTCCCGGGTTCATGCCATTCTCCTGCCTCAGCTTCCCGTGTAGCTGGGACTACAGGTGCCCACCACCACGCCCGGCTATTTTTTTGTAGTTTTTTTAGTAGAGATGGGGCTTCACCATGTTCCATGTTAGCCAGGATGGTCTCAATGTCCTGACCTCGTGATGCCCCTACCTCGGCCTCCCAAAGTGCTAGGATTACAGGCGTGAGCCACCGCACCTGGCCAATTTTTTGTATTTCTTAGTGGAGACAGGGTTTCACCGTATTTGCCAGGATGGTCTCGATCTCCTGACCTCGTGATCTGCCTGCCTCAGCTTCCCCAAGTGCTGGGATTACAGGTGTGAGCCACCGTGCACGGCCCCTATCTTTATCTTTAAGAAACTGCCAAACCATTCTCCAAAGTGGTTTTAATGTTTTGCATTTCCACCAGCAGTGTGTGAAAGTTCTAGCTGCCCATGTCCTCACCGACACTTAGCATTGTCAGTCTTTTTTCAAAATTTTGGACATTTACAATTACAAACTGATTCAACTGTATGATGACTTACTATAAAACTACAGTAAATCAACACAGTGTGGTGTTGGCACATTTAGACATTGTAATCTATGAAACAGATTCCAAAAATCAGTCTACACCTACATGGTCAGTTGACTTTTGACAAAGGATAGTCTTTCGAGAAAAGATGCTGGACCCCTTCACATTAAGGAAAAATGAACTTTGATCTTATATTTACACTGTTACACCGTGTACAAAAGTTAATTTAAGATGGATCATAGCCTTAAGGGAAAAGCTAAAACTAGAAAACTTCTAGAAGAAAGCATAGGAGAAAATCTTTGTAACTTTGGAAGAAACAAAGATATCTTCTTAAAATTTGTTTAATTTTTTATTTTTATGTCTTAAAATTTTATAGTACATTTGATAAGATTTCTAATAGTATAGAAAACACAGCATTAATGAAAAAATTGGGCCAGGTGCCATGGCTCACGCCTGTAATCCCAGCACTTTGTGAGGCCAAGGCGGGCGGATCACGAGGTCAGGGGATCGAGACCATCCTGGCTAACATAGTGAAACCCCATCTCTACTAAAAATACAAAAAATTAGCCAGGCGTGGTGGCAGGTGCCTGTAGTCCCAGCTACTTGGGAGGCTGAGGCAGGAGAATGGTGTGAACTCAGTAGGCAGAGCTTGCAGTGAGCGGGGATCATGCCACTGCACTCCAGCCTGGGCGACAGGGGAAGACTCTATCTCAAAAAAAAAAAAAAAATTGGTAAATTGAAGCTAAATGTAATTGAGCCTCTAGTAAATATCACTTTATAAAGAGGAATAATCTAAATAACACCTCGAGGAAACAATTAGCCCAACTTAGAATGTGTGCAACTGCACAGAACAGAGGATTTGGTTTCTCCAATAAGTTAACAGCATAAAAAAAGGTGGGGGAGAGGGGAGATTGGGACTTAGAGAGACTCAAGGACCCAACAGCCAAATGCAATGTGTAGACTTTATGTCCATCCTGATCTTAACAAACCAACTGTTACAAAGGTCTTTGGGCCGGAATGATCCAATCTGAAGATGACTGGGAAATAGTTTCAAGAAGAGGTTCATTTTGTTGGTGGTGTATTGGCAAGATGATTATATTTTTTTAAATCCCAAATCGGGTTAATTACGTAATCAATAGTGTTTGTGGGAGCAAGACCATGGTGTCTAGGATTTACTGTAAAATATCCCAGTAGGGAAGATGAGGGTGGAAAAGCGGCCAGTGTTGCCCTGTTTGTTTGAGATAACTGTAGATTTTAAAATGTTGCATTCTTAAAAATTAAGGTGGGCCCAGCCTGGTAGCTTGTGCCTGTAATCCCAGTACTTTGGGAGGCCGAAGTGGGCGGATCATGAGGTCAGGAGATCAAGACCATCCTGGCGAACACGGTGAAACCCTGTCTCTACTAAAATTACAAAAATTAGCTGGACATGGTGGCGGGCACCTGTAGTCCCAGCTACTTGGGAGGCTGAGGCAGGAGAATGGCTTGAACCTGGGAGTCAGAGGTTGCAGTGAGCCGAGATAGCGCCACTGCACTCCAGCCTGGGTGACAGTGCGAGACTCCATCTCAAAAAATAGAAAAACAAAAACAAAAAAATTTAAGGTGAAACTCACAGCAAAGTAATCGTTTTAATGTGAACAATTCAGTGGTGTTTAGTGTATTCAAAATGTCATGCAACTACCCCCTCATTCAGAGCATTGTCCTCAGCCCAGAGGACAGCCCTGCAGCTGGTAAGGATAAGTTCTGCATTCCCCGCTTGCCCCGGCTGCTGGCAGGTACCAATCTGCTTTCCGTTTCTGTGGGAAAGTGCTGCTTTTTTTGAATCTGGGCTTATGATACAACTTTCTTTACTTTTGTGTTTATTTGAATTATCGTAACAAAGATGTTTCCCACCACATAAGGGTCCAGTCTCCTGGCCTTCGCTCCTGCTGTACCCACCTCCGGGTTTATCCCTTGGTTTGTTTCAGCCACAAGCAACGTGAAACCTTGACTGACCCTAACTGCCTTAAACAGCTAAGGGACTCTCATAGTGGCAGGAGCCGGCAGGACACAGAGGGCCTGCCTCCTTGGCAAGTCCCAGGGGTCTGGCCCCGGGCACAGGGTGCTTCTGGCTGTCCGTGGGGCTTCTCCTGGCCTGGCAGGAGGTGAGAGGGCTCTGCAGCTTCCACTGTGCCCAGTCCTGCCGTGGCCCCACCATCTCCTGGGGGCCTTCTGCCACTTTCTCTACTGCTCCTTCCGCAGCACCTGGAATTGCCAAGATTTTCATCCGCAACGTCTGAAGGGAGGGACCTTGACTGAGTCTTCTGTGGCCTGGTGCCAGTAAAGCTACGTCATTAAATTTGGAAGGAGGTGGGGCTGTTTTTCAAGTAGAGGCGCTGGGGGGGTCCGTGGAGGTCTGTGGAGGGTGTAGGGCTTGGTCTTGGCTGGCACCCCAGCCTCCCTGCTCCTGTTTTGGCGTCTGTCTACTTCTGAGACTGACCATCTGTTCCTCTGCCAACGCACCCCGAGCCCTGCCGGCTGTGTCAGGAGCCCACCCTCTCTCTGCCCAGCAGTCCAGGTGATGCAGGGGTCCCTGTTCAGGCCAGGCCAGCCCAGCCTGGGTTTGGAGATGGTGACATCCAGGTCGTCAACCCATGCGGGTGGACAACCTGGCACTCAGCAGGGCCTGCCAGGCTGGCGTGCGTGACTGCTTTGTAGAGGGAGGCTGGACATGGGCTGGTGGGAGCCAGCAGGGCTGTCTGCTGCTGGGATGATGCTAGCGGGCGGTGGCCCTGTTTGCAGTGGGTCTGGTGTTTTCTTTCTTCTTCTTCTTTTTTTTTTTTTTTTTTTGAGGCATGGTCTCACTCTCACACCCAGACTGGAGTGCTGTGGTACGATCTCAGCTCACTGCAACCTCCACCTTGCAGGCTCAAGTGATCCTCCCAACTCAGCCTCCTGAGTAACTGGGACTGCAAGTCTGCAGCACCACGTCCAGATAATTTGTTTGGTGTTTGGTAGAGGCAAGGTCTCACTGTGTTGCCCAGGCTGATCTCGAACTCCCGAACTCAAGCAATCCTCCTACCTCAGCCCCTAAAATGCTGGGATTACAGGTGTGAGCTACCAGGCCCGGTCAGGTCTGGTGTTTTCAAGCTCGTCTGTGCTTTACCCGCTCTCAGGACCCGTAATGGGAGCCGTGATGGAGCCTGAGGATCTCTCTCTTTTTTTTTTTTTTTAATTTATTTTTAGTAGGGATGAGATTTCCCTATGTTGTCCAGGTTGGTCTTGAACTCTTGAACTACAGCAGTCTGTCCACCTTGGCCTCCCAAAATGCTGAGATTACAGATGTGAGCCACCGTGCCTGGCCAGGAGCTGTCTTAAGTGGCTTCTTTGGTGGCCAGCTTAAGCAAAAAAGGTGTGTTTATGAGGGTGGGTATGGACTCAGCACTGGCCAGGCTGTGGGCCTGGAGGGCTCTCTGGGCTCTCTCTGTCCCCATTGCCGGCCTCCCTGGGCTCCTGGCTGAATCTCTTGGCCTGCTGCTGCTGGTTTCCACAGCTCCTGTGGCAGAGAACGTGGCTGTCCATTGATGGCCTTTCTCTGTCCTCATTCCAATGCCAGATGTGGGGGAGGGGGTTCTCCAGATAGCTTGGATCTGGCGCCAACAGCTATGATGGGTAGAGCAGCTGCTAGAATGTCTGAATGGCAGTGAGCCTTCACTGTGAAGGGCAGCGGGACCAGAAGAAGTCAATCGGGAATCTCTGTTTCCTCACAGGTGATATAGGTGCCCTGCAAGTTCAGAGGGCAGGTATGAGTGCCCTGGCAGACAAGGAGAAGATGGGAGGAGATGATCCATCCTGCCGAGTCTCTGCTTGGTTCCTTGGTCCTGCCTTCCTATTGGGAAAATGGCCATGCCATGTCCTGCCCTAACCACCCCCTCATACACACACACACACACACACACACACACACACACACACACACAGACATGTATATACACACACAAGCATAGCATATATTCGTGTGTATACATATATACATGTATATATACACCATATATATACACCATATATATGTATATATGTATTTATATATGTATATATGCATGTATACTCTCTCTATATATATATATGGTTTTTTTTTTTTTTTTTGAGATGGGATCTCACTCTGTTGCCCCGCCTGGAGTGCAGTAGTGCAATCACAGCTCTACTCAAACCCCTGGGCTCAAGCAATCCTCCCACCTCAGCCTTCTGAGTAGCTGGGACTACTGCTATGTGCCACTGCACCCAGCTAATTTTTTATTTTTTATTTTTTGTGAAGACGGGGTTTTGCTATGTTGCCCAGGCTTGTCTCGAATTCCTGACTTCAAACAATCCCCCTATCTCAGCCTTCCAAGTAGCTGGAATTATAGAAGTGCACCACCTCACCTGGCTATATTAGTGTATTTCTAACATGCAGCAAAATATAAGTTGTTTTCCAAAGCACCTTAGATGCTGCTCCCTGGGAGCTGGAATGAGTCAGTTGCTGCAGCTCCCTGTCTCTCCACTGGCTTTGGCAGCACCTGTGAGGAGGCTGCCATCACTTAAAATCCTCTCACTACTCTTTGTTCATAATCCCTAGGGTTCCTGGGTGGCAGAGCTAGGCTGTGTCATAGCAGCCCAAGCCAGAGGGTTCCAGTTCTCCCTGACTGGTGTCTGGACAAGGCATGGTGACAGAGGCCTCCAGATGAACCATGAAGTGAGTAGAGCCCTACTGGGCCTTCACTCGTTTAGCCCCATCCAAGGCCCTAGGAGGTATGTTTTTATAACATTTGTGAAAGTATAATATCATAAGGTCGGGCGCAGTGGCTCAAGCCTGTAATCCCACCTTGGCCTTTGGGAGGCCGAGACGGGCGGATCACGAGGTCAGGAGATTGAGACCATCCTGGCTAACACAGTGAAACCCCGTCTCTACTAAAAAATACAAAAAACTAGCCGGGCGAGGTGGCGGGCGCCTGTAGTCCCAGCTACTGGGGAGGCTGAGGCAGGAGAATGGCGTAAACCCGGGAGGCGGAGCTTGCAGTGAGCCGAGACCGCGCCACTGCACTCCAGCCTGGGCGGCAGAGCGAGACTCCGCCTCAAAAAAAAAGAAAATATAATATTATAATTGCAAAAGATTAAGTCAGCTGTCTCTTCCATTCCAACCTCCCCTCCATCATGTTTCCTTTGTGTCAAGTAGAGTTTTGGGTGGCTCTGGATATTTTTTGGACTAGCTAAAGAGAAACTGAGTTTGGGACTCATTGCTAGAATATCTGTGTGGTCTCCTCTCTGTAGTTAGCTGTCCCTGTGTAGAAATGGGCCCCAGGTGCATGTCCACATCCACTCTGCTGCCCCACTCCAGGTTTGTCACAAACTGAGTGTGTGTCCCCCAAATTCATTTGTTGAAACCTTAATCCCCAATGTGATGGTATTAGGAGGTGGGGCTTTCATGAGGATAGAGGCCTCAAGGATGGGATTGGTGCCCTCAGAAAAAGAGGCACAGGGCCAGGTACAGTGGCTCATGCCTATAATCCCAGCACTTTGGGAGGCTGGGGTGGGTGGATAAGGAGTTTGAAACCAGCCTGGGCAATATGGCAAAACCCCATCTCTACGAAAAATGCAAAAATTAGCTGGGTGTGGAGGCACATGCCTGTGGTTCCAGCTACTTGGGAGGCTGAGATGGGAGAATCAATTGAGCCCAGGAGGCGGAGGTTGCAGTAAGCCAAGATCATGCCATTGCATTTCATCCTGGGCAACAGAGCAAGACTGTCTCAAGAAAAAAAAAGGCATGGGGAGCTTGCATGCACACATATACAAACACACAGAGACACATATGCACACACACCAACACAGACACATACACAGACACACACACACAAAAAAACACACAGATACACAAATACAGACACACACACACAAAATCATGGGTACACACACAAACACATAGACAAACACACGAAAACAGAAACACACAGACACACACAAACACAGACACATGTACACACACCGATACACAGACAGACACAGGCACACAAAATCATGTGCACACACACACAGAGACACAAACACATGAAAACAGAAACACACAGACACAAATGCAAACACACAGACACACACAAACACAGACACATGTACACACAGACACAAACACAGACACACAAAAACATGGGCACACACACAAACACACAGACACAAACACACAGAGACACACACAAATACACACGCACACACACACACAGACACACACACACACTCTTTATCTCTCCCCCTTCTCCCTTCTCTCTGCCGTGTGAGGGTATGAGGAGACTTGTCTGCCACCTGCAGGCCAGGAACAGGGCCTCACCAAACTCCCAGGCTTCGGCAGCTGGGTCTTGGACTTCCCAGCCTCCAGAACTGTGAGAACTAAATGTCTGTTCTTTGAGCCCCAAGTCAATGAAAGTTTGTTACAGCAGCCTACGCTGACAGAGACAGGGTCCATGTAGCCCCTCAAAGGTTCGGGGCCAGAAGCTGGATTGCACTGAGAATGCATTCTCTGGCACCCAACACCAGAAGCATGCCAGTCATGAAGACAAAGTTTGAAATGTACAGTGAGAAGCTTGGTGGTGGGAAATTATTTCCATCTTTAGAGATGTAAAATTGTTAGTACAATATTCAATGTTTATTGATACCCAATTAAAACAGTTCTACCTGTCAGAAATACTCAGTAATGTAGTGTATATAATTTTTTTTTTTTTTTTTTTGAGATAGGTTCTTACTCTGTTACCTAGGCTGGAATGCCATGGCACAATCACAGCTCACTGCAGCCTTCACCTCCTGGGCTCAGGTGATCCTTCCACCTTGGCCTCCCCGGTAGCTGGGACTACAGGAATGTGCCACTACCATGCCTGGCTCATATTTTGTATTATTTTGTAGAGGGAAGGTTTTGTCCAGTTGCCCAGGCTGCTCTTGAACTCCTAGACTCAAGCAATCCACCCACCTCAGCCTCCCAAATTGCTGGGATTACAGGCACGAGCCACCACGCCCGGCCCCTAGTGTATATAATTTTCAATGCACCACAGTATTTTTAAATGAGAATTGCATACAATATAGTTTATCAGAAACTGTATTGTGTTTGTGGACACAACGCTGTAGCAGATCTATACTCAGCAAGTGCATGTGTGTGTAAAGGCACATGCTTTATGCATACCAATGTGTCCGAGTAAACAGGACCCACAGTTGCCACCTATACAGCAAAACAATCTGCAAAACAAGTGTTTTTCTGTAGCTTGATATATCATAACAGCATTTATTTTAAAATGTAATAGAGTCGGGGTCTCGCTATGTGGCCCAGGCTGGTCATGAACTCCTGGTCTCAAGTGATCCTCCTGCCTCAACCTCCCAAAGTACTGGGATTATAGGCATGAGCCACTGTCCCTGGAAATATAACAGCAATTTTTTTTTTTTTTTTTTTTTGAGACGGAGTCTCGCTCTGTCGCCCAGGCTGGAGTGCAGTGGCCGGATCTCAGCTCACTGCAAGCTCCGCCTCCCAGGTTCACGCCATTCTCCTGCCTCAGCCTCCCGAGCAGCTGGGACTATAGGCGCCGCCACCTCGCCCGGCTAGTTTTTTGTGTTTTTTTAGTAGAGACGGGGTTTCACCGGGTTAGCCAGGATGGTCTCGATCTCCTGACCTCGTGATCCGCCCGTCTTGGCCTCCCAAAGTGCTGGGATTACAGGTGTGAGCCACTGCGCCCGGCCTATAACAGCAATTTTTAAAAAGCATCTGAGGGTGGGCGCGGTGGCTCACACCTGTAATCCCAACACTTTGGGAGGCCAAGGTGGATGGATCACTGGAGGTCAGGAGTTTGAGACCAGCCTGTCCAACATGGTGAAACCCCATCTCTACTAAAAATGCAAAAATTAGCCAGGCATGGTGGCAGGTGCCTGTAGTCCCACCTACTCCAGAGGCTGAGGCAGGAGAATTGCTTGAACTTGGGAGGCGGAGATTGCAGTGAGCGGAGACCAAGCCACTGCACTCCAGCCTGGGTGACAGAGTGAGACTCTGTCTCAAGAAAAATAAATAAATAACATAAAAAGCATTTGAATTGCTCTTGTGTATGTTTTAATATCAGGTTTATTGTGTCATTTTCAGAATTATTGATGGGAAGGAAGTATCCTAAGGGAATCCAAAAAGTTAATGAAATGGCATGAAACACTGTTGTCTCAACAAGGGGCAATGGGAACAAAAAGGGGAAAAAATTGAGGCAGCTCCTTTAGTAAAAGCATTATTATTTTTTGTATTTGTGATGTTTGTGATATTAGCACATTTGTGATTTGTTGTGAGTTTTTTCATTCCAAATAAACATTAACTCACACCTAATATTTTAGTCACCATTTTGTATTGTCTTTCTGACATACAGCTCCCGGAACTGTGTGTGTTTCAGGCCTCACACACCGGATCTGTTCTTGTCCGGCTGCTCTCTCTCGTGGCACCTCCCCTCAGGGATTCTCACCCTTATTTTATGAATGAGGAGTCCTCCCTTTGAGCACCTCCAGGAACCAGCAGGCCCTGGGCTCCTGGCCCTCGTGTTCTGGGCCTGGCTGTTGAAGAGGTGAAGAGAACCACACAGCTGTAAGTGGTATATGGGTTCTATTTGCCTTTTAGCTTCCACTTCCTGGGCCCCATGAGCCCCACTAAGCCTGAACCTTCTCTCACAACCACGTTATTTGGTTCTCACAAAATCCTCTGCAGTCTCAGAGTGGTGAGGCAATTTACCCAAGACCACCCTGCCAACAAGGGGAGAGCTGGGGTTTGAACCTGTGTCTCCCACGCCAGAGGTGGTCAGCAGTCACCACGGCACACTGGGGTCGTTAAAAAGCCTTCAGGGCAAGGAACAGAAAAGGGACGGTTCTGTTTCCCAGCAGGTAACTCAGAGGCAGGGGCTTCCAGGACTGACGTGTGCGTCAGCTCAAGGCTGATGAAAGAAGCTCAGACATGCTCTCTTCCTCCCGCCTTTTCCCTTCGGGATGCCTGCTGCAGAGCCAGGCAGCACCTCCCCACACAGGCACACTCAGAGGCAGGAGGCAGCGGCATCTCTCTTCACATCTGTTTTTCTTTTTTTCACGATATGCATTTTTTATTTATTACAGTGTATGTTAAATTAGTACTTTGGGTGGGGCACGGTGGCTCACGCCTGTAATCCCAGCACTTTGGGAGGCTAAGGCAAGTGGATCACCTGAGGTCAGGACTTCCAGACCAGCCTGGCCAACATGGTGAAACCCTGTCTCTACTAGAAAATACAAAAATTAGCCAGGCATGGTGGTGTGCACCTGTAGTCCCAGCTACTCAGGAGGTTGAGGCAGGAGAATTGCTTGAACCCGGGAGGCGGAGATGGCAGTGAGCCAAGATTGCGCCACTGTACCCCAGCCTGGACAACAGAGTGAGACTCCATCTCAAAAAAAAAAAAAAAAAAATGGGCTGGGCACGGTGGCTGTAATCCCAGCACCTGAGGTCAGGAGTTTGAGACCAGCCTAACATGGAGAAACCCCGTCTCTACTAAAAATACAAAATTATCTACTAAAAATACAAAATTAGCCAGGTGTGGTGGCGCATACCTATAATTCCAGCTACTCGGGAGGCTGAGGCAGGAGAATTGCTTGAACCCAGGAGGCTGAGGTTGTTGCAGTGAGCCGAGATTGCGCCATTGCACTCCAGCCTGGGCAACAAGAGCGAAACTCCATCTCAAAAAAATTAGTACTTTGAACACTTGTCAAAGCCCTCAAGAACTGTACAACTGTTTGTTAAACTCCATCTCCCTCCTGCCAGCTCTTTGTGCTAATATTGTCATATGTTTTCCTTTTATATATGTTATAAATCCCGTGTAAGACATGATTGTAGTGACTTAAAAATCAATATTTATTTCTCCTTTCCCCCACATTTCCCCTTTCTGGAGCTCTTTATTCCTTCCTGCAGTATGATGCTTCCATCTGGGATCATTTTCCTGAAGGCTGAAGAACTTGCTTTTTCGTTTGTTCATTTGTTTTTGAGACAGAGTCTCACTCTGTTGCCCAGGCTGGAGTGCGGTGGCAGGATCATAGTTCCTCACAGCCTCGAATTCCTGGGCTCATGTGATCCTCCTGCCTCAACCTCCCTAATAACTGGGACCACAGGTGCATGCCATCCAGCCCAGCTCTTTTTTTTTTTTGAGACAGAGTTTTGCTCTTATTGCCCAGGCTGGAGTGCAATGGCACAATCTTGGCTCACTGCAACCTCCACCTCCCAGGTTCAAGCGATTCTCCTGCCTCAGCCTCCCGAGTAGCTGGGATTACAGGCATGTGCCACCATGCCCAGTTAATTTTGTATTTTTAGTAGAGACGGGTTTCTCCATGTCAGTCAGGCTGGTCTCAAACTCCTGATCACCTGACCTCAGGTGATCTGCCCACCTCGCCCTCCCAAAGTGCTGGGATTACAGGCATGAGCCACTGCACCTGGCCAGCCACGATAATTTTTAAACTTTTTTTTGTAGAGACAGGATCTTGCTATGTTGCCAGGGCTAGTCTCAAACTCCTGGCCTCAAGTAGTCCTCCCACCTTGGCCTCCCAAAGTGCTGGCAGTACAGGTGTGAGCCACTGTGCCTGGCCCAAGTACTTTTTTCGGTGCCTGTCTGCTGCTGGTAAATTCTTTCCTTTTAAACAAAATCTGGCTGTGTGCGGTGGCTCACATCTGTAATCCCAGCACTTTGGGAGGCCAAGGCAGGTGGATCACCTGAGGTCAGGAGTTTGAGACCAGCCTGGCCAACATGGTGAAACCCTGTCTCTACTAAAAATACAAAAATTAGCCAGGCGTGGTGGCATGCACCTGTAGTCCCAGCTACTCGGGAGGCTGAGGCAGGAGAATGGTGTGAACCCAGGAGGTGGAGCTTGTAGTGAGCGGAGATAGTGCCATTGCACTCCAGCCTAGGCAACAGAGAAAGACTCCATCTCAAAAAATAAAAACATCTAAAGTCATCATTATTTTGCGTTTATATTTGATGGATTTTTTTCTGTTTGTAAAATATTAGGGTTTTATTTTTGTCTTCTAGCGCATTAAGGATGTAATTCCATTGTCTTCTGGCTTCCATAGTTTTAAGCAAAAGCCAACACTCTTACAACCATTTTGCTTCTCTGAAAATAACATTCCTTTTTTCTCTGGCTGTTTAAAATTTTTTTTCTTTGTCTAGAGCTTTTATCTAGTTCATGATGATTGCCTGGATGTGGCTTTGCACTTGTTCTGCTTCATTATGTTCCTGGGGGGTTCACTGAGCTGCTCAACTCTGCGAGTTGGTGCCTTTCATTTATTATTATTATTTTTTAGAGAGAGAGGGTCTTGCTTCATCACCCAGGCTGGAGCATAGTGGCACAATCAGGGGTCACTACAGCCTCGATCTCCTGGGCTCATGTGATCCTCTCATCTCAGCCTCCCAAGTAGTTGGGACTAGAGGCATGTGCCACCATGCTCAGCTAATTTTTAAATGTTTCGTAGAGACAGTGTTTCACCATGTTGCTCAGGCTGGTGTTGAACTCCTGGGCTCAAGAGAGTAGTAAGCGGAGATAGCGCCATTGCACTCCAGCCTAGGCAACAGAGCAAGACTCCATCTCAAAAAATAAAAACATCTAAAGTCATCATTATTTTGCATTTATATTTGATGGATGTTTTTTCTGTTTGTAAAATATTAGGGTTTTATTTTTGTCTTCTAGCGCATTAAGGATGTAATTCCATTGTCTTCTGGCTTCCATAGTTTTAAGCAAAAGTCAACACTCTGACCACAAAGCTATACATGAACTGCAGACCCTAGGGTGCTCAGCAGAAAAGCAGAGAGGAATCTACTCTTGAAAGACAGCTACATTGGATGAAATTTATGAGTTTACTGCTTTTAACTTGACTTGTATAGTATAGTGTATTCCCAAACTGTGTAGTTTGGCATGCAGAAAGCTAAAGATTCATTGGTGTGATGTATCAGAGGAGAACCTGATGTTGGCAGAGAAATTGGGAATTAGGGGAGAAACTCAGAAGCAAGGAAACCACAGAGAAAATGAGCCACTAAGTCTATATTTTTAAATTTTTTGTAGAGATGGGATCTCACTATGTTGCCCAGGCTGGTCTCAAGCTCTTAGTTTGAAGTGATCCGTTTGCCTTGGAATAAGGACATTTTCTAGAAACAAAACCTGAGGGAAATTGCCACCAGCTGCTGTTCATCATAAGAAATGCCAAAGCAGGCTGGGGGCAGTGGCTCACGTCTGTAATCCCAGCACTTTGGGAGGCCGAGGCGGGCGGATCAAGAAGTCAGGAGATCAAGACCATCCTGGCTAACACGGTGAAACCCCATCTCTACTAAAAATACAAAAAATTAGCTGGGCGTGGTGGCAGACGCCTGTAGTCCCAGCTACTCAGAAGCCTGAGACAGGAGAATGGCATGAACCCTGGAGGCAGAGCTGGCAGTAAGCTGAGATCACTCCACTGCACTCCTGCCTGGGCGACAGAGCAAGACTCCGTCTCAAAAAAGAAAAACATGCCAAAGCAAATTTGGGGTAAATGGAAATGACCCTAGATGGCAGTTCAGTTCTACAGGTAGAAATGGATAGCAACAGAAGGGTACGTATGTGTGCAGACATATTAATAAAAGACAAGATGGGGGGCTGGTGGCGATCCAGCACTTTGTGAGGCCAAGGCAGGAGAATTTCTTGAGCCTGGGAGTTTGAAGCTGCAGTGAACTATGATCACACCACTGCCCTTCAGCCTGGGTGATGGAGCAAGACTGCGTCTCAAAAAAAAAAAAAAAAAAAAAGTTACCATTTATTTATTTGTTATATTGTTATTATTATTATTTTTTTGAGATGGAGTCTTGCTCTGTTGCCTAGGCTTGAGTACAGTGTCAGGATCTCAGCTCACTGCAAGCTCCACCTCCTGGGTTCACGCCATTCTCCTGCCTCAGCCTCCTGAGTAGCTGGGACTACAGGCACCCACCACCACGCCTGGCTAATTTTTCGTATTTTTAGTAGAGTCGGGGTTTCACTATGTTAGCCAGGATGGTCTCGATCTCCTGACCTGGTGATCCACCCGCCTCGGCCTCCCAAAGTGTTGGGATTACAGGCGTGAGCCACCATGCCCGGCCTTGTTGTCATTATTTTCTTTAAGAAATAGTGTTTCAGTCTGTTGCCCAGGCTGGAGTGCAGTGACACAATCATAGCTCACTGCAACCTCAAATTCCTGGGCTCAAGCAATCATCCTGCCTTAGCCTCCTGAGTAGCTGGTGCTACAGGTGCATGCCACAATGCCTAGCTAATTCTTTATTTGGTTTTTTTTTTTTGAGACAGAGTCTCACTCTGTCGCCCAGGCTGGAGTGCAGTGGCGCCATCTGGGCTCACTGCAAGCTCCGCCTCCTGGGTTTACGCCATTCTCCTGCCTCAGCCTCCCAAGTAGCTGGGACTAGAGGCGCCCGCCACCACGCCTGGCTAATTGTTTTTTGTATTTTTAGTAGAGATGGAGTTTCACCGTGTTAGCCAGGATGGTCTTGATCTCCTGTCCTCATGATCTGCCCACCTCCGCCTCCCAAAGTGCTGGAATTACAGGCGTGAGCCACTGCGCCCAGCCATCCCCAGCTAATTCTTTTATTTTTTTTATTTTTATTTATTTTTATTTATTTATTTTTTTTTTTGAGATGGAGTCTCGCTCTGTCACCCAGGGTGGAGTGCAATGGTGCAATCTCGGCTCACTGTAGCCTCTGCCTCCCGGGTTCAAGTGATTCTTCTGCCTTAGTCTCCTGAGTAGCTGGGACTACAGGCACCCACCACCATGTCTGGCTAATTTTTGTATTTTTAGTAGAAATGAGCCTGGGTGTGGTGGCTAACACCTGTAATCCCATCACTTTGGGAGGCCAAGGCAGGTGGATTACTTGAGGTCAGCAGTTCGAGGCCAGCCTGGCCAACATGGTAAAACCCCGTCTCTACTAAAAATACAAAAAAATTAGCTGAGCATGGTGGTGTGTGCCTGTAATCCCAGCTACTCAGGAGGCTGAGGCAGGAGAATTGCTTGAACCCAGGAGGGGGAGGTTGCAGTGAGCTAAGATTATACCACTGCACTCCAGCCTCGGCAATAGAGTGATGCTGTCTCAAAAAATAAATAGGTCGGGCATGGTGGCTCATGCCTGTAATCCCAGCACTGGGAAGTCGAGCTAGGCACATCATTTGAGGTCAGGAGTTTGTGACCAGCCTGGCCAACATGGTGAAACCCCGTCTCTACTAATAATACAAAAATTAGCTGGGTGTGGTGGTGCGAACCTGTAGTCCCAGCTACCTGGGAGGCTGAGGCATGAGAATCGCTTGAACTCGGAGGTTGCAGTGAGCTGTGATTGCACCACTGCGCTCCAGCCTAGTCGACAGAGAGAGACTCTGTCTTAAAAATAAATAAATAAATAAATAGTAGAGATGGGGTTTTACCATGTTGGCCAGTCATTATTATTATTATTATTATTATTATTATTATTATTTTGAGACAGAGTCTCAATCTGTCACCCAGGCTGGAGTGCAGTGGCGCGATCTCAGCTCACCACAACCTCCACCTCCCGGGTTCAAATGATTGATTCTTCTGCCACAGCCTCTGGAGTAGCTGGGACTACAGGCATGTGCCACAATGCCCAGATAATTTTTTGTAGTTTTAGTAGAGACAGGGTTTCACCATGTTAGCCAGGATGGTCTCGATCTCCTGACCTCATGATCTGCCTGCCTCGGCCTCCCAAAGTGCTGTGATTACAGGCGTGAGCCACCGCGCCCGGCCAATTATTTTATTTTTAGTAGAGACAGGGTCTCACCTGTTGCCCAGGCTGGTCTCAAATTCCTGGGCTCAAGCAACCCTCCCATCTCGGCCTCCCAAAGAGCTGGCATTATAGGCATGAGCTGCTGTGCCCAGCCCTGACTTTACTATTGAAAGCGAAAATAGGCCGGGCGCGGTGGCTCAAGCCTGTAATCCCAGCACTTTGGGAGGCCGAGACGGGTGGATCACGAGGTCAGGAGATCAAGACCATCCTGGCTAACACGGTGAAACCCCGTCTCTACTAAAAAATATGAAAAACTAGCCAGGCGAGGTGGCAGGCGCCTGTAGTCCCAGCTTCTCGGGAGGCTGAGGCAGGAGAATGGCGTAAACCCGGGAGGCGGAGCTTGCAGTGAGCCTAGATCGCGCCACTGCACTCCAGCCTGGGTGACAGAGTGAGACTCCATCTCAAAAAAAAAAAAAAAAAAAAAGAAAGAAAGCGAAAATAAGAGTGCTTTATTCTGTTGTATAATAAGTAGATGTGGTATTTGACTGCAGCAGCACTGGCGATGGGGCAGGTGGAAATATTCTACTGCTCTATTTTACTTGAAGTATTTAAATTCTAATTCTGAGACGACTGGGATTAGTTAAAATGCACATTTCCATCTCCAGTGCCATCACTAAAAAACAATAATGCAAACACATATTGCTGGAAATGCAATAGGAAAATTGTGGAATACTAAAAAATATTGTGTTAACACAAAAGAAGGCAGGAAAGGAGCAATAGACAAACCAAAAGAGATGAGACAAAATCAGTAGTAACCTGGCAGACCCCACTCTGCCTTAGCTCCAGCCGAAATTCCATGTGGATGAAACAAACCCTCCAATTAAAAGATGTTCAGACCAGGCAGGGTAGAGGTGACGGTGTCTGGGAAGCAGGGGAAAGAGGCTGAGCCAGGGCTTGGAGGGGAGGAGCAGGGGTGGTCCCAGTGCCCCTCTCCGCGTGGCCAGGGCCACCTGGGCCACTCCGAGTCCCCTACAGGGAGAGCCGGGCAGGGACTCGTGGTCCAGGGAGCCTGCTTCTGGGCTGGGGGAGGAGGTCTGCTCTGGAGGACCAGGCTCAGGTGGGGCAGGTCGGGGTTCTGGCCTCTGAGCCTGATGTCAGTTCAGTGGGAGATACTCGTCCTCCCCACCGTTTCCTGGGCTGACTCGGGGTTTTCTCTACAGCCGGGTGATAGGAGGCCTACACAGCGAACACAGGCCCCAGGCAGCTGCCTGCTGGGTGTGTACGTGGAGATTCCTTGGGTGCACAAGCTACAGGAGTGACTGTGGACGTGTGTGTGTGTCTATGTGTATGTGTATGTGTGTGTGTATGTATGTGTATAGGTGTGTGTATGTGTGTTTATGTGTGTGTATATGTATGTGTACGTGTACGTGTGCCTGTGTGTATATGCACGTGTGTGTACATGTACGTGTGTGTATATGTACGTGTGTGTGTGTGTGTGTGAAGTGTGTAGGGAGGAGACCCTAGGGGCATTTGGACCATTACTGTTCCCTGGACCCCCTGACAAGATTAGGGTACAAAGTCCTCAGGAAGGGGTTCTGCAGAACCTCCCAGGGTAGGGGAGGAGGGGATCCCTGTGGCCGAGAAGGCTGGGGGAGAATCCCTGTCCTGGCCCTCAGCAGGCAGTGACACCAGTGGGGAATGCCAGGGTTGTGGGGGGAACACACTGCCCAGGACCAGGGTACACTGGCTCTAGGCCCCAGCCCTGCCAGGATGCCAGGGAGTCACAAGTGAGGGGACCTGAACTTCAAAGAGGGCTCCTGTCCATATATGTCCCGTCCCTCCCCTCCCCTCCCCTCCATCCTGTCTGCCTCCTCCATGCCTAGCCAGGAGCTGGTGTGCAGGGAGTCCTGCGCTGGCTGAAGGGTGGGACCTGTGCTTCCGCCCATGGCAGCTTTGCCAGCAAAAGGAGTTTCTCCCCTGCCGCGGCCCCTGCGCATAAATGCTGACGCGTGTGATGCCACGTGTGTGCTCAGTGGATGCCTGATGCCCTGGAGAGAGAATGGCTTGTTGGGGACAGCAAATTAGCCTGTGGGTCAGCTTCTTGAGGGGGCATGTGGGGTTCTCCTGCTCCCAAATCTGCATCTTCTGGTGATGTGCATGGCGCAGCCCTAGCCCCAGACCATCTGCCTGTGCCCGGTTCCCAGGTGCCTGGTGTTGTGGGGCTCTGACTGCAGACCTGGGGCCGCTGCTCACGCTTGCGAAGACAATGGAAGGCCAATCCCCACCCCCACCCCTGCTCTTCTGGCCATGCTAGGAATGGTCACAAGGTGTGATATTTTGAAAACATGAGCTCTACGTCCAAGAGTGTGGCCCGGCCCGCTACCCCGGCTGTCTGACGCCCTGGCTGCTGTATTTTGGTGACTGAGCCTTTTTAGCCTGCAGAGCATGTCACTTCCAAGATGTTTTGGACTGAAAACCCAGCATGCGGAGGCCTATTCTTATCAGCTGTCCAGGGACGCCGCTGCGCCTGGGGGACCTGGTTAGGGGTTCCAGATTCTGTCCCCTCTAAGACCTAGGACTGACACACTCATGACCAGCCTCACCCATTCACATGGCCCAGCTCTTGTCCACCCCTCTTTTTTTTTTTTTTTTTTTTTCTGTTTTTGAGACAAGGTCTCAATCGGTTGCCCAGGCTGGAGTGCAGTGGTAAAATCACTGCAGCCTCAACCTCCCGGGCTCAAGTGATCCTCCCACCTCAGCCTCCTGAGTAGCTGGGACCTCAGGCATGTGCCACTAGGACTAATTGTTTTTTTTTGTTTTGTTTTCTTTTTTTTTTTGAGAAAGAGTCTCACCCTGTCTCCCAGGCTGGAGTGCAGTGGCACAATCTCAGCTCACTGCAACCTCCACCTCCTGGGTTGAAGCGATTCTCCTGCCTCAGCCTCCTGAGTAGCTGGGACTACAGGTGCGTGCCACCACGCCAGGCTAACTTTTGTATTTTTAGTAGAGACAGGGCTTCACAATGTTGGCCAGGCTGGTCTTGAACTCCTGACCTTGTGATCCGCCTGCCTCAACCTCCCAAAGTGCTGGGATTACAGGCGTGAGCCACCGCTCCTGGCACAAGGACTAATTTTTTCTTTTCTTTTCTTTCTTTCTTTTTTTTTTTTTTGAGATGGAGTCTCGCTCTGTCGCCCAGGCTGGAGTGCAGTGGTGCAATCTCAACTCACTGCAAGCTCCGCCTCCCGGGTTCACACCATTCTCCTGCCTCAGCCTCCCGAGTAGCTGGGACTACAAGTGCCTGCCACCATGCCCAGCTAATTTTTTGTGATTTTTTTTTAGTAGAGATGGGGTTTCACCATGTTAGCCAGGATGGTCTTGATCTCCTGACCTCGTGATCCACCTGCCTCGGCCTCCCAAAGTGCTGGGATTACAGGTGTGAGCCACCGTGCCCAGCCCACAAGGACTAATTTTTGTATCTTTTGTAGAGAGAGGGTCTTGCTATGTTGCCCAGCCTGCTCAAGTGATCTGCCCGTCTCAGCCTCCCAAAGTGGTGGGATTACAGGTTCAAGCCGCTGTGCCTGGCCTTATCCACCTTTCAACTCCCTGCACACCGCTGTCCCTGCCCCGGAAACATTGGCCACAGGGGCTAGTCCTCTGTTGACCCCCTGAGCCAGGCTGCAGGTCCAGCTGTCTGCAGCACACACCTTCCTGTCACCCTGTGAGGACTGCATGGCTCCCATGGTGTGAGAGAGGAGGCTGCGCCTGAGAGGTGCAGGAGTGAACCTGACACGCAGCCTGTGTGTGGCCTGGGGACCACTGGCTCTGACTCTGAAGTCCACTGGGGCTCTGGGACCTTGGTGGGCCCTTGAGCCCGTGTGGCTTGACCCTTGGTTGTTTGGGGCCTGCTTCCCAGCTGCTGGCAGAACCAGGGGCTCCTGTCCTCACTCCTCCCGCAGCTCAGCTCCAGAGCTCCAGGGCCCCGGGCCCTCTGCTCAGCTCATCCTCTGCTCCCAATAGGCAGGCCCCCCATGAGAGGGGCTTACCCTATGCCTGTCCCTCTGGGGTCTGGTTGCCTATTCCTGTCCTAGCACCTGCCGGGTGGTCAGGTGGAGTGGCTTCAGGGGCAAGGCCCCCGCTATTTTTAGCACTTTCGGCTCCTGTAAACACCTCTCCCAGCCTCTCCTCCCCAGCCCAGCCAGAACTGCGGCTGTCACACACTCCTGCAAGGCCTGGAGGAGGGTCCCTGAAACTTCCTGCAGCACCCGCCCTCTCCTGCAGCAGAGATCGGCGCTGGCGCTGCGTTCCCAGCCCCTTCAGCTGCTTCTGCACTGGGCCGGGTGCTTGGGTCCAGCCTTGCAGTGTGGACCAGGCCATGCTTGGGGGTGACAATCGAGGCAAGTCCTACCTGCAGGAATCGGTGTGCTGAGAAGCAGGGTTCTGCACACAAGCTATATGTGTCCCCACAGGGCCACCACTGCCATCCTCGGGGAGCAGCGGGCCACTGCCAGGCATCCAACACTGCCCTGCATGACAGCAGCCTGGCCAGCTTTGAGCAGACCCAAGCCTGTGCGGGGACAGCTCTTGGTGTTCCTGTTTTGCGTTAGCTTTTCACTGTTTACTAAGACAACCCAGGCAGCATCTTGGGGGCTAATCCCAGGGCCTGAGTCCCTGGGGAGGGGCAAGGGCAGTGGCCTATGGCTGCCATCAGTGCCTGTCACTGCGGCCTCGGTCCCTGTAGCCTCAGTGGCGCCTGCGTGGAGGGGGCCCCCTAATCGTGGTGCCTCGGCTTTGGAATGCTCTGGGAGGTAGTCAGAACGGGCATGGCTGCCGCTGCTGACCCTCCCGCCTGGCGAACTCTTTCCGGCTAATCGTTCTGTTTGTTTTCCCAGAGCAGGTGGGGGCAGGGCTTCTTCCATCCATTATGGGCTCCCATGGCGCCAGGGAGGCCCGGTGTGCACACAGGCTCAACTTTCTGGTTTTGCTTGAATTAGCAGGAAGCAGCAGGGAGCGGGGTTTGAGATATCTGAATATTTGTGGCTGTGCAAACCCAGAATCAACAAATAATAATCAGCAAATCAAGAAAAATTACATCAACAATCAACAAATAATAATAATACACCAGGAATCCACTGGTTATGAGCACAGCTCAGCACGGCGACATTTCTCAGCTCACTGATGTCCCCTCCTTGGTGAATGCGGAGTCCTTCCTGTGTGCCGAGCCTGGTGCAGGGTGCTGGGGCCCAGTCCCCGGGGTTCACAGCCCAGGCCATGACAGAGGTGGGTTCTAAAGACTCCTGAGCTGACGTGCAGTCTCTTCTTACACCCTTTTCCAGATGGGAAGCTCACAGAAGCCACGGAGCCCATCCTGTGCCCTAAAGAGTGGAGTCAGGGCCAGGAGCTGGGCACAGGCGGTGTTTCTGGGAGATGTTCCTGGGGGTCTCCTGTGGGGAGGCTGGCTGGAGCCACCGCAGGTTGGGGGATGGAGCTGGTCACCTCTGTGGGAACCCAGGGCTCGGTCCTCCCTGGGGACCATATGAACTCATGTGTCATGTGCCTTAGGACAGCCGGCAGATGGTGGGGGACTGGGTGTTTATCCAGGAACTCTTGAGCCAGGGTTGAGGGTTGCCTTGGGGGTGACAACACTCTAGCACTTTCCACTGCAAAAGGTCCTTCCTGGCTACAGAGAAACCAGGGAGCTTGGGGTTCAGTTCCACCCCGGGCTGGTGTGGGCCTGACACGGGACCTGGCCCTGTCTGGCACTGTCCGCCATGGCTGCGCAGAAACTGGGGTGGAGGACCGGGAGGTGGAGAGCAGTCAGACCCGGGCTCAGGGCCAGCCCCGCGACTTCTTCAGACGCCATGGCATCCGGAAAAGGCGGCGACAGGGATCAGGCCTCAGTGGCCGATGTGGCCTAGGGAGTAAAGGCAGCACAACCCTTCCAGCACCCGGAACGGCATGGCAGAGACTGCAGTCGCAACCTTTCCAGCACCCAGAACGGCGTGGCAGGGCCCGCAGAGAGCCTCCTGGGTGGCCTGTGCAGAATGCAGTACCCACCGGCGAAGCCTGCATGATGCGGACAGAGCCCCCTCTGGACGGGGGAAGAGAAATTCGGGCTGGGGATGCTCAGGGGGTGGGGCCTCAGGCGCCTGGAGCAAGTTACCCGGTTGTCGGAAGCCAAGAAAGTTTGCAGTCTGCTCTGTGAGTGCTTGCTAGGGCGAGCTCACGTCCTGGAACTGCGCCCTGGTGCTGCAGGAGGCGAGAGATGGAGGGTGCACTTTTGTTTGTTTGTTTGTTTTTTGAGACGGAGTCTTGCTCTGTCGCCCAGGCTGGAGTGCAGTGGCACGATCTCCGCTCACTGCAACCTCTGCCTCCCGGGCTCAAGCGATTCTCCTGCCTCAGTCTCCCGAGTAGTTGGGATTACAGGCGCCAGTCACCATGCCTGGCTAATTTTTGTATTTTTTAGTAGAGACGGCATTTCGCCATGTTGTCCAGGCTGGTCTTGAACTCCTCACCCCAGGTGATCCGGAGGGCACAGTTTTGCCTGTGGTTGCTGGAGGCCCCCAAGGCTGGCTTAGAGCCCAGCACTGGCCCACAGCTGTGTGGCCCTGGGCAAGTTATTTCTCCTCTCTGGGCCTCAGGGTTCCCATCTGTAAAACAGAGATGATGGGCCCTGCCCTGTGGGGCTGTAGTGAGGATTCAGCAAAATCACCATGGGGTGTGTACCCCGCAGGCAGGAGTGAGCATGGGGTGGGGGCAGCCTGTCCAGGGATGCCAATAACAACCATCATCAGAAGGCACCGCACCGCTGCGCTTCCCTTAGGACCCTCGCGCAGGGCTCCCGTGTCCTAGGCCCTCCTCCTCCAGAGGTGGGAACTGGGGTGGGAGGGAGCTGGGGTGCCCTTAAGGGGCCAGCAGGTGGGAGGTGGGGTGAGCACACACCCAGGGCAGGGGCAGCAATCACTCTTAATCCAGGGCCAACACAGTGAACACACATGTTTTTTTTTCCCCAATTCAAAATGAAAATAACTTTATTGAGACCCACAGACAAAACTTCTGTCCTCGCAGTACTGATTTTCTAAGCTTATTTCTCAGGACGGGCTGCTGGGTCACAGTTCTCCTGGGGTGTGACTGAGCATTTGGTGGGCCCTGAACGGTTCTGGGCCAGGGCTGCAACGTGGCTGTGGGCTGCTCGGCCTGTGCGGGCTAGACGCCGAGGCAGCCTGGGAGGCCCGCTGGAGTGGGAGGCCCTGATTCCTCCCCAAAAACCTTGGGCTCCTGGCAGTCTTCTCCTCCCTAATTCGACCGGGGCTGAGTGCCATGGCCTCAGCACCACAGGGACTCATACTGGGCTCAGTCCATGCGGACCCTCCCTGCCCCCGCCCAAGGCCCCTGCCCTGCCCTGGGTCCTCCCTGGGCCCCCATCTGCTCCACTTCAGGGCACCCCTTCCCTTCCCCCCAGCCTTTCCCAGATGCCTGGTGACTGCCTCACCCCCTCACTTCCTAGGAACAGTCCACCTGCTGCATGAGGACTCTGGCCAGGGGAATGGCTTTCTCTGAGGTCACCTGGAACCTCCCATTCAACAAATGCAGCTCAGGCCCTATCGGCCCCCACGGCCCTGAGAAGGGAATTAAAATGGGACTCTCCCGTCCTCAAGATGCTTTGCTCCATGTGACGGAAGGGCAGCCGTGACATACTGATTAGTTAGAACACAGGTCTGTACTGCACACAGGCTAAGATGTCTGCCCTGTGCAGTGCCCCACCTGTGTAACCTTACAAGGCTGCCCTTTGCAGTCCTCCTCCTGCTCTTCCTCCTAAGTGTCAAATGCAGTTGCTCATTAACAGTGCAGTTTGGATTGTATCAGTGCATGCTTGTCACTGAGATGTGCAAAGATCCCTACGTTGTGCCCATCCAGTGCCCTTCCTGGCACCAAGTAGGACACCAATAACTGTGGAATGAGCGACATTCAGGTGTAAATGAGACTTTTTTTTTTTTTTTTTTGAGACAAGGTCTTGCTCTCACCCAGGCTGGAGTGCAGTGGTGCGATCACAGCAACCTTGACGTCCTGGTCTCAAGAGATCCTCCTGCCTCAGCCTCCCGAGTAGCTGCAACTAGGCACATGCCACCACATCTGGCTAATTTTCGTATTATTTGTAGAGACGGGGTTTTGCCATGTTGCCCAGGCTGATCTTGAACTCCTGGACTCAAGTGATTCACTCGCTTCAGCCTCCAAAAGTGCTGGGATTACAGGTGTGAGTCGCTGCGCCCGGCACTCGAATAAGACTCTTGTTAAGAGATGTCTGGAACCAACCCCGC
Organism: Papio anubis; assembly: GCF_008728515.1. Classification (NCBI taxonomy): domain Eukaryota; kingdom Metazoa; phylum Chordata; class Mammalia; order Primates; family Cercopithecidae; genus Papio; species Papio anubis. The sequence goes on along the minus strand of NC_044982.1, from coordinate 3,768,746 downwards.
CAGGGTGAATGAAGACACAATATCTACGTATGCCTCAGAACGTGCGGGGAAGAGAACTCTGAATTGATTCCGCCAGCCCAGACTTTCTTCCCTTCTCTCTGCTGTCCATCACAACAGCCTCACCCCACAGGACGTTTCCACTCTCACCACAAGACAGCAATGGCCACAAAGGGACCCACTTGGAGGACCTTGGCAGGACACTCCCCAGACGTGCTGGCTGAGTCCTGCTCCAGACTCCGGCTTTGGAGATGATGAGCTCACTGTCATCCAGCAGGGCCAAGTTCCTCATCCTAAGTATAGATTAAGTTGCATTCTTGGAATATATATAAACCCTTATTTTGGGATGGGCCTATTGGTGTCAGCGTCTGATGTCTGTGTGATTTTTTTGACCTGTGTATCAGCAGGAGGTGATATGATATACCGGGAAGGTCGTGAGCTGGCCCGTGTCACCATAAACACTGGCCTGAGAAAGGAAGACAGTGCGTTTGGGAAGCCCAGCACTTGGAAGTCCATCTGGTAACGGGGAGCACGGAAAGGAGCTGGTGGTCCCAAAGAGTCACTCGAGGACAAGACAGAGCCAAACATCCTTTTTCATTTATTTGGATAGGTGGAATTTAGTTTTAATTATTTAAGAGAATACTTCATGAGATATTTTCAAAGAGAAATGGGATCTTAATAATCTGGGGCTCATGACAGTCCTCGGTCATGAAATCTTTGTAAATCTGCTGGAGGTGCGGAGCAGCGGCCGGGCCCGGAGGACTGTGAACTTGGAGCGTGAATGAGCAGAAAGTGATGGCTGTACTGTGTTAGAGGCTTCATTTCCCTGTCTGGGGCCCTGAGTTCAAGGGTGAGGCCACTTCCCAGGTGAAGTCACGGGAAGGAACAATTCCAACAATGACAGTTGACAATGAGGAGAACGGAGGCAGGCTGGACACAGTCACCAGACTCCGAGAGCCAGCCTGAGGAGACTTGGAAACTGTCCTCTGCCAACCTGGCTGAATTTCACTCTTACTAAAAGTTAACCCCACTCGAAGACTGGGGAATTCCAGCAGCTCAGGGGAGAGGCTGAGTTATTTTGCAACCCCAAATTAAATGCTGCATGGTCACTGGCTGTGCACGCCATGGGGCTTGATTTCTGTTCCCCTGATTCACTCTTCCCTCCTCCAAGGTGCTCGGGCTGATGGAAACTGAGGGAAGCTCAGGGCCCTGAGGACCCACCAGGCCCTGGCCAGGACGCTGCATCCCGCTGGAAAGGAATGCCCCATGAGGGTCAAATGGTGGACTTTTAATCCCTGTTCAGGTCCCCCGCTCTCACCCGAAAGGCCCCCACCCTTGAGCTCCCCCGGCACCCCTGCATCTCTCTAGGGTCTTCCCAGGATGTGCTACTGGAGCCCCACACTGCACACGGCCCAGCTCCTCACAGGCCTTTCTCCCACACCCACTCTCCTTAGGCCCCTGCCCTGGGTGTCTGGGCCAGCCAGACCCCTTGCAGCCTCAGCATCCCCCAACAGCCAGCTGATCATCAAATCCTGTCAATGACAGATCCTAAGCCCACCTCAGACCAACCCCGATGTCCCACTTGCCAGTTGGAGGCCTGGCCTCTACTCAGACCCTTGACATCACTGTCCTCCGGTCTGACTGGTGACAGTGGCCACCCACTCTGCCTGCCGTTGCCTCAGTCCACACTACCACGAGTTCCCTTCCTGAAAAGGATCCGAAGATCCCATCACACATCTCAGCCACCTTTGCCTGGACCCCACAGGATTCAGACCTGCCCCTGACCTCCCTACTGGCCCTCCGTGTCCCGAGCACACAGCACCCTGGCATCTCTCTGCCACAGCCCATTTTGCGTCTGCCACCTGAAGACCGGTTCCCTTCTCCTGAGCATGGAGGGCCCTGGGTAATCTTGACAGACGACGGAAGCATTGCCTCCTTTCAGAGCCTTAGCAACTTGATGGACGTTATGGAATAAATGAATGAATTCTTCTCCAAAAGAGGGAACAGGGGTTCTGTGTTCCTTCTGTACACCATCCTCATGGAATCAGAGCACATCTGAGATGGGGGGACATAGCAATCCTCTGCTCCTCTTCATTGATTACAGGGAAACTGAGGCAGAGTTGGAGCCAGTCCCTAGCCTCCTGACTCCCAGGACAGGCCAGAGTCTATGAGACCACAGTCTTCCGGAGGGCACTCCCAACCTGCAAGCCCGGACCCTGGGCTCCCCATGGCTGGAGCAAATGCCTCTGTAGGTCCTCCCCCTGGAAATTCCTCCCCGAGGGACCCTCCAGACAGAAGGATGGGACACTAACTCAGGACTCTCGAGGGTTCTTGGGGCACCTTTGAGAAGAGTCCAAGGCACTAAAATTGGGTTCTCAAGAATAAACAACCAAACGGCTTAGTTGGAATCCTACTCGGAAAGTATGCCTATCTGTATCCCTGTGCTGCTTAGACGCTCCACCTCAGCAAAACCCCGCTAGGCATTGGGGCCCGGGTTCCCTGTATCGCCCACTGTGTCGGCTAAGACCATTTCAGCTACAAGTATGAAACCTGACACAAGTGGCTTGCGTGACGAGGAAAGCAGTGGCCTTTTCCAAGGAAGGACTCGGCTCGAGGCTCACCAGTTTGGCCCCTTGGTGGAATCTTTCTCTCTCCTTCCTTCCCTTCCTTCCTTCCCTCCTCCCTTCCCTCCCTCCCTCCCTCCCTGCCTCCCTCCCTTCCTTCATTTCTCTCTTCCTTCCCTCCTTCCTTTCTCCCTCTCTCTCTCGCTGTCTCTCTCTCTCTTTCTTTCTTGCCCTGGAGTCTCTCTCTGTCGCCCAGGCTGGAGTGCAATGACGCAGTCTCTGCTCACCGCAAGCTCCACCCCGCCGGGTTCACGCCATTCTTCTGCTTCAGCCTCCCGAGTAGCTGGGACTACAGGCGCCCGCCACCATGCCCGGCTAATTTTTTGTGTTTCTAGTACAGACGGGGTTTCACCGTGTTAGCCAGGATGGTCTTGATCTCCTGACCTTATGACCCGCCCGCCTCGGCCTCCCAAAGTGCTGGGATTACAGGCGTGAGCCACCGCGCCCAGCCTTGCCTCTTCCTTCTTACCAGCCAAGAAACCTTTCCCAGCATTCCTCAATAGCCACCCTCACATCTCATTGGCTAGGATTGGGTCACATGCCCCATGCTAAGCCAATCATTGTCTAGGAGAGTCATTGGCTTAGCCAATCAGAGCCTATGCCTGGGGCACACAGGGCAGTGCCTAGACCACAGGACAAAATTGGGCTCTGTCAGCAAGGAAGGAGGGGTGGCTGTTGGGCAGCCTGCGAGGCTGTCACCCGTGTCCCCTTGCTTGTTCTGACAAAGGTTTTCATAAAAGAGCCACCTCTAGCCTGTCATGGTGGGACCCTCAGATGTCCTTGTGCCCTCCAAGGTCTGGGCAACCTGAGGTTCTGGTAGGAGGAGAAGGCCACTTTGTAGAAGTTCCGAGGGCCTGGAAGAAGACATCTCTTCCCAGACAGTCCATTTAGTGTAGCTCGGGCCGTCCCTTGCCATCCTGTGTCTAGGAGGTGGCCTGGTGAGTGTGGACTCATCAGGAGTCGGGCCTCTCTTCCTGTTGTGGCCCTCAGTCCAGCCGTGAGCTCAGCCACCACCTCCCCAGTGCACACATCGGCCAGACAGGCACCAGCATTGCCTGCCTTGGGTGCCATGGGGGCTCGGCCTGAACGCTTCACCAAGCGCGGCTCACAAAGGAGCTCACTTCATCCTCACACCAGCCCCAGGCGTTGCTGCCATCCAAAGCTGGGGAAAGGGCAGGACAGAGGTTGAAGGAAGTCACTCAGAGTCCCACAGCTGGAACGTGGGGGAGCTGGGATTCTAACCCAGGGCTCACACCGTCGCCCACACCCGTCCAAGTGAAAGTTTGTTTTAAAAATTACATATAATTCACATGCCATGAAATTCATTATTTTTAAGTGTATAATTTAGTGGTTATTTACAAGGTTGTACAACCACCATCATAATCAATTTTAGAACAAGTTCATCATCCCCAAATGAAACCATCACTTCTTAGCAGTCACCCCTTCCTCTCTGCAACCAGTCCCTGTAAACCACGAATCTACTTTCTGTCTCCAAGGACTTGCCTACTCTGGACATTTCACATGATGTGATTATATGGCATTTGGTCCTGGGTGCGTGGAAAATCTTCCTTCACTTTACATAGTGTTTCATCCTTGCTGTGGCCTGTGTTAGCACTTTCTTCTTTTTATTGTCAAATAATATCCCACTGTGTGAGAAGTCCACATCGTGTTTATTTGGGCATCAGTGGATGGACATTTGGATTGCTTCTACGCCCTGGCACTTGTGAGTAATCCTGCTGTAAATATGTGTGTACATGTGTTGTTTTGTTTTGAGATGGAGTCTCGCTCCGTTGCCCAGGCTGGAGTGCAGTGGTGTGATCTCAGCTCACTGCAACCTTTGCCTCCTGGGTTCAAACGATTATCCTGCCTCAGCCTCCCAATTAGCTGGGACTACAAGTGCTCGCCACCACACCCAGCTAATTTTTGTATTTTTAGTAGAGACGGAGTTTCACCATGTTGGGCAGGATGGTCTCCATCTCCTGACCTCATGATCCGCCTGCCTCAGCCTCCCAAAGTGCTGGGATTACAGGCGTGAGCCACTGCGCCTGACCGTGTGTACATGTTTTTGTGTGGATAGGTGTTTGCATTCTTCTAGGACAGGTACCTGAGAGTGGGATCTCTGAGTGGAAGTCATTTTGACAAAATGAAAGTGCACCCTTATTTAAGAGGTTAGTGGATGCCATCAGGGTGTCCTGAGTGCTGGAGAGGGAGTTGGGACTCTGGTCTGGGCTGTACTGTGTGGTGACTATAGGACCTTGGTCAAAGGCCTTCTCTGGGTTGGTCACGATGACAAGGGGGCAGGAGTGGATGGGTCCAGCCCTTAGTGGGTACTCGCATCCCCCAGCCCCTGGGGAAGGAACCAAGGTTTTTCTGACACCTGTGCTGGGAGAGATGATGATACCCATCTAGAGGGCAGAGAAGGAACAGGACGTGGGCCTGAGCCCTGGCTCCCAGACAGAGCCTTCTGCCGCTCAGAGCCAGGAAGACGGCATCTTCCTGCTGTAATCGCCACCAATTTTCATTTGCACTTTAATGCCTACACCATTTTACTCTATTGTGTCTCCTTAGACTTGAAAGTAAACCTTAGCTCATTCTAATGAAAGCCATGCAAAGCTCAGCCAGAAATTTAATTGTATTTACTAAGAAGCTAATAAATATTTACTACAAATCTCATTGCTCCGTAAAATTGAAGACGGTACTTTCTGCATGCTTTTTCAACTGTGAGGCCAGGCTGGGGAAGTGGGGGAGACAGTCTGGGAAGGAGAGAGGAAGGATCTGACTTGTCTCCTTGTTAGAGCTAAACTGTGATCCTCCCTCCAGTGTTTTCTGCAATGGGAACCCATCACTTGCCATGACTTTGATCTGAGCTTGATCATTTTATTCAGAAGGAAAGCTTTCTTACAAGCAATTCATTTCCGTTGCATTTCCAAACCAGATCTATTTGATTATGCATGGAAAGCTTACAACATTTTCCACTGAGACAGTTTTTGAATTAACTGAAAACTTAGCTGTTTCATAATTTCTGAATTGTAGATTTTTGGCTCCCCTTCTTGGTCTTGTAAGTCCATCGATAGGTCTTTTTAAATCTGAAATTTGCCATAGGCTGAGTCCTCAAAGAAAGATATATACCCTTGACATTTGAAAGAAATTAATGGAAAATCACTAAAACCTTTCAAATGCTACATCGAAATGTAGTTACAGCTCTTTCCTCAGGCCCAGTGAGGATTTAATCATAGCAAAATCTTAACGTTTAATATTGAAATCTTTATCCAGGAGACCCCCCCAAAAAATGCCTTGCAGGGGCAGCTCAGCATTTCCCAGACCTGCCGGGAGTGCTCTCTGGCACTAATTTGGAGCTGTGGCAACTGGAAGATGAACCCATGACCCTGGCTTTTACCAACTGAAAGTCTAATGCTCCAGAGAAGTCAGAGCCCCAAGGGCTAAAGCATGAACCATGGTTGGGGGTTCTCGGGGCGGGGGGAACTCGCCAACGGCTGCTTCTCGTGTGCCTCCAGAATCCTCAGGAGCTCAGAGCCTCTCAGTGTACGTGTCACACCTGCTCAGGTGCCGTTGGCTGAAACAAGTTACATGGCCGGCCCAAACGGAAGGAATGGGGAGCAGATCCTCTCCATAGAAGGAACAAAGTCAGATGCCAAGGGGCACGGGCGCAGAGATAGGAGGACGGTGCAGCCACCCTGCAGTCCGCACTGAGCCCTGCCAGCACCACATTCATGGGCTGCTGCACCCGTTCCCTAGTCGTGGTGAGTGCAGGCTGCTGACAGCACACCCACCTCCTTTCTAGAGCCCAGCCTTGGCCAACAGGAGCCACACACCCTCGCTATGCTCTTCCTCACTGCCTGGGACTCACCGCCAATGGCTGGCCGGGCTCCCTTTCTTCAAGGCGGGACAACACGCTGGTGTGGACTGTGGTCCAGAGAGCACCTGACTGGAGCCCACACCCTTGCTCGGCTCCTTCCCCTTCCCTGGGCCGCTGTCTTCACTCCTTCCCAGGCGTTTATCGAACAGCCTTCCCTCAATAAGCCACATATCCCGAATCCCTGCTCTGGCTCCACTTACCGGGACCTTCAGGGCCACGACGGTGCTTTCCAAGGGTGGTCCATGGAGTTTCCTGCCCCACATGCTTTTCGACACTGTGGCCTGACACTCCTTCTGAGATGGGGGAGGTCTGTGTCCCCTCCCCTTGAGTCTGGGCAGGCTGGTGACTTGCTTGTAGCCAGTAGGGTATGGCAGAAGTGACACTGTGTGACGTCTGATGGTGGTCGTCAGTGTGGCACAGGAACACCCGCTCTCACATCTGCTAGACTGCCTGCCTGCCGTGAGGAGGCCTGGGGCACCCCTGTGGGCAGACGCCTGGCCAGCCCCACACGAGTCAACTCCAGCCATTGTCCGATGGCAACTGCAGGACAGACTCCAACTAAACCTTGCCCGAGTTCCTGAACCCCAGAAATCTGGAGAGATTCAAAAAAAGATCGTTGTTGTTTAAGCCACTAGGTTTTTTGTTTGTTTGTTTGTTTGAGACAGAGTTTCACTCTTGTTGCCCCCAGCCTGGAGTGCAATGGCACGATCTTGGCTCACTGCAACCTCCACCTCCCTGGTTCAAGTGATTCTCCTGCCTCAGCCTCCCGAGTAGCTAGGATTACAGTCACGCACCACTGTGTCTGGCTAATTTTGTATTTTTAGTAGAGATGGGGTTTCTCCATGTTGGTCAGGCTCATCTCAAACTCCCGCCCTCATGTGATCTGCCCACCTCGGCCTCCCAAAGTGCTGGGATTACACGCATGAGCCACCACTCCTGGCTGAATGATCTCTTTTCTCTGTTGGAAACCCTGGGAGCCTGCCCACTTCCAGAGGGACAGAGGTGGCTCTGGGTCTCCTCTCAGACTGCTGCATCTCCAACCTGCTGGAGCAGGCCCGCGCCCTGGGGCGTGTGTCTCTGAAAGAGGAGCTGGAGTGTCAAGGACTAGGAGAATGGGGAGGGGCCAGGAAACACGTGGCCCTGAGGTCAGAGCTCTCAGGAGCTGGGATTCCGTGTAGAGATGCTGGTGTTTATACCCAGCCCTCAGGGGCTGCCCACTCTTCAGTCTTTGCGGGGAGGCTGAGGATGGTGAACAGGTTGGGGGAGGAAGAGGGGAGCATGAGCAGGGGCAGGGACTGGTAGGGAAGGAATAATGAGTGGTAGGGAGTGGCAGGCATGGGGGGAATTGCAAGGGGGTTGTGGGGAGAATAAGGGAGGATGGTGGGGGAACTGGTTGGGGAAGTGGAGGGAGAATAGGATGAGGAGGAGGGATGGGGGAAATGCTGGCGGGGGGAAATGGTGGCGGGTATAAGGGATGGGAGAGGCGGGTAGAGTGGGTCTCAGGGAAGGGCTTGGAGGACTTTTGAAATTTTCCCAGCTTCAATGCATCTAAATGATGCTACTGGATTTTGCCTTGTTATGAAAAGCATTAGAAGTTGTGTGTTTAGGCCGGCCGCAGTGGCTCACGCCTGGGTGGTAACCCCAGCACTTTGGGAGGCCGAGGCGGGCGGATCACAAGGTCAGGAGATCGAGACCATCCTGGCTAACATGGTGAAACCTCATCTCCACTAAAAATACAAAAATTAGACAGGCGTGGTGACAGGTGCCTGTAGTCCCCGCTGCTTGGGAGGCTGAGGCAGGAGAATGGCGTGAACCCAGGAGGCGGAGCTCACAGTGAGCAGAGATCGCGCCACCGCACTCCAGCCTGGGTGACGGAGCAAGACTCCATCTCAAAACAACAACAACAACAAAAAAAACAAACAAAAAAAACAAAAAAAGTTGTATGTTTAGGCTGATTTTTTTTTTTTTATTCTTGACCACATGTCAGAGATTCTATTGCATTTTTAGGGTTTCAGGTCCTTTGACTACCCACTGGCAGCTGGACCCTCATTCGAGGACAAAAAGCCCCACAACTCACAGTTCTGAAAACAATGTCAGCAAGTTGGTGGCTGCCTGCTTCAGAGTCCACACAGAGGGTTATGAAGCCCGGGGGGAGCGAAGTTAAAGAGGCAGGGAGGAAGGGTGGCTACCGGCTCACGTTTGTGGGGCTCACAGGAGGGCAGTGGCAATGAAAGACCCCCAGCCTGGCTGGGCAGCTTTACAGGGTTTACAGTTTAACAGGCTCAGAAAAGACCCTATTCTTCAACTGTCCAGTGGACGGAGTGAACGAATGAATATTTCTTTTATTTTTTGAGACGAAGTCTTGCTCTGTCGCCCAGGCTGGAGTGCAGTGGCGCGATCTAGGCTCACTGCAAGCTCCGCCTCCCGGGTTCACGCCATTCTCCTGCCTCAGCCTCCCGAGTAGCTGGGACTAAGGCGCCCGCCTCCTCGCCCGGCTAGTTTTTCGTATTTTTTAGTAGAGACGGGGTTTCACCATATTAGCCAGGATGGTCTCGATCTCCTGACCTCGTGATCCGCCCGACTCGGCCTCCCAAAGTGCTGGGATTACAGGCTTGAGCCACTGCGCCCGGCCACGAATGAATATTCCAAAGACACACAGCAGATGTTACTCTTGATGGGACCGGAGCAAGCTCGATTCTTATTCATCTTTAAGAATGGAGGAAAAAAAAAAAAAAGGAATGCAGGTTCTGGACAAACTGGAGAATTTTTCTTTAATCGCTGGGGTATTTTTTCTTTAATCCTATCCTTTTTTTTTTTGATACGAAGGCTCACTCTGTCGCCCAGGCTGGAGTGCAGTGGCATGATCTCAGCTCACTGCAACCTCCACCTCCTGGGTTCAAGCGATTCTCCTGCCTCAACCTCCCAAGTAGCTGGGACTACAGGTGCCTGCCACCATGCCTGGCTAATTTTTGTACAGAAAGGGTTTCATCATATTGGTCAGGCTGGTCTTAAACTCCTGATTTCAAGTGATCCGTCCTCCTCAGCCTTCCAAAGTGCTGGGATTACAGGCGTGAGCCACCTCGCCCAGCCTCTTTAATCCTATTCTAACTTTTGTTTTCTTTTGGGAATCAGGAGATGTCACATCTACCCAAGTGAACACTAGGAAGAGGCATCCAAGTTCCACTTCCTAATTACCCTGGGAACTTGAGACAGCCCACGCCTATTCAAATCATTTCCCCAGGGAGGACCACGGCAGGGGGAGGCCCAGGGAGGAATGGTATCCTTTCTGGGGGTGACCTGGAAGTGGCTGCTCAGAGAACTTCTGTTCTGGGGTGCTGGCTGCACAGTTCCGGCATCTGTAGTTGCAGAATGAGGTGCCCCACTAGAAGAGCAAAATCCCCAAACCAAAGTTAGAGCATCCGATTTTGGTTCCTTAACCATCTGCAGGGAAATTTTTTAGTTTGCCACATACTCAAAAAGAAACAGCAAGGGAGGAAAGGCCATTTCCCGTGACCAAGCCGTCGGGGACAGCCACTCTAGGCTTCATCCTGAGTGCTCGAGGGCCCAACCTGGCAGGGACTTACCCTCCTCCAGCGGCTTCATGGGGTGGCCTCACACGAGCCTGGTGACTGACTTTTAAACAGACTGGTGCCTACATTATGCCCCAAAAGAGGAGATGTGCATCACCCCAGAGGTATAGGAATGAGCCCAAGACACCTGGGCCGGGGGCCACAGGGTCGGCAGAGAGCCCGGGTGGATGCTCACTCCAGTTCTTGGTCCCTTTAATCATGGCCTAAGGCTCCCTACACTTTTGAAAGGAGATCTTAGCTTTCGGAAGGATTGCTGGTGTTCAGCAAATTCTTGTTAAACTGATGAAGCAGAGTTATTTCCATAGCTTGCTAATTCCAAAGAGAGTATTCATTTAAGAAGCTCTTAGGCCAGTCGTGGTGGCTCACGCCTGTAATCCCAGCACTTTGGGAGGCTGAGGCGGGTGGATCACGAGGTCAGGAGATCGAGACCATCCTGGCTAACACAGTGAAACCCCGTCTCTACTAAAAATACAAAAAAAATAAAAAAATTAGCCGGGTGTGGTGGCAGGCACCTGTAGTCCCAGCTACTCAGGAGGCTGAGGCAGGAGAATGGCATGAACCTGGGAGGCAGAGCTTGCCGTGAGCCAAGATAGCACCACTGCACTCCAGCTTGGGCGACAGAGCGAGACTCTGTCTCAAAAAAAAAAAAAAAAGGCAGCTCTTAGACTGTCATTTCAATGGTGAATGCCCCCTGTGACATGAGTTGATTTGGGTACCTTTAGAAAATAGTAGAGGAGGCCGGGCGCTGTGGCTCCAAGCCTGTAATCCCAGCACTTGGGAGGCCGAGATCGGGCGGATCACGCAGGTCAGAGATCGAGACCATCCTGGCGAACACGGTGAAACCCCGTCTCTACTAAAAAAAAAAATACAAAAAAAATAGCCGGGCGAGGTGGCGGGCGCCTGTAGTCCCAGCTACTCCGGAGGCTGAGGCAGGAGAATGGCGGGAACCCGGGAGGCGGAGCTTGCAGTGAGCTGAGATCCGGCCACAGCACTCCAGCCTGGGTGACAGAGCAAGACTCCGTCTCAAAAAAAAAAAAAAAAAAAGAAAATAGTAGAGGAAGCTGGGTGCAGTGGCTCACACCTGTAGTCCTAGCACTCTGGGAGGCCAAGGTGGGCAGATTGCTCGAGCCCAGGAGTTCGAGACCAGCCTGGTCAACATGGTAAAACCCCATCTCTACAAAAAAATACAAAAATTAGCCAGGCGTGGTGGCACATACCTGTAGTCTCAGCTACTCTAGAGGCTGAGATGGGAGGACTGGCTGAGCTTAGGAGGTCGAGGCTACAGTGGGCCATGATTGTGCCACTATACTCCAGTCTGAGTGACAGTGAGGCCCCATCAAAAAAAAAGACACAAATGCAATTGGGCTGTCCCACACATAACCTGGGTAAGAACAAAGTCAGAGTTGGTCACTGAAACAACTCCCAGAGACAGACAACAGCAGGGGTTGAGAGCGGATTCTTTTTTGGGGTAGGGGCAGGGGACAGGATCTTGCTTTGTCACCCAGGCTGGAATGCAGTGGTGCAATCATGGCTCACTACAGCTTCAATCTCCCAGGCTAACACAATCCTCCCACCTTGGCTTCCTGAGTAACTGAGATCACAGGCACATGCCACCACACCTGGCTAATTTTTAAATTTTTTATAGAGACGGGGTCTCACTTTGTTGTCCAAGCTGGTCTCAAACTCTTGGGCTTAAGTGATCCTCCTGCTTTGGCCTCCCAAATAGCTGGTGTTACAGGCAAGAGCCACCATTCCTACACACACACACACACACACACACACATATATATATATATATATTTTTTTTTTTTGAGCCAGGTTCTTGATTGGCCTGGACTGGGTGGAGGTCTGGCCTTGAGTTTCTTTCATGTTCACACTTGGTGAGGCCAGGGGGTGGCCAAAGACCCTCAGTCTTTTTCTTTTTCTTTTTTTTATTTTTTGAGACAGGGTCTCACTCTGTCACCCAGGCTGGCGTGCAGTGGAGCAGCCTTAGCTCACTGCAGCCTTGACCATCTGGGCTCCAATGATCCTCCCACCTCAGCTTCCCAAGTAGCTGGGACTACAGGCAGACACCACCATGTCCAGCTATTTATTTATTTTTGATATTTTGTAAAGACAGAGTCTCATTATGTTGTCCAGACTAATCTCGAACTCTTGGACTCAAGTGCTCCTCCTGCCTCCCAAAGTGCTGGGATTACAGGCATGAGTCATGGCCCTCAGCCAGACTCCAATCTTCAGCCCCGCAAATGCACTTCAAATTCACACATTAAATAAAGGAATCTTGCTTATTATGGCAATGAGAATTCAAGACAGGTTCCTCTGACTCGTCCAGACAGATGGCCCTACTATAAGCTTCTCCAGTGTGGACATGCCAGAGCCAGTCTCGACATGCCAGAGCCAGTCTCAGCTCTGAGCCCAGCTCTGGGCCACGGTCCTGTGCGGGCAGTTACTTATTATGAAGCATGACACAGTGAAACTGGAGGCGTATGGACAGGACAGATGAGACTTGGGGTGGACGGCCCACTCACTCATTCACTCACTCATTCATTCACTTAGTTGAATGTTCTGAGGGCTGCCCAGGGCTTCCTACTATGGAGAGTGAGCATGGTCTCCACCCTCTGCAGGCCACGGGCATCCCTGAGGAGAGGGAACCAGCCAGGAGGACCAAAGCCTCTGGCAGAGAACTGGGTGGCAAGAGGAGGCCTGGCGTTCTCTGCTCAGCACAGTTCAGGGGCACAAGTTGGTTGACCCATGATCTTATTTATTTATTTAGACAGAGTCTCACTCTGTCGCCCAGGCTGGAGTGCAGTGGTGCAATCTTGGTTCACTGCAACCTCTGCCTCCCGGGTCCAAGCGATTTTCCTGCCTCAGCCTCCCAAGTAGCTGGGACTACAGGCGTGCGCCAACACGCCTGGCTAATGTTCATATTTTTAGCAGAGACGGGGTTTCACCACGTTGGCCAGGCTGGTCTCAAACTCCTGACCTCAAGTGATCCGCCCACCTTGCCCTCCCAAAGTGCAGGGATTACAGGCGTGAGCCACCGCACACAGCTCCCAGTGTTGTTTTAATCATGTGGGGGCAGATATCATTTTTACCCACAGCAGTTGATGGTGGAGCCGAGAGTTACACCACCTTTCACATACAGAGGAAAGATAGGCTGATCCTTCCACAGTGTTACAGTGACAGCTTCCAAAAGACCTGTGCCTGTCTTCTGGATTGTCGTGGCACCCCCAGGACACACTGGCCTCGTGGTCCTCACCAGCACTGGCTGCCTTCTCGAAGCTCCCTTGGGGTAGGGCAGGCCAACTAATTTCCGCTCTACAAAAGGGGAAACCCGGGGCCAGGAGGCACCGAAGTGTCTTCCTAAGAGCACACGGTTAGTCATGAGTTGAGTTCTGCTTTTTTGATTTCTGGTGGAGAATTCTGCTCTAGTGATTCCTCACGGGTTCCTTTTTCCTAGGGAGCTCACCACCTCTATTTTTGGGGGGACTTCTTGGCAAGAAGAGCTGGGGGCTTGTCCTGTGGTGTCCTTCATGCTCCAGGCACGAAGCCACTGTGCCAGGCCAGGGGCCCATTTGGGGGTGGATATCATGGGTTTATCATGAATTTGCCTGAAGTTCAACAGATGTTTATCGGCTGGAAGAAAGTGAAGATTAAATAGAAGGTTAGTTTTGATAGAATACAAGCTGTCAATTAAACTTTACAGTGGTCGCCCCATCTCAGAGTAAAACCAAAGTCCTGTCAGGACCCAAAAGGCCATGGATGTCCGGCTCCCCATGTCCCTGCCCCACCCTCGTGTCTATCCTCCACGCCTGTCTCCCTGTGCACGGGCTGCAGGCACATTGGCCACTGCGAGCAGCTCAGCAAAAGCTGCCCTTTGGGAACAGCAGTGATGTGGCCAGAGCCATCTTGGCACACAGACCATGCCCCGTGGATGCCACGTGCCATTTTCTCTCCATTGGTTCTGAAGTGGAGTTTTTATTTTTATTTTTTTTTTGAGACGGAGTCTCACTGTGCTCCCAGGCTGGAGTGCAGTGGCGTGATCTCGGCTCACTGCAAGCTCCGCCTCCCGGGTTCACGCCATTCTCCCGCCTCAGCCTCCCAAGTAGCTGAGACTACAGGCGCCCGCCACCACGCCCAGCTAGTTTTTTGTATTTTTAGTAGAGACGGGGTTTCACCATGTTAGCCAGGATAGTCTCGATCTCCTGACCTCGTGATCCACCCACCTCGGCCTCCCAAAGTGCTGGGATTACAGGCTTGAGCCACCGCGCCCGGCCTTGAAGTGGAGTTTTTAAAAAAGGACTAGACATGTTTCCATGGCATTTGGAGTTGACATTGAACAAACCTAATATGTATCCATTTAAAAACTAGATCAGCACTTTGAGAGGCCGACGCAGGCGGATCACTGGGGTCAGGAGTTCGAGACCAGCCTGGTCAGCATGGGGAAACCCTGTCTCTACTAAAAATACAAAAATTAGCCGGGCGTGGTGGCAGGCATCTGTAATCCCAGCTACTTGGGAGGCTGAGGCAGCAGAATCACTTGAACCCGGGAGGTGGAGGCTGCAGTGAGCCAAGATCAGACCACTGCACTCCAGACTGGGCGACAGACTGGGCGTCTAAACAACAATAACATCAAGCCAGGCACAGTGGCTCATACCTGTAATTCTAGCACTTTGGGAGGCAGAGGCAGGCGGATCACTTGAAGTCAGGAGTTCGAGATCACCCCAACCACCATGGCAAAACCCCCCATCTCTACTAAAATTTAAAAAAAAAATAAAATAAAAATAAATAAATAAATAAATAAATAAATTAGCGAGGTGTGGTGGCGCACATGGGAGGCGGAGGTTGTGGTGAGCCAAGATCGCGCCACTGCACTCCAGCCTGGGCAGCAGAGTGAGACCCTGTCTCAAATAAACAAACCAGATCAATAGGGCCTGCCTATTGGGCACCCACCATCACTTCTGTGGCAGCCACCAGATGAAGGGCAATGCCCCATCCCCCGCTTGCTTTGTCTCAAAGATGGAGACACCTGATGGTTTCCAGTGTTGGGTGTTATTCCTCCGGAAGAGTCCCAGATGTGGGGTCACTGGGTTGAGAGAGATTCGCCTCTGTTTTCAGCACTCAGGACGCTTGTGTTATCAGTTGCTGTCCACAGCTGCGTGCCGATTTTCACTCCCCCAGCTCCCACTTGCTGGAACTGAGAGTCAACTGTGGTCTGTTCAGGACACAAGATAATGTCCCATGGTGGTTCAAATTTATCTGATGCTCAACAGATGTTTTTTGGCTGGAAGAAAGTGAAGATCAAATATGAGGTTAGTTTTGATAGAATACAAGTTGTCAATCAAACTTTATAGTGGGTGCCCCATCTCAGACTAAAGTCCTGTCAGGACCCAAAAGGCCATGGATGTCCGGCTCCCCATGCCCCTACCCCACCCTGTTGTCTATCCTCCGCGCCTCTCTCCCTGTGCACTGGCTGCAGGCACATTGACCTCGCGGAGTGCTCACCGACTCCGGGGCCTCTGGCCAGGCTGTTCCCTCTGCCTGGGCGCTCTCCCCGCTGGTCCCGCGGGTCTGCCTCCTTCTCTCAGGTCTAACATTCACAGGGCACCTCCTCTGCTGCCCTCCCTGGCCTCTCCCTCTAGGCCTCCCCTCTCCTCCCCTGCATTGCTTTCTCTGTAGCTCTCATAGATTCACTTGTGGTGATCTGTTCTCTGTCTCCACCCACAAGAAAGTAAGCTCCGAAAGGCCAGGCATGCAGTTGGTTTTGTGCTGGTGGAGAGCTGGGGGGTGGGGCGTCCCCAACGAGCAGCTCTGGACTGAATGAACACGGGGAAGGAGGGAGGGGTCGCTTCTGTCCCGCAGCCTGTGACCCTACAGACTTGTCCTCAGCCTCGGGGGATGAGGGAGGGCACTGCATGTGCCTCTGTTCATGGTGGGAGGCATAGTGCAATGTTGACAAATTAGATAATTTCTGTACTTTTCAAACATTTCGTTTCATTAATCCAAGACTTAATTGGACCCAATAATTTCCCCCCTCCTAATTTCCAATGTGCAGGGAGGACCAGGGCTCACTTCCTTGGCTGTTCCCAGGTGAGATGAGTTGGGCCCTCCAAGGGCCCGCCAACCACTGGTTTTCCTGGCTGAGTGCAGCGGGTTGCTGAGGGCTGGGGCTGAGTTGCTTAGGATGAGGTTGGGGGTGGGGGCCACAGAGGGGCTATTCTGAGCCTGCAGGTTGGGGACAGTGATGGGGCACAGTGTGCGGCCTCTGAATGGGATTTTAAGGAAGGCATGAGGTGTTCACAGTAAGCTTAATGAGTTTTGCTTCATCCCAATCCTCTTCCCGGTCTCCCATGATGCCTTCAGCAGAAGATGCTTTTTCTTAGGAGCATGATGGAGATGGATTTATTTTCAGAAGGCATTAAAGGTCGAGGTGGGCCAGGTGCGGTGGCTCACGCCTATAATCCCAGCACTTTGGCAGGCTGAGGTGAGTGGGTCACCTGAGGTCAGGAGTTCAAGACCAGCCTGACCAACATGGTGAATCCCCGTCTCTACTAAAAAACAACCAAAAATTAGCCAAGCATGGTGGTGGGCACCTGTAATCCCAGCTACTCAAGAGGCTGAGGCAGGAGAATTGCCTGAACCTGGGATGCTGAGGTTGCAGTGAGCCAAGATCACACCATTGCACTCCAGCCTGGGCAACAGAGCGAGACTACGTCTCAAAAATAAAGGACAGAAAGAAAGGAGGGAAGGAAAGAAGGAAGGAAGGAAGGTCGAGATGGGCGTGGGGCTCCAGGCAAAGCTGCCTGTAGGATGCCAGCCACATCCAAGATTCATGTTCTCCCAAAAGATTTCGGGAAAATGCCAGAGATGTGTGTGCGCGTGTGAGTGTGCATGTGTGCACATGTGTGCATACAAATCCCAGAATGGGTTCCCTAAAATGAGGATGGCTGGGGGCAGTGGCTCACGCCTATAATCCCAGCACTTTGGGAGGTTGAGAAAGGAGGATCGTTTGAGCACAGGAATTCCAGACCAGCCTGGGCAATGTAGTGGGACCCTGTCCCTCCAAAAAAAAAAAAAAAAAAAAAAAACAGTAGTTGGGCATGGTGACACACACTTGTGTTTTCAGCTATTCAGAAGGGTAAAGAGAGAGGACTGCCTGAGCCTGGGAGGTAAAGGCTACAGTGAGCTATGATTGCACCACGGCTCTCCAGCTTGGGTGACAGAGTGAGACCCTGTTAAAAAAAAAAAAAAAGGATATCTTCATCTCCCTGAGCAGTCCATGGAGAAAATCAGAACTGGTTTTCTTCAAACTGATTGTTATTATTACTATTTTTGAGACAGAGTCTGGTTCTGTCACCCAGACTGGAGTGCAGTGGCACAATCTTGGCCCACTGCAACCTCCACCTCCCATATTCAAGCAATTCTCCTGCCTCAGCCTCCCAAGTTGCTGGGATTACAGGCGCCCACCACTATGCCCAGCTAATTTTTTGTATTTTTAGTAGAGATGAGGTTTCACCATGTTGGCCAGGCTGGTTTCGAACTGCTGACCTCAAGTGATCTGCTTGCCTCGGCTTCCCAAAGTGCTAGGATTACAGGCGTGAGCTACCATGCCTGGCCTCTAATTATTTTTATTTTAATTTTTTTGTAGAGACGAGGTCTCACCGTGTTGCCCAGGCTGGTCTCAAACTCCTGTCCTCAAGCGATCCTCCTGCCTCAGCCTCCCAAAGTGCTGGGATTACTGATGTGAGCCAGCTCGCCAGAACTGTTTTTCTGTGGCCAGGGACCCCAGCCTCTCACCTTCCCTGTCATCACTGCCCTCTCCTCCCCTCTCGAATATACCACGTGAGGGATTTGCACACCCACGCCCATCTCCACTTTCCTTCCTTCCTTCTTTCCTTACCTCCTTTCTTTCTTTCCTTTATTTTTGAGATGGAATCTTGCTCTGTTGCCCAGGCTGGAGTGCAATGGCATGATCTCACCTCACTGCAACTTCAGCCTCCCAGGTTCAGGCAATTCTCCTGCTTCAGCCTCTTGAGTAGCTGGGATTACAGGTGCCCGCCACCACGCCTGGCTTGCTCTGCCTCCCCACCCCCATTTCCTCTGTATTTGTTTACAAGCATTCCTGGCCAGAGAAGGGCACCAGCAGCTTGCTTCTTTGCTGGCGACCTCTGCTGTCAGCCAGGGTCTACATCAAGGACAAGATGGGCTTCCCAGCCCAGCTGCCCCAGTGTGCACTCATGATAGAGCAGGGTGCTTTGGCGCCACAACCACTCCAGCTCCCTGAATCCCCTTCGAGATCTTTAGTAGCTCTTTCAGTCTAAAATGGTGCTTTCAAACTTTAGGTCATGAATCAAAAGTAAGTTTAGAGGGTCATGGCCAGCATTAAAAAATAAACAGAACGGAAAATATCGGAGTGCGTCGCAGGTTTGAGATGATCTGTTGTTACATGTGTGTACACACACAGGTTATGAACAACTGGGTTACCATGTAAAATGTATTCAAAGATTCAGAAGCCACTTGTTGGAATAGTTACTAAAACTGTGATTCTGCCATGCATCAGGCTCCGCCCCCCAAGGCTGGGCACAGTGGCTCACGCCCGTAATTCCAGCACTTTGGGAGGTCAAGGCTGGCGGATCACCTGAGGTCAGGAGTTCAAGACCAGCCTGGCTAACATGGTGAAACCCCATTTCTACTGAAAATATAAAAAATTAGCCAGGTGTGGTGGTGCACGCCTGTAATCCCAGCTACTCAGGAGGCTGAGGCAGGAGAATAACTTGAACCCGAGAGGTGTAGGTTGCAGTAAGCCGAGATCGCGCCATTGCACGCCAGCTTGGACAACAAGAGTGAAGCTCTGTCTCAAAAGAAAACAAAACAAATCAAAACCAAGGTCTCCACCCCCCAGCCCCAGGCATGTTTGAGTGCGAGAAGTTGCCAGCACCCTTCAGCCCAAGTTGACCCACAGGGGCCAATGGTTTTTGTGTGGGAAGGCGCCACCTGAGGCACAGACCATCACATTCAGGGAGAGGTGTAACAAAACCCCTTTCCTAGCCCTGAAGCCCCCAGCACTCTGCTCTGAATACCTTTTCCTTCTCACTGAAAAACAAACAGGATGGCCTTCTGAGCTGTTGCATGTCTGTGAGTCACTTGAGTATCTGCATGCACCTCTCCCAGAAATGCAGCAAGCAGAACATGTAATGCCACATCAACTCCTGTGAGAAATGTGTCCAAAGATGCTGTCAGTTTGTTGTTGGACGTTGCCATAGGGAACAGAGATCTGCCTTTGAAGTACAGCAAGGAGAGAGCTCTCCTTCCTGCCCAGTGGCTCTAATTGCAGGGGTGAGAACACCGGCCCCCAACCCCCAAAGCAGTTGCCCTGCTTGGGGCAAACTTCTTTGTCCTGTGCCCCTTCAATTCCCCACAGCAGAGGATCTGCAGAACTGCTCAATTGGAGAAGAAAAAGGAGGAGGAGGAGGGGAGGGAGGGAATCGGTCTCACCAGCAGAGGGCTCAGCCTGGTTGTGCCTGACTTCATTCTGAACGTTGCTTTCCAATGCTAGGCTGGAGCATGAAAGGAGCCGCAGAAAACCCTCTCATGGGTCTTTGGACCTTCTGCCTTGCTTCTTCTTCTTTTTAAATTATTTGTTTATTTATTTATTTTTCCTTTTTTGAGACAGGGTCTCACTCCATTGCCCAGACTGGAGTCCAGTGGTGCCATCATGGCTCACTGCAGCTTCAACCTCATGGGCTCAAGCAATCCTCCCGCTTCAGCCTCCCAAAGTGCTGGGACCACAGGCATGAGCCACCATCCTTTTTTTTCCCCAGACAGAGTCTCGCTCTGTCGCCCAGGCTGGAGTGCAATGGCACATTCTTGGCTCACTGCAAACTCTGCCTCCTGGGTTCAAGTGATTCTCTTGCCTCAGCCTCCTGGGTAGCTGGGATTACAGGCGCCCTCCACCACACCTGGCTGATTTTTATATTTTTAGTAGAGACATGGTTTCACCACGTTCGCCAGGCTGGTCTCGAACTCCTGACCTCAGGTGACTTGCCTGCCCACGGCCTCCCAAAGTGCTGCGATTATAGGCGTAAGCCATGGTGCCTGGTCCATGTCCTGCTTCTTTTAAAACAACCAAAAATAGTCCAGCCTAGGGAACGGAGTCTCTCCTGATTTTGGCAAAGTTAAACCAGATCCTAGGTAACACACAGCATAAGGTAGGTGTTGGGAGTGGGCCCCAGTCGACAGGGTGCCAGGACTGTGGGCTGAGCAGGGCTGGGGACATGGGAGGCCTCGGTGCCTGGGTTATGGGAAGTGGGTTGGGACCCTGAGCCTGAGGTCAGTAACATCCCAACTCCTCACAGGCAAGAAAGGGCACCTGAGGCTCCCAAGGGGAGTCCACCATGGGGGCGGGGGAGATCGCTGGACTCCAGTAGTCCCTGTGAGGGACGGCCAAGGCTGGCCTGTCACCACTAAAAGAGCTGTGCCTGTGGCGCAGACAGAGGTGCCACTGTGGCCTGGTGAGTGTGACTGTAGAACAAGCACCTGTTGGGCTAATGGAGCCAGAGACATGGCTGCAGCAGCCAGGTTGGACTATCTGAGGTTCTGGAACATTCCATGGGTGAAGCTTCAAGGGGAGATGCTGGACTTCCTGCCTCCACTCACATGAGTCACTGGAGCAGTACAAGAAGACAGACTGGCCTTGGCTACTCACACTGGTCTCAGCTCTGGGGTAGGGCTCTTTATAAGCCTTCTCCAGAAGTGAAAAATGCAAAGTCCTCTGTCTCCTCACCACTGACTTGCAAACTCCAGCGAAAGCCTCACCCCTCAGTTGGCCCATAGTCGCCCAGAAGCCCTCCTTTCGCTCCCCATCTCGCCAGGCCCAGCCAGGCTGGCTGCTGTCTTGGTGGGCCTAGGTGAATCACTGATGTCATCACTGATGCCTTTGGGGCAGAAAGCCCTCGGGAGCAACGCACAGGCCCCAGCGGCCTGGTGTGCAGGGGCAGCCAGGACCGCCGAGGACGCTGGGGGCACGTGGCAAACTGGCCACCCCGTCCACCCGTGAGCAAGACACCACTCGGGGGTGTGGGAAGGTCCCCGGGAGGGAGAAAGGAAAGTGCCACCAAACTAATGTGGAGCCCTACCCTCTGCACGCGAAAGGGGCCCCACGGCCTGAGTCACCCTCAGCCCCACCTGCGTGTGCGCCAGGGTGCGTGGCCTGGTATGAGTGCCAACGGTGTTACTGAGCGTGTGTGCGCGTGTCCGCGTGAGGGGCGTGTGAGCGTCGTGTATGCGTCCGCTACAGTGCGGGGGGCCGCATGTCGGACCCGTACGTGTACGTAGGGGTCGCGTGTGGCCATGGGCACACGGGCGTGCACGCGCGGGGGCTGCGTATGCCGGCGTGGGGGGCGCGGGCCAGGTGGCCGCGGGGAGGAGCGGCGCCCGCACCTCTCGGCCCCCACGCGGCCTGCGTGGCTTTTTGACCCGGAAAGGCGGGGACACGGGGACGCGCGGCGGCGGGGGCGCGGCGGGGGCGGCGCAGAGCGTGGAAACCAAAGACTACAACAGAACTAAGAGGTAAAGGCGCCGGTCCGTCCCCGCCCCGCGCCGCCGCGCCACGCCGTTACTAAAGACCGAACCGGGCGGGCAGCTGAGCGCGAGGCCCTGCCAGCAGGTCGCAGACGCCTCCGGGGACAACGGGCGCGTAAGAGACCGGCAGCGCTCGCCAGGCTCCTGCCGCTCCGCGCGCAGGCAGCGGGAGCGAGGCGGCAGGCGCCGGGGATTTCCAGCGCGCGAGAGGAAGTGCCTGCGCGGGACTGCGTGAGGGAGCGAGGGAGCGAGGGCTATGGCGCAGCCACCACCGCGATGAAGCAGGGATTACAATATGGGGACTTTCAACCAGCAGCAGCGGCCCCAGCTCTTCCCCGCCCCCCGCCATGGGGCAGCCCGGGGGAGCAGGACGCTGCGGACCGCGGCGGAGGACGCGCCCGGCGCCCGTGAGCCGGTCGAGCGGCGGCGGACCGCGAGGTAAGGCGCCGCGGCGGGCGGGCGGGCCTCCGGCGCGCGGCCGGGCGCCTCCATCCCAGTCGCCTCCATCCCGCGCCCTCGGCGGCGGGGCCCGGGGGCCTCAGAGCTGCCCGGCGCGGGCCCGGCCCGGCGCAGGCCCGGCCCGTCCCGGCGGCGAGTGCGGGGCGCGGCTTTAGCCTGGCCCCGCGCCCCAACCCGGCTGCCTCCCGCCCCCGGACGCCTCAACTTCGGCAAACTTTGTCCCGGAGGCCAGGCTCGGGGCCCGAAGGGCCCCGGACGCCCGCAGCTTTTCAGGAAACGGGGCGCGCAGGCCTCGCCACGGCCGTGACCCCCGCGGGCGTTGAGGACCCGGCACCCCGCGGGGCCGCGGGTTTCACGCGGAGGGACGGCGGCTCAGGAGCTGCGTGGCCGAGCGCGCTGCCCGGGCCGGCCGGGGGGGCCCGGGCGTTATTGGAAAGTTGGTCCTGAGTCATGCCGCCGCAGAGGCGCCTCCGACCGCTTGGGGGGCGGCGCGGGGGGTCCGGGTTGGGCTCAGGGCGCGAATTCCCCTCCCGCGGCCGCCGAGGGCCGGCGACTCCCGGGGCACCGGGCAGCTCCGGGCCGCGGGCTCTGCGTCTTCCCCGCGGGCGCCAGGCGGCTCTCGGCGGGCTGGCAGGTTCCACGCCGCCAGCCAGCCCCGTGTGGGGACTTCGGTCTAGTATTTGAACCCGAGGAGAGAATTCTGTGTGGAAAATTCTCTCCCTTCGATTTGAAATAGTAACAAACTGGAAACGGATGAGGTGTTGTGGACGTGCTTGGAAATCCAAGAAGCCTTCAGATTACGAGCCGTTGACGGGACCAGTTGTATTTCACATTTTTCGAATTAAGCTCAGAATCAGTTTTCAGAATGAGATGTGATGCGTGGTGTGTGTGTGTCTGTGTGTGTATGGATATAATTCATTCATTTTTGTGGCGTCAGAAAGGTTATGTCGAGCGTTGTAGCGGCTTCTTAATTTACATTCACAGCATACAACTGAAGAGGAGCCATTATTTATTTTTTTTTTCTAGCATTTGCTGCGACTACACACTGCCGGAGCGTTTGGAAATGTTGTTTGCTGTTACCCTGTATGTGTCTATAAAATTCTTACTGTAGGGAATGGCCAAGTGGACCATCAGTTCGTCCTGAGATCTTCTCATGTCTCTCACGTCTTTGAAAATGGCCTGTGAAAAGACTGCATCATATGTAGGATGTCTGGCAAAATAGTGTACAGCGTTCTTTTCTCAAATGAGAGGAAATGTGTACCTTTTCACCGCGTTGTGACAATGTAAATGTTGAGAATTAGTCTAAAGATGAAAATTCTTTGGCCAAAGCAAGATAAGCCTTATCGGTATGAAAACTGGAAAATATCACATGGGACTGGAAATCCTGTGAGTGGGTGCTCATGACGGAAACCCTGACAGACCTTGGATTCCAGCATCGCTAGTGAAAATCAGACCTTATCATGGATAAGGGTTAAGATGTAAGGTGTCTCACCCAGACGCCATCTGTTCCAGCTGTCAATGCAGAAGCCAGGAAAGGAGAGAGAGATGGCCAGGGAGAATTCCAGCTTTTTTTTTTTTTTTTTTTTTTTTTGAGACATTCATGTGAATTTCTCTGCGAGGGGAAAGAAGACCAATTATTTTCCTTGGATGCTATCCCTTCTTTTGGAATTAATAAGATGGCTTCACTCAGTGAGAAGCTGTAAAGAGATTTCACTGGAAACAGGCAGTAACAGTCTCCAGTTGTTTCTGTTAATACCATCAAAATATCCCTACTCTTGTTTGTGCCTTGAAGAAAGTCCTTCATTAACTGAGACGTCTGAGCCTGCGTTGCGGATTCTGATTCTCTAAATACTCCTGCAAGAATCCCTTTAATTTTTGACTGTGCAACTCAAGAAGGACCTTTCTGGGGTATTATCAGGATATGCATGCTAATGATACTGTCAGGTTAGATGAGAATGATTGATCACTCCCTTAAAATCCTTTTTTATGATGTTAAAGCTGTACTTTAAGAAAGATAAAACTGCTACTGTGGCGTTGCAAGTCTGAGCTAGCTCAGGCAAACAAAGGAAATTGCGTTAAATTTGCCCAATTCTATTTTCTCTTCATATAGCAAGACTCTCCAAACAGCAAGTGATCTAACCTATCAAGTATTATGCAATAGTTGAATTTCCTTGCAGTGGTCAGTTTAAAGAACTGTTAACTTAGCAGAGGCGACGTTTCGTGGCCAAGGCCCTCAGGGTCCATTCCATGGAATCAGGGACTCCTTGCTGCTGCTTTGCGAGTGTTCGTGGAGGAAGAAAAATTACTTGGTATTCTTTTTGTGTGGAGGAGTCATAAGAACTGACCTCAGATACAGAGAAAGTGGGAAGAGTGAGAAAGAGGGAGGTGAGGCCAGAGGATTTGGAAGGCTACCAGAGAGAGTCAGCCGAGACCTGAGTGTGGAGATGATGCTTAGACTCGCTTTGAGCAGTGGGGATGAAGCCAGAATGAGGGAGGCCTAGACGCCCGAGAGAGGTACACGGGATAGGTGCCATGCGGTCTGCACCAGTGCAGCAGGCTTTGGGTCCCAAAGATGCGAATGGAAATAGAAGAAAATGCAGTTTTAAACAGAACAGGAAAAAAAAAAAAGAGAAAATGTTATGTGTGCTTGTGTAAAATTTATTATTCATAATTAAAATACAAAATGCCTTTCTCATTTGAGAAAGCCTTTATTGACTAAGTTCTGCACAACAGTATTCCAGGAAAGGGGATGGGAGACGGACCACCCTAGGGAGAAGGCGGCGGAGTTTTTTACTATTAAGCTTAATACCTTTCTTGTTTGTTTGTTTTGGTGAAGCTTATTGTCGGCCTGTGCAGATGACTTGTAGTAGGCTGGCAGGTAGTGGGATGTCATAAATGCTGATGCCTGTTGGTTTCTATCAACTTTAGGAATCAGGTGGGAATTGATGCTGCATTCTGTATTCCTCGAGATAAGTGGATCATTAATTGGGACTTGGGAGTCTTTTTCTCATTGAATTAATGTTCAGTTAATGTGCCCTGAGTTCTCATAATGTTCTGGTTACCGTGCTGGGAAAAGTGAGACACAGCACCCGTCTGCTGGGGTGTGATCTGCAGGGATATAGGCCATCTTGACCCCTGTGCACGGTGAGGGGACGTGCCAGAAACCAACAGATACTTGACTGAGACAGACCAGGACAGAGCTTATGGCAGGACGCATAAGGAAAAAGCCAGCATCCTGCCCTCAGGTGCTAACCATTTGGCAGAGACTACTTTCTCCCACCAGGAAGAAACCAGCAAGTCAAAATGTAGGATGAGATGAATTAGTGGATTGTGTAGAATTCTAGAAGTGTGACGGGAATCCATAAGGGAAAGAGAAAGCTCTTGGTTGGCTGAGGTAGTTGGGTAAGTCTTCTGGGAAGCGGCGTTGAGTTGAGGCCCAGTGTCAGGAAAGCTCTGGTATAGTGGGGCCATCTGGGCCCCCTTACAGGGCCCCCTCCCACTTTGTTTTGGTAAGATGGGATCTGACAGCTTGCCATCCTGTCACTCCTTGCCAGTAGATGCAGGGCTGGCCATGCGGCTGCTCATTGGGTTTCTAGTTGGGAAGTTGCATGTGCTGGCCTTTGGCTCTTGTGACTGGGAGCTCATGTGGGTCAGGCATACTGTACTGTGAAGGGCATGGTCTGTGGAGGGGAACAGAGCAGCGGGCCCTAACCTGGGTGACACCACTTGGCTGTCCCTACCATTTTTCATTGCATGTAGAAAGTCTCAAAAGTGGCAGGGGAGGGGTGTAAATGTTAAAAAGCCCCTTCCTAGCCTGACATGCTCACCTGTGGTCCCAGCTACCCCAG
Source organism: Papio anubis (assembly GCF_008728515.1). Lineage (NCBI taxonomy): Eukaryota > Metazoa > Chordata > Mammalia > Primates > Cercopithecidae > Papio > Papio anubis. The sequence continues at coordinate 3,742,771 of NC_044982.1, read as the reverse complement.
AGAATGAAGTGGGAGGATCACTCTAGTCTGGGTAACACAGTGAGACTCCTGGCTCTAAAATAAATTTATTTATTTATTTATTTATTTTATTTGAAATGGTCTCACTCTGTTGCCCAGGCTGGAGTACAGTGGCCCGATCTTGGCTCACTACAACCTCCACCTCCTGGGTTCAAATGAGTCTCCTACCTCAGCCTCCCTAGTAGCTGGGATTACAGGTGCCCACCACCACACCTTGCAATTTTTTTTTTTTTTTTTTTTTTGAGGCAGAGTCTCACTCTGTCACCCAGACTGAAGTGCAGTGGCGTGATCTCAGCTCACTGCAACCTCCACCTCCGGGATTCAGGCGATTCTCCTGCCTCAGCCTCCTGAGTAGCTGGGGACCACAGGTGCGTGCCACCATAACTAGCTAATTTTTGTATTTTTAGTAGAGGTGGGGTTTCACCATCTTGGCCAGGCTGGTGTCAAACTCCAGACATCAAGTGATCCACCTGCCTTGGCCTCCCAAAGTGCTGGGATTACAGGCGTGAGCCACTGTGCCCAGCCTTCCCAGCTAATTTTTGTATTTTTCAGTAGAGACAGGGTTTTGCCACGTTCGCCAGACTAGTCTTGAACTCCTGACCTCAGGTGATCCGCCCACCTCAGCCTCCCAAAGTGCTGGGACTACAGGCGTGGGCCACCACACTCAGTCTATTTATTTTTTTGAGATGGAATCTTCTATTGCCCAGGCTGGAGTGCAGTGGTGCAGTCTTGGCTCACTGCAGCCTCTCCCTCCTGGGCTCAAGTGATTTTCCTGCCTTAACCTCCTGAGTAGCTGGGACTACAGGTGCCTGCCCCCATGCCTCATAAGATACAAAGTACAAAATACAAAATGTATTTTGTATTTTATACAAAAACATAAAAATTTTGTATTTTTAGTAGAGAGTGGGTTTCACCATGTTGGCCAGCCTGGTCTCGAACTCCTGACCTCAAGTGATCTACCCATCTCAGCCTTGCAAAGTGCTGGAATTACAGGCGTGAGCCACCACACCCTGCCCTGGCTCTAATATTTTTAAAAAGTCCTTCCCCCAACCTACTCCTGTGTCATCCATGCTTAAATCACCTCAGTCTCCTTAATTCTCAAGAACTGAAAAATTGGGGCCGTACATTTCATTTCACAATTTACTTTTTTTCTAGGATTGTTCCATGCTGATTTCGAGAATTAAAAAAAAAAAATTAAATGGAGGCTATTTGGTGGTAACTTCTCATGGGGCAGTTCTATCAAGAAAGATATGAAGATCAGCTTCTTTGACATTCTGATTTCCTTTCCAGTTGAAACACTTATTCTATGGTAGAACCCAAAAGCGTATTTATTGGAAACTTGATTTCTTTAAGTGGAGAGAAAAGCTAAATTGATTAACCAAGTAGAGTAATACAAATCTGTAAGGCAACAGTAGCATCAAAGTGGTGAAATGTGAATCTCCAGGAGTCATGAAAATTGTAATGAAGGTTTTCCGAGATTAATTTTGTGTCCTGGAAGGTTACTGCCAATTAGGAGGCCTATGTCCACAAGGTAATGAGGTGCTTGTTAGGCCTTCCCTCCTTTCCCCAAGGGCCAGGCAAATGGTAAGCTCTTGGTCGGTGTTTGTGGCCAGATTCTGCAAGCCGGGAAGACAGGAGGGATGTGACAGATTCCCACAGTGGTTCCGTGTGTTTGCAATGTGTGTCGGCAGTTGGGTGTGCCTTGTAGCGGCCTCCCTTAGCTGTGTGTTCCTGGAGGTCAGGCTTCCATCCTCCCGTTCTGATAATACTTAGCTCCAGGATTAGTTGCATTGGGGGTTTGTTTGGTGGAAAGTTTCATTTCACCATGTAATTTTCTTGGATGCTTTTAATGACTTAAAAGCTGGAAGAACAGGAAAACTAGTTCTCTTGAGCTCTTTCATGTCCAGTAATACTCAGAAATTATAACTTTATGCTGCAAATTAAACCTGCTGCTTGAAACATTATTATAGGGTAAATTAACAGTTTAGGTTTCAGAGGCTTTTCTGTGTGACTTTCCCCTTAGTGGGAGGGGGTTTGGTAAGCCCATTAAGTTTTATCTTAAAATTTAATGTGAATTGTACATTGTCCTCCGTAATATGGTTGATTGTTTTAATATAAACTTACCTTGTTCCCTAAATCTTTTAAAACTCTTGGTTCTCCAAAAGATGTATTGTGTTTCTGGAATCCCACTGTGGATTCCTGGAGCTGTCCACCTCACAGCTGGAGAAGTGTGGCATAGTGGAGGGTACCAACTTTGAGGATCTGAATTCCAGTCTGCCCTCTGTATTTAGTGGTAGAATGACCTTGGGCAGGCTGCTTGGCCCCGCTGAATTGATTTCCCTATCTATACAATGGAGCTACTAGCACCAGGGACATCACTTGCTTTTTATGAGTTAGATGGATGGGAAAGCATTGTGGAGATGTTAATTTTCACAGTATTAGAGGATCGAGGTGTAATACAGTAAGAATGTTAAGATCTCAGAATGTAAATATCAGATCTTGTTAGTTAGGGACCACAGAAGTTTTCTAGTTGAGGTCTCTTATTTTATGTGGGAGGCAGCTGAGGCTCTGAGAGTTCGGGTCAGCACCTCTCACAAGGCAAATAATGACAAAGCAAGGGCTATTCACCCAGGGTAGGTTTTTCCCTACCTAATTCCAAGGAGGGTTAATTGAGAATTATTGAATCACCCACACTTTTTTTGAGAACTTTCTAAGTGCTAGGGGCTATGCTCGTTGCTAAAGCTAAGAAGTCAGATAGGATGCCGTCTGATCATGTGGTAGGTGCCACGACAGTGGAACAGAGGCTCTGGTGCATTGTGGAGGCGCTGTGCAGTTTCGACCTGGGTTAGGAGGAGGCATTTCCCAAGGAGGTAACTCTTAGGGAAGCTAGCAGCAGGAGTGGGGAATTCTGGGCTAGCAGGGAGTCACCTGGCAGAGGGCCCATGAGTCGGAAGGGGTTCTGCTGTGGCTGTCCTTCAGGGGAGCGGGTACAGGAAAAGGAACCCGGCCACTTCTGGGTGCTGCCTTTGTGACAGCCTAACTTCTGAGGTAGGAATTCTCCCCATTTTACAGATGAGGAAAAGGAAGAGCAACAGGCCTGCTGGACCCCAGAGTTCATGGTTTCACCACAGCTGAACTACAGTGCAGTTTTAGATTTTCTTCAGGTTCTAAACTTCTTAGTTTTGCTTTCAGAGTAGACTTTAGTTTTGCTGCTAGAGAGTGCTTTTTTTAAAAATGGTGTATTTTTCATACAGCCTTTCCCTTTCATCCAACATCTGTTTTGCCTATATGGCTGATTATTCTAGGCCGCACTCCATTCCATCTCTGCCATGAGTTCCTTTCTTACAGCAGCCCCCTCGTATTTACTGTCCTTTGACACATTTGGTTGGGAGGTTCTTTTCGCAGTGGCTCAGATGCTTCTTACAGCTTGCTGAGTAGCAGTCCCTAACCTGATTTGCTAATGTGTTTTCTTTCCCCTTTCTCTCTTAATTTACATTTAAACTGGTAGTCTAGTAATAATGACAGCATTTAGTCATTATGTCTTTACAGGGTTTTACAAACATTAGCTTGTTAGTGATGAACAAGTCCCCAAGGCCTGGTCACTCTGTAGAGAGCATAATGGTTACAGCCTAGCACCTATTCATCTTGAATTTAATTGTAACTACAGATTGCCTGTGGAAATATGAGTTAAAGGCATGGAAGCCGTCACCGCCGTTAGCAGGGAAATGATGTTTGGCTATTTTGGAGAATACTTAAGGTGGCTCTTCTGCGAGAACCACTGTCAAGGTTTTGAACTTGCAACCAGGAGGGGTCAGTGGTGGCTGAGCAGAGATGTAGGGGCTTGTTTCATGGCCATCTGTACCTGCTCCAGGAAGGACTGTGAATAAGAGAATGCGGCCGGACACTGAGGCCACTAGGTCAGGCCCTTGGGATGACAGAGGGTAGATTTATTTGTTCTTAGACCTAAGTGAGCCCTTGTAGGGTGGAGGCAGTGGCATGAGAGCCTTCCCTGCCTTCTCCAGATTGAGGGATGTTTCTGTGCATCTGGAATAGGTCTCTAGGGTTGAGACGACAAGCTTCTCAAGGGTTGGATCACTTCATTCTTTGTATTGCTACAGTCTGGCCTAAGATGGACCCAGTAAAAACGAGACCAGTTTATGCATGGAAGGAATCAGCCCTGCTTTGAATTCTGGTCTGTCCTTCTGCTAACTGTGCTGTTAAATTCCTCTTCCTTTCTAAGCCTCAGTTTTCTCATCTATGCAAAGGTAACTGTGGAGTTCACAGTCACACAGAAAAGCCTCTGAAACCTAAACTCTCCATCTGGAGATGGATGGTGGTGATGGTCACACAACATTATGAATGTATTTAATACCACTGGACTATACACTTGAAATGATTACGATGGTAAATTTTGTTATGTGTATCTTACCATAATAAAAAAAGTAATTGAGACCTACACGTGAGCCTAGGCTTGGCGCAGAGGTTCGTGCCTGTAATCCCAGCACATTCAGAGGCCGAGGTAGGTGGATCACCTGAGGTCATGAGTTCGAGACCAGCTTGACCAACATAGTGAAACCCCATCTCACCTAAAAATACAAAATTAGCCGGACGTGGTGGCGCATGCCCGTAATTCCAGCTACTTGGGATGCTGAGGCAGGAGAATTGCTTAAACTCGGGAGGCAGAGGTTGCAGTGAGCCCAAGATTGTGCCATTGCACTCCAGCCTGAGCAACAAGAGTAAAGCTGCGTCTAAAAAAAAAAGCCTGTGCCAGGTGCAGTGGCTCATACCTGCAGTCCCAGCACTTTGAGAGGATGAGGCAGGGGGATCGCTTGAATCCAGGAGTTCTAAACCAACCTGGGCAACATAAGACCTTGTCTCTACAAAAAATTTAAAAATTAGCTAGTCATGGTGGTGTGCTCCTGTAGTCCCATCTAACTACTCAGGAGGCTGATGCGGGAGGATTGCTTGAGCCCATGAAGTCAAGGCTGCAGTGAGGTGTTATTGTATCACCGTACTTTAGCCTGGGTGACTCAGTGAGATCCTGTCTCAAAACAAGAACAAGAAAAATGGGAGCATGTGAGAGAATATAAGAACCTAGTGTTTCAGAAGTGACCATTTCTCTTCCCCTTTCCTCTCCTGAGTGATTTCGTAAAGGGAATGACTTACTAGCAAGGCGGATGGCAGGCCGTCTTGGAAGTATGGCCTGTCCCTGGAAGAAGACTGGTGGGAGTAGAAGGACATTATTGGACTGCAAATAAATTATTTATAAAAAGGGTAAAATGTCTAGAAAGTGAAATCACAGTATATTTGCACAAAAGGAACATCTATTGATATCTCCCCTTTTTAAAAGCAGTTTTAGCATATGAATTTTTGTGTATTTAAAATCATATTTTAGCACTTTATTTTTTTCTGTTATTTAGCAATAATAGTGTTCTTCAATTTGAGCTGGGTGTGGTGGCTCATGCCTGTAATCCCAACACGTTGGGTGGCTGAGGGGGGCAAATCGCTTGAGGTCAGGAGTTCGAGACCAGCCTGGCCAACATGGTAAAATCCCTTCTCTACTAAACCAAAAAAAAGAAATTAGCTGGGTGTGGTGGCACGTGCCTGTAGTCCCAGCAACTGAGGCAGGAGAATTGCTTGAATTCGGGAGGTGGAGGTTGCAGTGAGCCGAGATGGCACTACTGCACTCCAGCCTGGGTGACAGTGAGACTGTCTCCAACAACAACAACACTTCGATTTATTCAGGTCTCTGTTCACATTTCACCTCTTCAAAGGGGTCTTCCCTGAACACCCTAATTAAACAGCCCATGCTGTTGCTCTGGTTACTTGCCTTGCTTTTTTTTTTTTTTTTTTCCCATAGCAGAAAATGTTTTTCCTTCCCTTTTTCTTTTTGAGATGGAGTCTCGTTCTGTCACCCAGGCTGGAGTGCAGTGGTGTGATCTTGGCTCACTGCAACCTCTGCATCCCAGGTTCAAGCGATTCTCCTGCTTCATCCTCTCGAGTAGCTGGGGTTACAGGTATGTGCCACCACACCTGGCTAATTTTTGTATTTTTTTAGTAGTGGCTGGGGCTGGGCGCGGTGGCTCATGCCTGTAATCCCAGCACTTTGGGAGGCTGAGGTAGGTGGATCACGAGGTCAAGAGATCGAGACCATCCTGGCCAACATGGTGAAACCCCGTCTCTACTAAAAATACAAAAATTAGCTGGGCATGGTGGCACATGCCTGTAGTCCCAGCTACTCAGGAGGCTGAGGCAGGAGAATCACTTGAACCCGGGAGGCAAAAGTTGCAGTGAGCTGAGATCATGCCGCTGTACTCCAGCCTGGGCAACAGAGCAAGACTCCGTCTCAAAAAAAAAAAAAAAAAAAAAGGTTGGGCACGGTGACCTGAGCCTGTATGTAGTCTCACCTACTCCAGAGGCTGAGGCAGGAGGATTGCTTGAGCCCAGGAATTCGAGGCTGCAGTGAACTGTGATCGTACCACTGTACTCCAGCCTGGAGGACAGATGGAGAACCTGTCTCTTAAAGAAGAAAAAACAACTTTTCATCCCCCTTTACCCTTTAAGTAATCACTCCCATTCCCCAATCTTCCCGTCCCTTGATAATCTCTAATCTGCTTTTGGTTTCTGTGGATTTGCCTATTCCAGATATAGCATCTAGGAATCATATAACTTGTTTTTTGTGTCTGGCTGCTTTCACTTAGCATGATGTTTTTGAGGTACATCCAGGTTGTAGCATGTGTCAGTATTTTGTTCCTTTTTATTGCTGAATCATAATCCATTGTATGTACATATATGCCACAATCTGTCTATTCATTTGTTCATGGGCATTTGGATTATTTTCATTGACTATTAAGAGTAATGCTGCTGTAAACATTTGTGCACAAGTTTCTGCGTAGGTATGTTTTTATTTCACTTGGGTATATACCTAGGAGTGGAATTGCTGGTCATATGGTAATACTGTGTTTAACTTATTCCCACCAGCAGTGTTCCAATTTCAGGACATCTTTGCTAAATTTATTTTGTTTTCTTTTTTATGTCACATGGATAATGTGCCAATATCATAACAAGGTTTAAGAGTGGCACCTCTCACACCTGCATTTGAATACCCAATCACACTTATGAACTACAAAAGGTGTACGTGTGTGTGTGTGTGTGTTGTATATGTATATATTTTTGATTAAAGCTATTCTAGTTAGTGTAAAGTGGTATCTCATTGTGGTTTGGGTTTGTATTTTCTTGATGGGCAAACATATTGAATGTCTTTTCATGTGACTCTTGGCCATTTGTACATTTTTTGGGGGGACAATGTCTGTTGAGTTCTTTATATATTCTGAATGTTAAACTTTTGTTTTTTTTTGAGGCCGAGTCTCCTTCTGTTGCCGAGGCTGGAGTGCAGTGGCATGATCTTGGCTCACTGCAACCTCTGCCTCCTGGGTTCCAGCAATTCTCATGCCTCAGTCTCCTAAGTAACTAGGACTACAGGCACATACCACTAATTAGCCTGCCTAATTTTTGTATTTTTAGTAGAGATGGGGTTTTGCCATGTTGCCCAGGCTGGTCTAGAACTCCTGGCCTCAAGTGATCCACTCACCTCAGCCTCCCAAAGTGTTGGGATTATAGGTGTGAGCCTCTGCACTCAGCCTCCTCTGAGTTTTATTGTTTTAGTTCTTACCTTTAGGTCTTTGATCCATTTCAGTTAATTTTTGTATATGGAATGAGATAGGAGTCCCAATTCATTCTTTTGTATATTCTTACTTAGTTTTCTCAGCACCATTTATTGAAAACACTTCTTTCCCTATTGAATGGTCTTGGCACCCTTATTAAAAATAAATTGGCCATAGATGTTTGCATTTATTTCTGGATGCTCAGTTCTATTCTGTTGCTCTGTAAGTCTGTTACATCAGTACCACACTTTATTAGTCTGTTCTCATGCTGCTAATAAAGACATACCCGAGACAGGGTAATTTATAAAGAAAAAGAGGTTTAATGAACTCATTGTTTCACATGGCTGGGGAGGCCTCACAATCATGGTGGAAGGCAAAGGAGGAGCAAAGGTATGTATTACATGGCATCAGGCAAGAGAGTCTGTGCAGGGGAACTGTGCTTTATAAAACCATCATATCTTGTGAGACTTAGTATCACGAGAACATCGCGGGAAAAACCTGCCCCCATACTTCAGTTACCTACCCCTGTGTCCCTTCCCATAACACATGGGGATTGTATGAGCTACAATTCAATATGAGAATTGGGTAGAGACACAGCCAAACCATATGACACACTGTTTGGATTCCTGAAGCTTTGTAATAAGTTTTGAAGTAGTGAGTTTGGGAAGTATGAGTCTTCCAACTTTTTCATTTTCTATATTGTTTTGACTATTTGGGGCCAGTTGCAATTTTATATGAATTTGAATGTCACCTTTTGCATTTCTGCAAAAAAGGTCATTGGAATTTTAATAGGGAGGGGATTGATTCTGTAGATTGCTTTGGGGGGTTGCAATCTTAACAGTATTGTCTTCCAATCCATGAACATGGGATGTCTTTTCTTTTTTCTGTTTTTTTTTTTTTTTTTGAGAGAGAGTCTCACTCTGTTCCCCAGGCTGGAGTGCAATGGTGCAGTCTCGGCTCACTGCAAGCTCCGTCTCCTGGGTTCACGCCATTCTCCTGCCTCAACCTCCCGAGTTGCTGGGACTACAGGCACGTGCCACAGCGCCTGGCTATTTTTTGTATTTTTAGTAGAGACGGGGTTTCACTGTGTTAGCCAGGATGGTCTCAATCTCCTGACCTCGTGATCAGCTTGCCTCCGCCTCCCAAAGTGCTGGGATTACAGGCGTGAGCCACAGCACTCGGCTGAACTTGGGATGTCTTTTCATTCAATTATGTCTCTCTTAATTTCTTTAAGCAATAGTTTGTAGTGTTAGTGTACAAATCGTTCACCTCTTTGTATAAATTTATTTCTTGGTGCTTTATTCTTGTGGGTTCTGTTGTAAATGAAGTTATTTTCTGACCTTTCTTTTTGTATTGCTCATTGCTGGTGTATAGAAACAACTGATTTTTGTATGTTGGTCTTATGCCCTACAACCTTGTTGAATTTATTACCTCTAGTAGTTATTTTGTGGATTCTGTGGGATTTCTTTATACAGAATCATGTCACCTGCATATATAATTTACCTCCTCTTTCTAATTTGAATGCCTTTTATTTATTTTTCTTGCCTAATTGCTCTGGCTAAGACATTTAGTACAATTTTGAATAGCAGTGATGAAAGTGAGCATCCTCATACTGTTCCTAATCTCAGGGGAAGCTTTTCACCACTGATTATGAAGTTAGCTGTGTTTTCTTTATTTTCTCTTCTTTTCTTTTTTTCTTTTTCTTTTTTTTTTTTTTTTTTGACGCAGGGTCTTGCTCTGTTACCCAAGCTGGAGTGCAGTAGTGCAATCATGGCTCACTGCAACCTCTGCCTCCCAGGCTCAAGCGATCCTCTCACCTCAGCCTCCTGAGTAGCTGGGACCAAAGGCACATGCCACACAATGCCTTGCTATTTTTTTTTTTTTTTGCATTTTTGGTGGAGATGGGTTTCGCCATGTTGCCCAGGCTAGTCTCAAACTCCTGAGCAATCAGCCCACCTTGGCCTCCCAGAGTGCTGGGATTACACGTTCGAGCCACCGTGCCTGGTGTTTTTTTTCCCCCAGACCAGGTCTCATTCTTTTGCCCAGGCCGAAGTACAGTGATATGATCATAGCTCACTGCAGTCTTGAACTCCCAGGATCAAGCAATGCTCCTTCTTTAGTCTCCCTGGTAGCTGAGACTACTATAGGTGCAAGCCACTGCACCTTGCTAATTTTTTAATTTTGTGGAGACAGGGTCTTGCTGTGTTGCCTAGGTTGGTCTCAAATGCCTCACCTTGAGCAGTTTTCCTGCCTTAGCCTCCCAGGTAACTGGGATTATGGGTGGGCACCAATATGCCCAGTTAATTGATTTTTTTTTTTTTTAGAGATGGGTCTTGCTATATTGCCCAGGCTGATCTCAAACTCCTAGCCTCAAGCAGTCCTCCTGCCTCAGACTCCCAAAATGCTGGGATTACAAGTGTGAACCACTGTGCCTGGCCACTGACTTTTTTTTTTTTAATGGGAGGTTGTTGAGTTTTGTCAAATGCTTTTTGTGCATCTTATGAGATGATCATATTTTTTTTCATTATTCTATTAATGTAGTGTATTATATTGATTTTGTTTTGTATGTTGAATCACCCTTGCATTCCTGGGATAAATCTCACTTTGTCATGGTATATAATCTTTTTAATGTGTTGTTAGATTGAGTTTGCTACTATTTTGTTGAAGATTTTTGCGTCTATGTTCATTAGGAATATTAGTCTGTAGTTTTCTTTTCTTGTCATTTGTGAGGCAGAATCTTCCTTTGTCATCCAGGCTGGAGTGTAGTGGCGCGATCTTGCCTCAGTACAACCTCAGCCTCCCCAGTAGCTGGGATTACAGGCATGCACCATCATGCCCAGCTAATTTTTGTATTTTTGTATTTTTTATTTTTTATTTTTTATTTTTTATTTTTGAGACGGAGTCTTGCTCTGTCGCCCAGGCTGGGGTGCAATGGCCGGATCTCAGCTCACTGCAAGCTCCACCTCCTGGGTTTACACCATTCTCCTGCCTCAGCCTCCTGAGTAGCTGGGACCACAGGCGCCCGCCACCTCACCCGGCTAGTTTTTTGTATTTTTTGGTAGAGATGGGGTTTCACCATGTTAGCCAGAATGGTCTCGATCTCCTGACCTCGTGATCCACCCGTCTCGGCCTCCCAAAGTGCTGGGATTACAGGCTTGAGCCACCGCGCCCGGCCAATTTTTGTATTTTTAGTAGCGACAGGGTTTTGCCATGTTGGCCAGGCCAGTCTCGAACACCTGGTCTCATGTGATCCACCTGCCTTGGCCTCCCCAAATGCTGGGACTTACAGGCATGAGCCACTGCACCCGGCCTGTAGTTTTTTTTCCTTGTGGTATTTTTGACTTTGGTATCTGGGAACCAATCTTTTTTTGAGACAAGGTCTTACTCTGTTGCCCAGGTTGGAGTGTAGTGGCATGATCTTGGCTCACTGCAGCCTTGGCCTCCTGTGCTCAAGTGGTCCTCCCACCCAGCTGCCTGAGTAGCTGGGACTACAGGCACATGCCACCACACCCAGCAAGTTTTGTTCATTTTTTTTGTACAGACGAGGTCTCACTTTGTTGCCCAGGCTGGTCTTCAACTCCAGGCCTCAAGCGATCCTCTTGCCTCAGCCTCCCAAAGTACAGGGATTATAGGCGTGAACCACTGCTCCCAGCCCAGTTGTATTTTGACTGTGCATCATGTTTCTTCAGAATTTTGAAACCTGCCCTCTCCTAAGTGCGAAAATTCTAGGAGGGTTTCCAAGCAGACAACCCTAACATCTCTGGCTGGGATGATGATGATCATACCATGTACTTTCCCTCTTCTCAACACAGACACATTCATGTTGTAATGCCAGCTCTAAGCATAGGAGGTGCACTTAATGGCTTGCAGCTGGGGAATATCATGGCTGACAGCACACCACCAGTGCAGCATCAGGGAAGGGAACTATATTCCTGATGCCACAGCAGGGAAGAGATGTGCGTCTTTCATTTCCTGAAAAAGCCATAGATTGTTTTGGATAATGGTTGCTGAATAAAAAACCACCCTAAACATCAGTGATTTGAAACAGTAATCTACCTTTGCATCTCATGGTTCTGTGGCCTGATCAAGCAGGGCTCAGCTGGGTGATTCTTCTGCTCCATGTGGCCTTGATGGAGGTAATTTATTGATATTCATCTGTTGGCTGGTCCAGTCATGAGGGTCCAAGATGGCCTTACGCTCAGGGGATCCTCCCCCTCCTTGTGCTCTCAGGTCCTCTGCAGATGGCCGTTCTCCTAACTGAGGTGGTTGTGCTTCTTACATGACAACTCAGAACTCTTAGAGTGAGTGTTCTAGGAGAGGAAGTGGAAGCTGCCAGTCTGTCTCTCTCCCTCTTTCTTCTTTTTTTTTTTTCTTTTGAGATAGAGTCTCACTCTGTTGCCCAGGCCGAGTACAGTGGTACCATCATAGCTCACTGCAGCCTCAAACACCTGGGCAGAAGTGGTCCTCCCAGTCCAGCCTCCCAAGTAACTGGGACAAGAAGTGCATGCCACCATGCATAGCTAATTTCTTAGTTTTTAATTTTTTGTAGAGACAAGGTCTTAACTATGTTGCCCAGGCTGGTCTTGAACTCTTGGGTTCAAACGATCCTCCCACCTTGGCCTTCCAAAGTGTTGGGATTACAGGCGTGAGCTACTGCACCCAGTCTGGAGCTGCCAGTGTCTTAAGCCTGGGCTTGGATATCAGTGTAGCTTTATTCCTGCCATGTTCTAAAAAGACACAGAGCCCTCTTATATTTGAGGAGAGGGGACATGGATCCTAATTCTTAAGGAAAGGAGGGTCAAAGAATTTGTGACTGTCTTTGATCCAGCGGCATGTAGTACAGACCCATAGTGCCTTCCAGTAATATATACATACCACTAAAAACTACAGGATTAAAATGGAAATGCCAACTGTTGCGCTACTACTGGTAGCATTATGTGTTCTAATAATTTTAAAACTTTGGAGCAATAATCGGTCTGTTCTATAAAATGTATGTCTTAGCAGCGTTTCATCCCCTCGAATGCTACGCAAACTTTGGGTCTACATTTTTCTCCTATTAGCCTTGGAAAAACTAGCTGAGGCCGGGCGCTGTGGGTCGCCTGTAATCCCAGCACTGGGAGGCCGAGAAGGGCGGATCACAGGTCAGAGATCGAGACCATCCTGGCTAACACAGTGAAAACCCCGCCTCTACTAAAAAATACAAAAACGCTGGCTTAGGTATAATAATGTAGTCCCAGCTACTCAGGAGGCTGAGGTGGTGAGAGAATGGCGAACTGGAGGTAGAGCTTGCAGTGAGCCGAGATCCGGCCACTGCACTCCAGCTCATGACAGAGCTTAGACTGGCCAAAAAAGTTGAAAACCTTCCCCTTTAGGAGATTTTGCAGAAGAATATTGTGAGGTTTTTAATATTCCTCTCAGGTTCTGTGCTTCCATTGAGAAAATATTAGCAGTTCGCGATATCCTAACTTTCCTTTCCTTTACCCTACATCAGTGTAGTAAATCCCCAGAGACTTATTAGAATAAAGTTCTGGCTGTTTATGTATAAAAGTGTGGGATAGGCCGGGCACGGTGGCTCAAGCCTGTAATCCCAGCACTTTGGGAGGCCGAGACGGGCGGATCACGAGGTCAGGAGATCAAGACCATCCTGGCTAACATGGTGAAACCCCGTCTCTACTGAAAAATACAAAAAACTAGCCGGGCGAGGTGGCGGGCGCCTGTAGTCCCAGCTACTCGGGAGGCTGAGGCAGGAGAATGGCGTGAACCCAGGAGGCGGAGCTTGCAGTGAGCTGAGATGGCGCCACTGCACTCCAGCCTGGGTGACAGAGCGAGACTCCGTCTCAAAAAAAAAAAAAAAAAAAAAGTGTGGGATAATTTGACAGTGTGCAGAGGTGTATATGTATGGATGTGCTTTCACATAGAAACGCTGCCTTCCCAGCCTGTCTCAGCTGATAGTTGCAACACTGAGCCAAGCAAACATGATGAGGTCACAGAGAAGTGAGGGAGTGGATTTAAATAATGAAACAAGAAATCTGTGTCTTTGACTCCAGTGGAGCCCCAGTGTATTGGGATTAATGAGGGAAGAGCTGTGTCTGCCTGTGTTCCATGAGTGCCCCTTGCTTATACCTGTATGGAGAGCCCCAACATCCCTGGCTGGGAAGCCACTTAATCCTGTGTTTCCCAAGCATAACCTCTCTTTGTTCCCAAGGAGTCTTTCCTGAACATCTGACCTTCTGTGCAACATAGGCATAAATGAGGAGAGTGAGCTACTGTGGTGTTTTATGTATATATATATGTGTGTATATACACACACACATATGCACACATACACGTACACACACGTATATATATGTGTGTGTGTATATATGTGTATGTGTGTGTGTAGGTTTTCATCCATTGTTTCTGACTCATGAGTCCCTTAGCCCTTGTTACAGTCTTTTGTTGTAATGTTGGGTGTCTTGCCTCCTTTCAGCTGCCCAAGGCAGGACTCTAATCTGATTGTGAGTCAGAAGACCCTTATTCCAGAGAGGGCCCTGCCCCATTCCCTGGAGGAAGGAATGCTGCACAGAGAGGCCAAGAAAAGTCTGGACAGACAGGCCTTGCTGGGTTTAGATCATGGTTTTTTGTCCAAAAACATCTCTACATGATTGTAAGTCATGCCTGTGTTATGAAGCCTCCATAAAAACTCAAGGACAGGCTGGGCGTGGTGGTTCACGCCTGTAATCCCAGCACTTTGGGAGACTGAGGCGGGTGGATCACCTGAGGTCAGGAGTTCGAGACCAGCTTGGTCAACATGGTGAAACCCCGTCTCTAATAAAAATACAAAAATCAGCCAGGCGTTGTGTCGGGCGCCTGTAATCCCAGCTAGTCGGGAGGCTGAGGCAGGAGAATCGCTTAAACCCAGGAGGTGGAGGTTGCAGTGAGCCAAGATTGCACCATTGCATTCCTGCCTGGGTGTCAGAGCGAGACTGTCTCAAAAACAAATAAACAAAAACTCAAGGACAGCGTTCGAGAGCTTCCACTTGGTGGAACACGTGGAGGTTTCTGGAGGATGGCCCGAGGGAGGGCATGGAGGCTCCCGCCCGGCCTCATACCTCGCCCTTTGCGTCCCTTCATCTGTGTCTTTTGCAGTATCCTCTACGATATACCAGTCAGTGTAAGTACATATTTCCTGGAGTCCTGTAAGCCACTCTGGCAAATTAGTCGAATCCAAAGAGGGTTTGTGGGAACCCCAACTTAGAGCTGGTGGGTCAGAAGTTCCAGAGGCCTGGACTTGGGACTGGTGTCTGAAGTAGGGATTGGGGGTGAACAGCCTTGGCGACTGAACCCCCAACAGCTGTGTTCACAGAATTCTTCTGCGTTGGCGATTGTTGTCAGGGTGTGAGAGCGGGGAAAACACAGGTGGAGAGAGTTTTTCCCCAAACAGCCCCTGGTCAATGCCTCGGAATGACTGGCTGCTGCGTAGAATTGCAGAGGCCTGAGTGCCTCTGCTTCTCCCGTGATTCCTGAGGCCAGGACCTCTGGTCTGCATGGTCTGAGGTCTCTTACAAAGGCAAAATGTTATGTATATATTTTGAATAAGGACACCTGTTCCTCATTCTGTTCTTTTGAATTCCAAAAGTGTGCTGGCCTGTGACATAGCATAAGGGACAGAATCATTGCCCTCCATGAGCCTTTGGGCTTGCTTCCTTGGGCACTATGTACTTTATCATTCGCCATCACCTTCGGGATTCTTTCTGCCGGAATGTAGTGGCTGTGGCCCGGGGGTGACCAGCATAGGGGTCAGAGAAGGGTAATGAGACTTGAGGCCTGGGGAGGGTAGTAGGCAAGGCAGGAGGGCAAGGGCCAGGGGGCAGCATCATTCACACAGTTGAAAACATGCCCTTGGCCTGTCTCCTCTCTGTGTTCTGCATCTTACAAAATAGATAGTGCCTTGTGTTAAGATGAATCAATATAGTTACCCCTTTCTGTATGGTCTTAAGCTTCTTAGGAACTGCTTTATATTTTAGTCACTTAGGCTTGGAGTGAAACATGTAAGGTATAGTTCAACCTGAAAAAAGTGGTCTGAGAGGCGTCTTCATAGAGTCCCCAATTCTGTATATGATAAGGGCTTATCAGGCTTTGACATTCTGCTCTTTTATGTGTAACACTACTGATGTAAACGTTTCTGGATTGTATAGAATGGTGGGAAGCATGGAGATTATCTGTTGGTGGGGGGGGAGGGGGAGGAGGAGGAGGGGGAGGGGGAGGAGGGGGAGCAGGAGGGGGAGGGAGAGGATGGGGAGGAGATAGTGGCATCCCTCCTGCAGAAACCCTGCAGTGGAAGGACAAGATTCCAGGAGGAATTAGAGACCAGTGATCTAGTCCCCATCTGTCTTTGTGACCTTAGGCACGTCATTGAATCTCTTTGAAAGCCTTGTCTCCTTGCTTGGCATATGGGGATGATAGTTGTTGTGAAAATAAAATAATCAAGCTTTTGAAATTTATCTCACCATAAAAATGAAAAATGATATTTAAGGTTAAAGGCACTTGTATTTCTTTGTTGGGAAAGAGAGGACAGGATATGTCCACTACACATTCACCAGTTCAGCATGTATTTATCTACTGTGTGCCTGACTAAGCTTAGGTACTCAGTGTATTTTCATGTAAAGAAAAACATTTGAGTGAGCACTGACCAAATCCAGCTTAGTTCAGAAAACCTTTTTTTTTTTTTTTTTTTTGAGACTGGGTCTTGCTCTGCTGCCCAGGTTGGAGTGCAGTGGTGCGATCACAGCTCACTGCAGCCTCAACCTCCCAGTCTCACGTGATCCTCACACCTTTCTAAGTTTACAACATTTTTTGGGCCAAGTATGGTAGCTCACACCTGTAATCCCAGCATTTTGGAAGGCAAAGGTGAGCAGATTGCTTGAGTTCAGGAGTTTGAGACCAGCCTGGGCTTTGTGGAGACCTCGTCTCTATAAAACAAATACAAAAACTAGCCAGGTGTGGTGGCATGCGCCTTTAGTTCCAGCTCCTCAGGAGGCTGAGGTAGGAAGACAGCTTGACCCTGGGAGGCAGAGGTTGTGGTGAGCTGAGATCGCACCACTGCACTCCAGTCTGGGCGATAGCGAGACCCTGTCTCAAAAACACAAAATTTTTTTTGTAGAGGTAGGGCCTCTCCATGTTGCCCAGGCTGATCTCAAATTCCTGGGTTTGGGTGATCGTCCTGCCTCGGCCTCCCGAAAGACTGGGATTATAGGCATGACCACTGTGCCTGGCCTCAGCAGACCTTTGGAAGGCACTTCATGGATGCCAGTCCTGTTGTTACAGTGCTAGGTAAATGCATAAAAATACTGCATGAGACATTCTGTGTTCTCAAGAAATTCAGACTGCTGATTTCAATCTGGAACATGACACTTTATGAAGGAGGCAATAGAACAAAAAAAGGGCAAATTAGAGGATTAGTAATTAACAAAAGCTAATACTCAGGTCAGAATAGACTCTTGTTCAGTTTACAGGAGGAATTTAACCAAATGAGCTTCTGCAGAGAAGCAGCATTAGGGTGGTGACCAGGCTGGGATACATACCTGTCATATCAGAAGTGGCCTGAGACTGGATTTGAGAAGCAGTGGCAGATTTGGACTACTGAAAGCAGAATTAAGAGTCTGGTAGCATTGGGGGGAGATTAGTGCTGTGGAAGGCCTGCTCAGAGTCTTTCTCATGACGGGTACATTTGGGAGGAGCTTAGCAGACATCAGAGGAGCTACAGAGAGTTTACACAGAGGGAGGAACCAGCTGCACCACCACTCATGTTCCTTTCCATCTTAGCATCTCGTGGGCATAATTCAAAATGCATAGTTTGACTAAGTATGTGCAGATTGCGCTCAGTTAGTGAATTCATTCCCATAATGTAGCCCAGCCCAAGTGTTAGCACTTCTTGTTTTTTTTTTCTTTGTTGTTGTTGTTCATTTGTTTGTTTTTTTGAGAAGAAGTCTCACTCTGTCACCCAGGCTGGAGTGCAGTGGAGCGATCTCGGCTCACTGTAAGCTCCACCTCCCGGATCAAGCAGTTCTCCTGCCCCAGCCTCCCATGTAGCTGGGACTACAGGCACATGCCACCATGCCTGGCTAAGTTTTGTATTTTTAGTAGAGATGGGGTTTCGCCATGTTGGTCAGGCTGGTCTCGAACTCCTGACCTCAAGGGACCCGTGTGCCTTGGCATCCCAGAGTGCTGGGATTACAGGCTGAGCCACTGTGCCTGGCTGAGCACTTTTCTCATAGTCTTCTGCTAAGTATTTGCTTCTGTCAGCTGCCAGGCAGCAATAGTTTTCACATTTATTTGTGGTTGTCCTCCAGAACTTGGCCTTTAGTGTGGTATGTGTAGGATTTTGTTGATTCCAAGGGAGGGTAAAAAAATGCTGTGATCCCCAGAACCTAGGATGGCTGGGGTATTTTGTCTCTGAGGAATTTAATAACATTTTGTGGTCATTGCTGGAATCTTCCCAGACTCCTTTGATGGAAAGTAGGGACTGTGAGGGGAACTCCTGACTGGGCTTGTAGGCTGCCTTCTCAGAGCCCTACTTTATTAGTGACTTATTGGGCTACTAGAAATGACCACAAAAACTGAGGCCCCCACCCATACCATTTGTATCAGTTAAGACCCTGGAAATTCAGATGTAGAGGGAATTTTTAAAGAGCTCCTGGGAGTGCTGATGCCCTGCTGGACTGGGAGCCTCTGCTCCAGTGGAAGCAGCACATCCCCTCCAGGGGCCCCATTGCTTTAGGAACGCAGGTTCCCAGGCCCTGCCTCAGACCTGCCGACTCACAGTCAGCTCTCCGAGAGGCTTTTAGGTGATTGTCACGTTCACTTAAGTGTGAGAAGCACTGTGCAGGCTTTGGGTGAGAGAGTCGGGGTTCATACCTTGCCTCTTTCTTCTTTCCCAGCTGCATGAACTTTACCAGGTTACTTGGTCTTTCTGAACCAGGACAGTAGCACATAAAGTGAGTACGATGGTGCAGGCCCCAATTCCTCAGCCACAATCCTGAAACCCCAGAGCCTCTGAAAATGGAATGTTTTTCATAGATTTGGTGCCACTTGGCCTGAACTTATTGAGGCTATTTATAATTTCTATTCCACTTAATACGAATATTTCATTATTTTACCACAGATTGTTAATTAACATTTAACCCCCCCCCCTTTTTTTTTTTTGAGAAGAGTCTTGCTCTGTGGCCCAGGCTAGAATCAGTGGCGTGATCAAAGCTCTCTGCAGCCGTGAACTTCTGATCTCAAGTGATCTTCCCACCTCAGCCTCTCAAGTAGTGAGGACTACAATCTTGTGTCGCCAGATGCGGCTGATTTTTTAAATTAATTTTTTGTAAAGAAAGGGTTCTTCTCACTTTGTTACCTAGGCTAATTTCAGACTTCTAGACTCAAGTGATCCTCCCACCTCGGCCTCCCAAAGTGTTGGGATTACAGACATGAGCCACCACACCCAATAAGTTAATGTGTTTTCTTATGGGTACTGCCTCAGACTTCCTCAGGAGTATTATATAATATATAATATATAAAATATACATACAATATTTCCTTTCTAAAATTCAAAAAATTCTGAACTCTGAAACACATCTGGCCTCGATTTTGGGTAAGGATTATGGTGCTGTAGATACCCAGCTTATAGGTGGGTCAGTATATGCCATGTTAGTATGTTGGTATGTGTAGAAAACTCTTGGCAGTTAGCAGGCACCCAACAAATACAGCTATTTTTGTTTGTTTGTTTTGAGACAGTGTCTCACTCTGTTACCCAGGCAGAGGTGCAGTAGTACAATCACAGCTCACTGCAGCCTTGATTTCCTGGGTTCAAGTGATCCTCCCATGTCAGCTTCCCAAGTAGCTGGGACCACGAGTATGTGCCACCACACCTGGTTAATTAAAAATTTTTTTTTGGCCTTGTGCAGTGGCTCACGTCTGTAATCCCAGCACTTTGGGAGGCTGAGGTGGGTGGCTCACAAGGTCAGGAGATCCAGACCATCCTGGCTAACATGGTGAAACCCCGTCTACTAAAAATACAAAAAGTTAGCTGGGCATGGTGGCAGGCGCCTGTAGTCCCAGCTACTCGGGAGGCTGAGGCAGGAGAATGGCGTGAACCTGGGAGGCAGAGCTTACAGTGAGCCAAGATCGTGCCACTGCACTCCAGCCTGGGCGATGGAGGGAGACTCTGTCTCCAAAAAAAAAAAAAAGATTTTTTTGAGACGGAGTCTCACTGTATTGCCCATTCTGGTCTTCAACTCCTAGCGGTCCTCCCACCTTGGCCTCCCAAAGTGCTGGAATTGCAGGCATGAACCATTGTACCTAGACTCACTCTTTTTTTTTTTTTTTTTTTTTTTAAAGAAACTGTTTAAAGACATTTCAAGCTAAGAGCAGAAGTTGTGTTAGAAGGTGGCTGTATTAGTCCATTCTCATGCTGCTATGAAAAAATTCCTGAGGCTGGCCGGGCACAGTGGCTCACGCCTGTAATCCCAGCACTTTGGGAGGCCAAGGTGGGTGGATCATGAGGTCAGGAGTTCGAGACCAGTCTGGCCAAGATGGTGAAACCCTGTCTCTACTAAAAATACCAAAAACAAACAAACAAAAAAAATTAGCTGGGTGTGATGGCAGGCGCCTGTAATCCCAGCTACTCAGGAGGCTGAGGCAGAAAAATCGCTTGAACTTGGGAGGTGGAAGTTTCGGTGAGCCAAGATTGCGCCACTGCACTCTAGCCTGGGCGACAGAGCAAGACTCTCAAAAAAAAAAGAAATACCTGAGACTGGGTAATTTATTAACATAAAGAGGTCTAATTGACTCAGTTCAGCGTGGCTGGGGAGGCCTCCGGAAACTTACAACCATGGCGGAAGGGGAAGCAAACACATCCTTCTTCACATGGTGGCAGCAAGGAGAAATGCTGAGCAAAGGGGGAAAAGCCCCTTATAAAACCATCAGATCTTGTGAGAACTCACTATCACAAGAACAGGATGGTGGAAACTGCCCCCATGATTCAATTACCTCCCCCCAGGCCCCTCCTGTGACACATGGGGATTATGGGAACTACAATTCAAGATGAGATTTGGGTAGACACAGCCGTATCAGTGGCTTACGCTCCTGGCTTGGCCTCTTGGCAGGCTTTTTATAGAGAGAGTGGGATCCTTTTTGGGCATGAAGAACCTGTGTTCCTTAGAATTACAATCTTGGAATGTCAGCCCTTAGCTTCTTGTTTTTCTTTTCACCCAGATGGTGCATATAAGGAGGCAGTATGAGGTGGGGTGGTGGCTAAGGGTGTGAGTGCTGGTGGCAGGCTGCCTGGTCTGAGTGACTGTGGGTCTTGGGCAGTTACCTTCCGTGTGTCTCAGTTCTTTTACCTAGAAATAGGGATAATGGTACCTACCCCCTGGAGGAGTGAGATGGAAAGCATTTAACATAGGTAAGCTCAATAAAATTTAGCAGTTTTAGTTATTTAGGACCATAATGGATGTTAAGTGGGCCAGAAGTAGAATATTCTATTTATTTATTTATTTATTTTTATTTTATTTTATTTTATTTTATTTTATTTTATTTATTTATTTTTTTTGAGACGGAGTCTTGCTCTGTCCCCCAGGCTGGAGTGCAGTGGCGCGATCTCGGCTCACTGCAAGCTCCGCCTCCCGGGTTCACACCATTCTCCTGCCTCAGCCTGCCAAGTAGCTGGGACTACAGGTGCCCGCCACCACGCCCGGCTAGTTTTTTTTTGTATTTTTTAGTGGAGATGGGGTTTCACCGTATTAGCCAGGATGGTCTCGATCTCCTGACCTCGTGATCCGCCCGTCTCGGCCTCCCAAAGTGCTGGGATTATAGGCTTGAGCCACCGCGCCCGGCCTATTTTTTATTTTTTAAAGAGACAGGGTCTCACTCTGTTGCTTTGGCTGGACTCAAGCTCCTGAGCTCAAGTGATCCTCCTGCTTCAGGCTCCTGAGTAGCTGGGACTATAGGTGTGCACCCTGCAGCCAGCCAGAAGTGGAACATCTTGTTGGGGCTAGGCTCAGAGCTGGAGCTGGTGTCTGGCTCCGCTCGCTTCTGATTACTCTCAGCCTCTGTCCTTCCCTTGCAAGCATCTGATGACTGCTGCGTGTACCATAAAATCATGCAAAGATATAATTCTTGGTTTTGAGGAGGTGACCCTATGAAATTGACTAAAAAAAAGTTGGGCCAGATATGGTGGTTGGCGCCTATAATCCCAGCACTTTGAGAGGCTCAGGCGGAGGATCGCTTGAGGCCAGGAGTTTGAGACCCTGTCAGAGAGAATTAGCTGGGCATGTTGGTGTGCACCTGTGGTCCCAGCTACTTGGGAGGCAGGGTGAGAGGGATCCTTCCAGGCTGAGACATGAGGGTTCTTTGAGCCCAGGAGGTCCATACTGCAGTGAGCCATGATTGGGTCACTGCATTCTAGCTTTGGTGACAGAGTGAGACTGTTTAAAAAAAAAAAGTTCAGAGAAGTCATATAGTTGACTTGTGTCTACGCAGACTCCCTTTTCTCTGTGGAGACAGAATCTTCAGTTCTCTGGGGTGTTCTTCAGATTCCTTTGCTCCCCGACTGACCCTAGGTAGGAAAATAATTGGGCCGTTTGGTGCACAGCAGATGAAAATTATCAGTATGTCCCTAGCTTTCCACTGTGAGGCCCCCATAGCAACAGAGGACAGTGGATGTGTGACTTGTACCCTTTCAGAGGGCCAAGAATGCAATATCCTAAAGCAGCCTTTTCTTTCTTTCTTTCTTTTTTTTTTTTGAGACAGGGTCTCACTCTGTTGCCCAAGCTGGAGTGTCATGGCATGATCTCAGCTCACAGGAGCATCAACCTCCCGAGCTCAAGTGATCCTCCCACCTCAGCCTCCCGAGTAGCTGGAACTATAGGTGCAAGCCACCACACTGGATGATTTTTGTATTTTTTGTAGAGACAGAGTTTTGCTGTATTGCTCAGGCTGGTCTTGAATGCCTGGCCTCAAGTAATCATCTTGCCCCAGCATCCCAAAGTGCTGGGACCACAGGCATGAAACATCATACCCAACCCTGTTCTTGATACCTGGTTTTGTGGTCCTTTTAATCTAAAATTCATATGAATCTTGAGTTCTGCTGTATGATATGTAATACGTAATATATAATATATGTTCTAATATTACAAAAGTCTAAAAATCTTTCTGTGCACCAAAATTGATCCTCCAGGACAGAAAAAATGCCAGTGGTTCCTGTCTATACCACCATATTTTGAGGAACACAAGGAAAGATTTTGACCTTCCCTGGACGTAGAAGAATTTGTACTGTGATTCACACATCTTTAATGCCTTAATTACTTGTCTTCAATTTTCTTTCCTTTTGGCCCTTAAGGGAGTATTTGTTCTACATGCATATTTGCTGCCCTTTGGTTTAGATAATTTAGATAATTGGCAACTAGTTTTGGTCTCATTATCAGACATTTTACTCTGGACACCCCATCACCAGTCCCATCATGGGGGAGTTTGGAGGCCAGGAGATTCACTGGATGGTTCTTTTCTGGTGTATGCTCTTCTTAGATAGGGAGGAAAAAGTTAAAACCTCAAAAACTCTGTGGTAAACTGATGTGGGAATCTGATACTAAAAATGTCTCAAGTGATTTAAAGTGTGTAAGAATTACTCACTTTTCTGTGGAGAGCGATGTGCATAAAGACAGTGACAGATGGAAGAGAATATCCAGATGAGACCCTCACTGCCCTCGGTGCGTGGATTGCAGGATGCTGGTAGCCCCCTTGTGTGGAGACTCACTGCTGGTCTCCAAGTCCTCCGTGGCTTCTGCTGTGGCTTAGTCATTGCTTTCCAAGATACTGTTGGGTTCTTCTCCCTGCTGGTGAGCAGGGAGGCACCAGGGAGCCCCTGCCTGCAGCCACCTTGGTGACTCCACCCAGTTTTATATAGGGAAAGAATGCTCTACCTGGCCACGTTTTCCTGTGTCCTGTTGAAATGAAGAGGTTAGTCATGCATTCCCTCAGCTAGAGCATGAGGCAGTCCTTCCAAAGACTGTCCAATTAGACCCAGACTCTTCAAAGGAAATGTTATCATGTTTTGATGTCATAGTTCAAAACCTCACTGGGATGGTTTGTGTGTGTACATACCTGTTTTACTTTTAGTTTCACTAGAGGATGTCATTTGGGCTAGTTGTTTTTAAGTGAGCATTTCAAACTTAATTTGATTCCAGTTTCCTTGGTTATAGTTACAATGAAAGACCACTGGGTCTGGGACAGTGGTTCACATCCAGAGATGGAGTTGGTGGGATGGAGGGGGAGGTGCAGTTTTGTCCCCTAGGGGGCGTTTTGCAATGTGTGGAAACCTTCAGAAGTTGGGTGGGGGATGCCACTGGCATTGGTAAGTAGAGCCAGGGATGCTGTGAACACTGCAGCACTCAGCATCTACCTACAACAAAGAGTTTTTGGGTTCAAAATGTTAGTCGTGCCAAGGTTGAGACACCCTGACTTGGAAGTTGTTCATTCACGATACTCTTTTCTTGATTTCTTTTTTTTTTTTTTTTTGAGATGGAGTCTCGCTCTGTTGCCCAGGCTGGAGTGGAGTAGGCGATCTCAGCTCACTGCAAGCTCCACCTCCCAGGTTCATGCCATTCTCCTGCCTCAGCCTTTCGAGTAGCTGGGACTACAGGGACCCGCTACCACGCCTGGCTAATTTTTTGTATTTTTAGTAGAGGCGGGGTTTCACCGTGTTAGCCAGGATGGTCTCGATCTCCTGACCTCGTGATCCGCCCGCCTTGGCCTCCCAAAGTGCTGGGATTACAGGCATGAGCCACCGTGCCCGGCCTCTTTTCTTGATTTCCAGTGAATGTATGACTGTTAAGATTTTATGTTTTCATAAGGCGAGGTACTTTCTACAGAAATTCAGTCTTTAGTCATTAAACAGCAGAGGGCACTTGGAGGCTAGAGTGTCCAGAAGTCCATCAAGCCAGTTTGGATAAACCCTTCCCAAACCCTGCCATAATTTACATCAAAACTTTAGTTAGCAGAATGGGAATTTTTGAGTAGATACCATTAGAAAAATAAAATAATTTTCCAGTTGTGGTTCCCAAGTTCCCCAAACTTATGTCCTTAGTCCAAGCTGCCCCTTGAGCTTCAGCTTCGGACCTGCATATTTATTTAACAACTATTGAGTCCTTGGTATGTGCTGGGCACCCTCCTACATGCCAGGGCATGGCAGGAAATGATATGGGCAGCTCCCTGTAGTCATGAGGCCTATGTTCTAAGGCAGGCCTTGAAGACAGGGAAGTCCATGTGCTGATTCTAGAAGAATAGAGGGGGCCTGGCAGGGCTGGGGGGAGGTCAAGAGTGGAGTACTTCACATAGCTAGTCTCAGGGGGGCTCGTTGTCCTGGACCTGCAGACAAGGAGGCATTTTGTCCACAAACCTTGAGAGTGAGTGAATGGGGCATGATTGGGGCCACCAGGTGTTATTGCTTGAATGACACATAACCTGTCTCTAGTGGAGCTCTTGATTCCCTACCCCCATCCAGATGCTAGAAGACTGGGGAGCATTTCTTGGTCCCTCTTCTTCTCTCACAATCTGTCATTGGTGCTCACTTCTGCACCCTGTTTTCCCGCGTGCCTGCTCCCCAGCCCAGGCAAGCCCTCTGCTGATGCCGGAGGCCCCAGCTTGTCTGTCCGCTTCACCCCAGTTCTCTCCATGCCCTCCTCCACGCCGCTGTCAGAGCTTCTAAACATAGGTGGCCTCTTGCCCTTCCCTGGAAACCCTTTACGGGCTCTGACTGCATTCAGTGCACCCTGCATTCCTCCTGACAAGGCCTTGCGTCTCACTCTTGCCCAAGTTCCAGCCCCAGGAGCCTGCCTGCCCAGGAGGCCGTGATCATTCACCCTGGCTACTGCCTGTCCTGCCTGCTGCTTTATCCTCCTTTCTCTAGGGGCCTGGGGCCTCAGTCTCCCTGTGTCTGCACCTGAAGTCCTGTTGCCTGTGTCCTACAGTTTCCTCCTCAGCCATCCCCACAGGGCTGTGCCCCTTTCTAGTAGCCATCTTTATTTTCTTATTTTCTTGTGGAGATGGGGCCTTGCTATGCTGCCTAGGCCAGTCTTAATCTCCTGGCCTCAAGCAGTCCTCCTGCTTTGGCCATCTTTAGATGAGAAATCGCTCACCTGTGCTGCCTTTCACGTGGAGGATGGGTGGATGATTCACAGGGACCCGCCCTCCTTCCCGCAGAGTTGGGGTTTTTGTGTAGGGGATTTTTCTGTCAGTTATTTTTTCCTCACCTTTCAGAGGAGTAGTAAAAGAACTAAGCCATTAGTGGTAAGGCAGGAGGGCAGTGACCACCACAGCTCCAGGGGAGCTCTCTCATCCCTACAACTGGCAGATGTTCCACCCTGTTTTCATGGCGCACAGAAAGGTAGGCACATAGTGATGTGGTTAAGTAAGCTTTTGAAGTACAAGATGGTGAGTTAGTTGGCCTTTTTACGAAAAAGGAAATGGAAAACTAGCACCATGGTCTTGGCATAATTACTCCAACATGCAAATCAGCACTGGAAGGAAGTTGAGGCAGCATATGTCTATGCTCCACTAGTCCTTAAGACACATCTGAAAGAAAGGAAATCTTATTTTGTTAGAGGCAAAGGAATACGTGGATGGAATGCATGGTCCAGGTGTTTATAACTGTACATTTATTTGGCGGTTGTTTTGGATGGACAGGAAGTGGGAGGGGAGGGCACAGAGAGTCGCTTTGGCCACGTCCCTGGTTTGCCACAGGCTGATACTGGAGCATTCCTAAGTTTCACAGTGGAAGATGGATGTGAAAGAAGAACACACTAGGCCAGGTGTGGTGGCTCACGCCTATAGTCCCAGCACTTTGGGAGGCTGAGGCAGGCAAATCACCTGAGGTCAGGAGTTTGAGACCAGCCTGGCCAACATGGTGAAACCCCGCCTTTACTACAAATACAAAAATTAGCCGGGCGTGGTGGCACATGCCTGTAATCCTAGCTACTCGGAAGGCTGAGGCAGGAGAATTGCTTGAACCTGGGAGGCAGAGGTTGCAGTGAGCCGAGATTGTGCCACTGCACTCCAGCCTGGGCAGCAGAGCAAGACTCCATCTCAAAAAAAAAAAAAGAACCATACTAGTCAGGTGCTAGAGGGCTGCCCAGGAAGCCTCTGGGGGAAGGAAATGTCTGAGAAGTTATTTAAGAGGATTTGTTGGTAACAGAAAAACTTCCAGATTGGTCTGGAAGGTGGGCCCTAGCTGTAGACCCATTTTACGGGACATAATGTAAATATTAAAGGCACATTTTCAGTATTTGGGGAAAATAAATCCTCTGAGTCGAATAACCGATGGCTGTTTCTAGAAAAATTTTAGTTGCAGTTTTGGTTGTCTTGAGTTTGGTGATAGATTGACTTTTTTTTTTTTTTTTTTTTTGAGACAGAGTCTCATGCTGTTGCCCAGGCTGTAGTGCAGTGGCACGATCTTGGCTCACTGCAACCTCCACCTCCTGGGTTCAAGCGATTCTCCTGCCTCAGCCTCCTGAGTAGCTGGGATTACAGGCGCATGCCACCACACCTGGCTATTATTTATTTATTTATTTATTTATTTATTTATTTATTTTGAGACCGAGTCTCACTCCCGAGCCTGGGTGCAGTGGCGCTATCTTGGCTTACTGCAGCCTCTGCCTCCCAGGTTCAAGCGATTCTCCTGCCTCAGCCTACCAAGTAGCTGAGACTACAGGTGCGTGCCACCATGTCCGGCTAATTTTTTGTATTTTTAGTAGAGACTGGGTTTCACCGTGTTAGCCAGGATGGTTTCAATCTCCTGACCTCGTGATCTGGCTGCCGTGGCCTCTGAAATTGCTGGGACTACAGGCGTGAGCCACCGCGCCTGGCCACACTCGGCTAATTTTTGTATTTTTAGTAGAGACGGGGTTTCATCAGTTGGCTAGGCTGGTCCCACACTCCTGACCCCAGGTGATCTGCCTCCCAAAGTGCTGAGATTACAGGCGTGAGCCACCGCGCCTGGCCTAGATTGACTTTTTTAAAGCTCTGTGTCTCCTGGAAATGGAATGTATCCCAAATGAGGATTATTTTTAAGCTTTATAATAAAATCTTTCACAGCATAGACTTTTAAAGACCATGTGTAGGCAAGAACAGGTCTTTAAAGGGAAACCTCAGTTTGGCTTTTGAAAGTTCATCTGCTTGAAATTAAACTGATGAAACTTACTCCATGCATTACCAAAAACAAGTTCTTCAGCTACTTAAGAAACACTTCTTATGGAAAATGCTTAAGTAAGCGATTTGAAATTCAACATATGCTACTTAAAAGATATCAATTGAAAAGATTCACAGATGAAGCATTTTTTTATATTATTATTATTTACAGGTGATATGGAAGACAGAAATAGATTTCTCACCTTTAAAGAACATGTAGTCTCCAGAGTGGGGAGGGCAGACTTGCAGACAGTGTGAACTGTAGACAAGTAATCGTGATAGTAATCGTGATAGTAATAGAGGCAGAAACAGAATGGGAGGATGGGACATTGGAGCACGGCATGGGAGTAGTGGTGTCTAAAACAGATCGGCAAACTATAGGTCTAATAATAGTTTTTATGTGTTTAAAGGATTGTAAAAATAAGCAAAGAAGAATATGTGACCCATGAAACATAAAATATGTACTCTCTGGTTCTTTATGGGAAAAATGTGCCAACTCTTGGCTTAAATTTTACCAAAAAACAAACAAAAAAAAAAACTCCCAAAAAACTGTAATGTTTAAGCAGGAGTTTTACAAGAGAAAGAATTTTGATCTTGAGGGCATTGGGTGAGGATGGGGCGGTGCAGTGGGAGGGAGAGGATAGATACTGTTCATCACACCAGTGCAATCGGCTCTGGCGGGAATGTCGGGTGGCCTCAGTGTGTGGTGAGGACAGTGATCATGGCCCCTCTTACAAGTTGAAGCTCAGTTCTGGAGTGGTGGACCATCAGAAGCTTATAAGTAGGAGAACGTCTTTGTCATAAATTAGAGTTAATTGTGAGAAATTGAAGTAAGTATTCCACTGTTTTCTGAGATGTGCTCTCCTGAACTTTTAAAGTAGTTCTTCAGAAGTGATTGCACTGTTCACAAGACGCTGGCTCTGTGGTCTTTGACATGCAGATGGGCACAGAATTCCTGACTTAAGGCTAAAGATTTATCTTTAGCTTATCATGATATGGGCTTATCATGATTGTTTTGATCAGTAGCAAGACATCTGTGAAGTCTCAGTGATCCTATAAATTGAGGAATCTGAGAGAATCAAGAGAAAGACAACGATTCTTGCTGATGTCAGTAACTGTATTTCAGCCGTTAAACTTCTGCACGGAGAAGGTCAGTGTTGTCTGCTGTGTCAGCATCAGCCTACCTGGGTGTGAATGTATTCTTTGGGAGATGAAATGTAGAAAAGGTACCCCAAGTCTATTAGACATTCTGGATTACCAGAAATAAGACATCTCTGAGGGTAGAACCTTTACAGTCACTTATATCCGGAAGGAATTCTTCTAGGAGAAAGCTGAGTAAAGGTATCTTAACTTTGTATGTATACCCAGAGAAAACACATAAAGATAAAAATAAAATAATTTTCCTCATTATCCCCACACCATTAGCATCTTCGTGTATAGTCTTTGCATCTTTTTTCAGTATGTATGCACTTAGATCATCTCGTAGGACTCCGGGCCCATGCATTTTACACTTTGTATCTCACTGTGGAGTAGAGGACAGCCTGATCTTAAGGGGATGCGGAATTGCTGCATCCCCATGATTTTTACTGCTTTGATTCTCCTAATGAGCCCTGTTGCTGCTATCTGTATTAGCGCCTTTCTGAGCAAACAATGGGCACCTTTTTTTTTTGTTTTCTTAAGAGAGACAGAGGCTTGCGATAGTTTGCTGAGAATGATGGTTTCCAGCTGCATCCATGTCCCTACAAAGGACACAAACTCATCCTTTTTTATGGCTGCATAGTATTCCATGGTGTATAAGTGCCACATTTTCTTAATCCATTCTGTCACTGATGGACATTTGGGTTGATTCCAAGTCTTTGCTATCGTGAATAGTGCTGCAGTGAACATACGTGTGCATGTGTGTTTATTGCAGCGTGATTTATAATCCTTTGGGTATATACCCAGTAATGGGATGGCTGGGTCATATGGTACTTCTAGTTCTAGATCCCTGAGGAATTGCCATACTGTTTTCCATAATGGTTGAACTAGTTTACAGTCCCACCAACAGTGTAAAAGTGTTCCTATTTCTCCACATCCTCTCCAGCACCTGTTGTTTCCTGACTTTTTAATGATCGCCATTCTAACTGGTGTGAGATGGTATCTCATTGTGGTTTTGATTTGCATTTCTCTGATGGCCAGTGATGACGAGCATTTTTTCATGTGTCTGTTGGCTGTATGAATGTCTTCTTTTGAGAACTGTCTGTTCATATCCTTTGCCCACTTTTTGATAGGGTTGTTTGTTTTTTTCTTGTCACCGCATGTTCTCACTCATAGGTGGGAACTGAACAATGAGATCACTTGGACTCGGGAAGGGGAACATCACACACTGGGGCCTATCATGGGGAGGGGGGAGGGGGGAGGGGGGAGGGATTGCATTGGGAGTTATACCTGATGTAAATGACGAGTTGATGGGTGCTGATGAGTTGATGGGTGCAGCACGCCAACATGGCACAAGTATACATATGTAACAAACCTGCACGTTATGCACATGTACCCTAGAACTTAAAGTATAATAATAATAATAATAAATAAATAAATAAATAAATTAATTAATTAATTAAAAAAAAAGAGAGACAGAGTCTTGCTATGTTGCCTCAGGCTGGAGTGCAGTGGCTGTTCACAGGTGCTGTCATACTGCCCTGGATTATAGTACACTGCAGCCATGAACTCCTGGGCTCAAGCAGTCTCCGCCTCAGCCTCCTGAGTAACTGGGACAATAGACCCGCGCCGCCATGCCTGGCTCTTGACCGTTCCCACACGCCACACCTACAAGGAGCTGTTTGCACTGTGGGCTGTTTGTGTGTGGTTTTTTTTTTTTGTGCAGAGGTCAGATGTCTTAGTGCAAAAGTGATGAAGGCCTTCATTACAGTCTCTCAATTTGACTCTCAGTTTGATCTGAAGTTGCTAAGATGAGCTGACATTGTGAGGAGGATACTGCTACAGCAGTTGTGTGTGTTGTGTGTGTATGTGTTTGTACAAACAGTGTCTCACTCTGCCGCCCAGGCTGGAGTACAGTGGTGCAATCATAACTCACTGTAACCTTGAACTCCTGGGCTCAAGTGATCCTCCTACCTCAGCCTCCTGAGTAGCTAGGACTGTAGGCTTGTGCCACCGTGGCTGGCTTTTTTTTTTTTTTTTTGTACAGACAGGGTCTTGCTGTGTTGCTGAGGCTGGTCTCAAAACTCCTGGCCTCAAGTGGTCTTCCTGCTTCAGCCTTCCAAAACACTGGTATTACAGGAGTGAGCCACAGCACCTGGCCTGAAAGGCCTATAACTATATATTATTGTTAACTGTAGTCATGCTACAGTGCTATAGAACACTAGAGTGTGTTCCTATCTAGCTCTCTCCCCATTTTTCCCATCCTCCTTCCCTTCCTAACCTCTAGTATTTGTGTTTACTTTTTACTTCTGTGAGACCAACTTTTTTTAGTTGTGTGTGTTGTGTGTGTGTTTGTACAAACAGTGTCTCAGCTCATTACAACCTCTGCTTCCCAGGTTCAAGCGATTCTCCTGCCTCAGCCTCCCGAGTAGCTGGGAGTACAGGCATGTGCCACCTCACCTGGCTAATTTTGTATTTTTACTAGAGACAGGGTTTCTCCATGTTGATCAGACTGGTCTCAAACTCCTGACCTCAGGTAATCTGCCTGCCTTGGCCTCCCAAAGTGCTGGGATTACAGACATGAGCCACTGTGCCCGGCATGTATTTTTGATAATAGCCATTCTAACTGGGGTGAGATGATACCTCATTGTGGTTTTGTTTTGCATTTCCTTGGTGATAGTGATACTGAGCATTTTTTGTATATTTGGCCATTTGTATGTCTTCTTTTTAGAAATGTCTGTTCAGGTAATCTCCCCCCGCCCCAGGTTTTTTTTTTTTTTTTTTTTTTTTTTGAGATGGAGTCTTACTTTCTCACCCAGGCTGGAGTGCAGTGGTGTGATCTTGGCTCACTGCAACCTCCGCCTCTGAGGTTCAAGTGATTCTCCTGCCTCAGCCTCCCGAGTAGCTGGGACTACAGGCACGTGCCACCATGCCCGGCTAATTTTTGTATTTTTAATAGAGATGGGAGTTTGCCATGTTGGCCAGGCTGGTATTGAACTCCTGATCTCAGTTGATGCACCTGCCTTGGCCTCCCAAAGTGCCAGGATTACAGGCATGAGCCACCCACCTGGCCAATTTGCCAATTTTTTCATTGGATTTTTTTTTTTTTTTTTTGCTATTGAGATGTGTGAGTTCCTTGTGTATCAGTCCCCTGTTGGATGAATAGTTTGCAAATACTTTCTCCCATTCTGTAGGTTGTCTTTTCATTCTGTTGTTTCCTTTGTTTTGCTGAAGCTTTTCAGCTTGATATAATCCCATTCATTTATGTTTGCTTTTGTTGTCTGTGCTTTTCAGTTCTTACTCATAAAATCTTTTCCCTTGGGAGGCCGAGGCGGGCGGATCACGAGGTCAGGAGATCGAGACCATCCTGGCTAACACGGTGAAACCCCATCTCTACTAAAAATACAAAAAATTAGCCGGGCATGGTGGCGGCCGCCTGTAGTCCCAGCTACTGGGGGGCTGAAACAGGAGAATGGCGGGAACCCGGGAGGCGGAGCTTGCAGTGAGCCGAGATCGCGCCACCGCACTCCAGCCTGGGCGACAAAGCAAGACTCCATCTCAAAAAAAAAAAAAAAAAAAAAAAAATTTTCCCAGACCAATGTCATGAAGCATTTCCCATATGTTTTCTAGAAGTTTTATCATTTGGGTCTTATATTTAGGTCTTTGATTCATTTTTAGTTCATTTTTGTATAGGATGAGAAGTGGGGATCTAGTTTCTATTTTCATTCTTCTGCATATGGATATTTAATTTTCACAGCACCATTTGTTGAAGGGACTGTCCTTGAAATCCAATGAATGTTCTTGGTACCTTTGCCAAAAATCAGTTGGCTGTAGATATGCAGGTTAATTCCTGGGTTTTCTATTCTGTTCCATTGGTCTGTGTGTCTGTTTTTATAGACACACACCAGTTGTTTTATAGACCAGTACCGTGTCGTTTTGCTTACTACAGCTTTGTAGTGTATTTTGAGTTTTGGTACCTCCAGCTCTCTTCTTTATGCTCAGCATTGCTTTGGCTATTTGGGGTCTTTTGCGGTTTCATACAAATTTTAGGATATTTTTTCTATTTCTGTGAAGAATGTCATTGGTATTTTGATAGAGATTGCTCTTTTAATTATGTTGATTTCTTTTTTTTTTTTTCCCCGAGGCAGGGTCTCACTTCATTACCCAGGCTGAAGTGCAGTGGCGTGATCACAGCTCAAGGCAGCCTCAACCTCCTGGACTTAGGTGATCCTCCCACCTCAGCCTCCCAAGTAGCTGGAACTCTAGGCACATGCCACAACATCTGGCTAATTTTTTGTACTTTTTTTTTTTTTTTTGTAGAGATGGAGTTTTGCCATGTTGCCCAGGCTGGTCTCAAACTCCTGAGCTCAAGCGGTCCACCCACCTCAGCCTCCCAGAGTGCTGGGATTGTAGGCATACGCCACTGCGCCTGGCCTCTTTTCGATTTCTTGATGGTGTTCTTTGATGTACAAAAGTTTTTAACTTTAAATGAAGTCCGGTTTATCTACTTTTTCTTTGGCTTATTTTGCTTTTGGTGTCTTGTCTTGTCTTTTTTCTTTTCCATTTGTTCGTTCCCTCCCTCCCTCCCTCGTTTCTTTCTTTCTCTTTCTTCCTTCCCCTGCCTGCCTGCCTTCCTTCCTTCCTTCCTTCCTTCCTTCCTTCCTTCCTTCCTTCTTCCTTTCTTTCTTTCTGTCTCTCTCTCTCCCTCTCTCTCTCTCTCTCTCTCTCTCTCTTTCTTTCTTTCTTTCTTTCTTACAGGATCTCGCACTGTTGGCTAGGCTATAGTGCAGTGGCACGATTGTGGCTCACTGTAGCCTTGACCTCTAGAGCTCAAGTTATCCTACTGCCTCAGCCTCCTGAGTAGCTAGGGCTACACGTGATACCATTATGCTTGGTTAATTTTTTGAATTATTTTTTGTAGAGACAGAGTTTTACTATGTTGCCCTAGCTGGTCTCAAACTCCTGAGCTCAAGCAGTTCTCCTGCTTCAGCCTCCTGAAGTGTTGGGATTACAGATGTGAGCTACTGTTCCTGGCTTGAAGTCATTTCTAAGAAACCATTGCCTAATCCAGGGTCGTGAAGATTTACATCTTTCTTCTAAGAATTATATAGTTTTAGTTCTTTTCTGCTGTGATCATGTGTGTATGTATTGGTTTTTTATTTTTATCTTTTTAAGAGACTGGGTCTTGCTATATTACCAGGCTGGAGTGCAGTGGTTATCCACAGGCATGATCATAGTGTACTGCAGCCTTGAATACTTGGGCTCAAGTGTTCTTTCTTCTTTAGCTTCCCAGGTAGTTAGGACTACAGTGCATACCACTGTGCCTGGCTTATCGTGTGATCTAGTTTGAGTTAATTTTTTTTTTTTTTTTTTGGCACGGAGTCTTGCTCTGTCACCCAAGCTGGAGTACAGTGGCGCAATCTCAGCTCACTGCAAGCTCTGCCTCCCGGGTTCACACCATTCTCCTGCCTCAGCCTCCCGAGGAGCTGGGACTACAGGCGCCTGCCACCACACCCAGCTAATTTTTTGTATTTTTAGTAGAGATGGGGTTTCACCGTGTTAGCCAAGATGGTCTTGATCTCCTGACCTCATGATCTGCCCGCCTCTGCCTCCCAAAGTACTGGGATTACAGGCATGAGCCACTGCGCCTGGCCTTGAGTTAATTTTTATGGTGTGAGATAGGGGTCCAGTTTCATTCTTTTACATGTGTATATTTACATTTTGTAGTTCATTTGTTGAAGGGACTATTTGTATTACTCTATTCTTGTACTGCTATAAAGAAATATCCCAGACTGGGTAGTTTTTAAAGGAAAGAGCTTTAATTGATTCACAGTTCTACATGTCTGGGGAGGCCTCAGGAAACTTACAATCAAGGCAGATGGGGAGGCAGGCACGTCTTACATCGCAGCAGGCAAGAAAGAGTGTGTGTGAGTGCAGGAAAAACTACCATTTATAAAACCATTAGATCTCGTGATAATTCACTCACTATCATGAGAACAGCATGGGGAAACCACCCCTATAATCCAGTCACTTCCCTCCCTTGACACATGGGGATTACAATTCGAGATGAGATTTCGTTGGACACAGAGCCAAACCGTATTACTATCCTTTCTCCATTGCATAGTCTTGGTGCCTTTATCAAAAATGTATTGACCATAAAAAACACCTATTGACCATAAATATAAGGGCTTATTTTTGGACTCTAAATTCTATTCTTTTTTTTTTAAGAGACAGGGTCTCACTCTGTTTCCCAGGCAAGAGTGCAGTGATGCCATCTCAGTTCACTGCAACCTGCGCCTCCTGGGCTCAGGCGATCCTCTCACCTTAGCTCCCCAAGTAGCTGGGACTACGGGCACATGCCAGCACCCTTGGCTAATTTTTGTGTTTTTTGTAGAGATGGGGTTTCACCATTTTGGCCAGGCTGGTCTCAAACTCCTGAGCTCAAGCAGTCCGCCCTTTTCAGCCTCCCAAAGTGCTAGGATTACAAGCATTAGCTACCATACACTGATTATACAGGCCATAGTCTAGCCCCACACACCAGATTTTGAAGATTAAGTGTGGTGAAAAAAAATGCAAAATATCCTGTTAATAATTTTTTTATAATATTACATGTTGAAATGATAAAGTTTAATATTGCATTAAATAGTACACAGTAAATTTTACTGACTTCTTTTTACTCTTTAAGTGAGGCTGCTAGGAGATTTAAAATTATTTTTGTGATTCTCATATTTCTGTTGGACCAGAGGTATTTTTTAATAGCATGACATTCTGTTATATAGTCGATTATATAATGATCATATGATTGTGTCAGTTTCTTGATTCGGTTCTCTGTTGTTGGACTCTTAGGTTGTTTCCAGTCTTCTCTGTTTTCTACGGTGCTGTGATGAATGACACTGTGGATGGGTGGTCATGCACTCCTGTGCCTGCTGTCGGGACGGAGCTCATAAGGAGGACCTGGGAAACATTTGCTGCACTTCTGAATCTAGTGCATGCAGACTTTTGTGTTAGTTGTTGAATGAGTTAATGAATTCTTTATTTATTTTTTGAGACAGGGTCTCTCTCTGTTGTACAGGTTGGGATGCAGTAGTAAGATCATGGGCCCACTACAGTCTCAACCTCCTGGGCTCAAGCAGTCCCCCCACTTCAGACTTCTGAGTAGCTGGGCCCACAGGCACACACCATGCTTGGCTAATATTTTAATTTGTGTAGAGACAGGGTCTCCTTGTGTTGTCCAGACTGGTCTCAAACTCCTGGGCCCAAGCCATTCTCCTGCCTCAGCCTCCCAAAATGCTGGGATTATAGGTGTGAGCCACCGTGCCTGGCTGAATACTTTCATTTTAACCAACAATAAGGTTTTAAAATAAGGCTGTAAACAAATATTGATTGAGCCCCTCACAATGAGTCAGGTAGTTTCTTTTTTTTTTTTTTTTTTTTGAGACGGAGTCTCGCTCTGTCGCCCAGGCTGGAGTGTAGTGGCCGGATCTCAGCTCACTGCAAGCTCCGCCTCCCGGGTTCACGCCATTCTCCTGCCTCAGCCTCCCAAGTAGCTGGGACTACAGGCGCCCGCCACCTCGCCCGGCTAGTTTTTTGTATTTTTTAGTAGAGACGGGGTTTCACCGTGTTAGCCAGGATGGTCTCGATCTCCTGACCTGGTGATCCACCTGTCTCGGCCTCCCAAAGTGCTGGGATTACAGGCTTGAGCCACCGCGCCCGGCCTGAGTCAGGTAGTTTCAAGGTGTGGGAACACGGTGGTGAATGAGTTCAAATTTGGGCCCTTTTGAAGGTCTGGAGGGATAACTTGGGGGAGAGGGATAGTCAGCAAACCAATACATATGTCAGTTAATGCTAAATAGTTGTGTTAGGAAGGAAAACCAGACAGACTCTGGCTAGAGTCATGTGATGAGAGAACTATCCTAGGAGAGTCTCAGGGAAGGCCTTTTTGAGCAGGTAGCATTTGAGTAGGGACTGAAATAATCAAGAGGGAGGGAGCTGTGTTAAGATCTGGGAGAAGGGCGTTTTAGGCGGGAGGATCAGGGTGTACAAAGGCCTTGAAGTGGGAATATGCTTGGCATATCTGAGGAACAGCAGGGAGGACCCTGTGGGTAGAGCTTTGGTGAGAAGTGGTTGGATTTGGAATGTATCTTGAAGACGGAGCTGACCATCTTTGCTGATGGATTGGATGTGTGGCATGTGAGGAAGGGGGTCCTTTATGATCTAAGGAATTGGATGGTGCCATTTACTGAGCCAGGGATTGCCAGAGGCAGATCAGAGAGGAAGGGGTACCAAGGGCCCAGTGTTGGACCTGTTAGGTTTGAGATGCCTTTTTGATGCTCAAGTGGAGATGTTGAGTTGGTTATTGGATATACACGTCTGGGGGAATTACAGGGGAAGGGGTGCTGGAGATATATTTGAGAGTTATGAAAAGCTGTTTGGGCATCAAGCAGGATGGGTGAGACTTGACCACTGGATTTTGCAACTTGAAGGTCTTTGGGGACTTGGACAGGAGTGGTGTCAGGAGGCGTTTATGACAGGCAGAAGCTTTCACGGGGTATGGGGTGTGTGTGTTTACAGCTTCTTGAAAGAGTTTTCTTTAAAGTAGAATGATGGGGGAGTGGGGGTGCTGAGGACACGTTAGCACTTACCTGTGCTCTGGAAGGGAGGGTGTCCAGGAGGGAGGTTGACGGAGGAAGGACTAGGATCCAGTGCCAGAGTAGAGGGTGGACCTTGCTCGTGGGATCTGGAGGGAGGGCAGAGTAGACAGGCAGGCCTTCCTTTCAGCAGTGGAAGGAGGAGAAAATACCAGCTTGCTCCTTTCCAAAAGCTGAGAGTAAGGGTGACAAGGGGGAAAGGGGTATTGTAGGTATGTTATGGAGCTAAATGTGAAGTTTGTGTGAATTTTGAATACAAAATGTAATACTTCATATCCATATCCATTGAGTTGCTCCAAAGTGCTTATCCTTAGGATTCTCTTTGCTGTGCCTTTGGGGGTACTTTGGTGCAAAAGTTTGAGAAGCCGCTTCATTATTGTAGTCTATTGTTATGTTGTTAAATCTCACCCAAGTGAGTATTTAACCTTAAAGAGTTTGAGACTCACTGACCCGTTTTGTTGTCTATACTAGAGCTTTTGCAGCTGCTGCAAACACCCTCCATTTGTGCATCCTAATAGTTGTTTGGCAATCACCTCATTCTGCACTGGGAAGGCTGGAGAGGGGTGGGGAGCTGTGGGGTGTCTGGAGGTAGTATGGAGAGCTCAGGATTCCCACCCTTTCAGAAATGAGGTGGTGGAGACAGGCAGGGCCTACTAGGCTTCTGAAGCAGCACTCACCAGGGACATTTTAGTGACCTTTTCCCCTGTGTTCTCAAAACACCTTTACAAATACACCATTTGTCTTTAATTCTGGCAGGGTGGTTTGCGTGAGCTGGGGGTAGTGCTGTTAGCCAACCTTTCACAATATTTAACAATCAGTAGAGATGAAAAGCTGTTTGGCTTCTTTCCCATCGATCACACAGCCTGCTTTTTCTTTTTGTACAATTTTAGTATGATTAACCCTCCCACCCGCATTAAAGTTCTTCAGCCTTCTTAGTAGAAAGCTCTGTGAAGTT
Source organism: Papio anubis (assembly GCF_008728515.1). Lineage (NCBI taxonomy): Eukaryota > Metazoa > Chordata > Mammalia > Primates > Cercopithecidae > Papio > Papio anubis. The sequence goes on along the minus strand of NC_044982.1, from coordinate 3,704,144 downwards.
CGATTCCCCCACGGAAGTTACTTCATGGAGCGGAAGCGTTTGAGAAATCAGATCTTGCCTTTCTTCTTTTGGACAGATGAGGTGGCTGAGGCCTAGAGGGAGCTTGATTTGAGATGAGTAGTTCTTATGCCTGACTAGGTCAAGTAGCGACTTACTCTTCTTCACACTTAATCAAATCCTCACTCTCTAACTGAAACTTTGTACCCTTTGACCAGTACCTCTCCTTTCCCCGCTTCCCCGCCCCCAGCCTCCATAACCACTGTTCTACTCTTCACTTCTTCACCTTCTACTTTCTTAGATTCCACATATAAATAAGACCATGTGGTATTCGTCACCTATTTCACTTAACGTAATGCCCTCCAGGCTCATCTGTGGCCATGGATGATAATCATGTATTGTATATTTAAAAATTGCTAAAGAGTAGATCTTAAATGTTTTCTTTCTTTTTTTTTTTTTTTTGAGACGGAGTCTCACTGTGTCTCCCAGGCTGGAGTGCAGTGGCGCGATCTCGGCTCACTGCAAGCTCCGCCCCCCGGGTTCACGCCATTCTCCCGCCTCAGCCTCCCAAGTAGCTGGGACTACAGGCGCCCGCTACCGCGCCCGGCTAGTTTTTTGTATTTTTAGTAGAGACGGGGTTTCACCATGTTAGCCAGGATAGTCTCGATCTCCTGACCTTGTGATCCACCCGCCTCGGCCTCCCAAAGTGCTGGGATTACAGGCTTGAGCCACCGCGCCCGGCCGATCTTAAATGTTTTCATCACAAGAAAAGTAACTTGGTGAGGTGATGGATAGATTAACTAGTTTGAGTTAATCATTTCACAATGTATACATAGATCAAAACACCCCATTGTATCTTATAAATATATACAATTATTTTTGTCAATTAAAATTTTAAAAAATTACAAGAGGCTGAGGTGAGGTTACAGTGAGCTGTGATCATGGCACTGCACTCCAGCCTGGGTGATGGAGCAAGACTCTGTCTCTTAAAATAAAGAAATAAATAAATAAATTTAACAATTAATTTAAAAAAATCCCAACTCTTCCATCACCCAAGCCCTGCATCCTTCTCCCTTCCCCCAAGACCCCCTCCCCTGCCACTGTGCTCTGATTCCTAGAGCAGTGTGTCCCTGTCCTGCCACTCTTGCTGTGCCTGTGGCTGTCGCTGTTCCTTGGGTAGCTTCCCCATTACTCCTCAGGGGCTTCCCTGGCCACCCTCTGCTCGGGCCCCTCCTGAGTGTTGCATCAGCACCTTTCCTGCCTTCACCCACCAGCCACAGCTTGTGTTTGCCGTGTGAGCCAGAGCACTTGTTTGTCACCTCACGGTCTTCCCCTCCATGAGGGCAGGGACTGCAGTCTTGCTTTCATTCTTGCTTTCGTGCCGTCTCCCCAGCTGTGGGTGAGGTGTGTGCACATACGCTCAGCATGTTTGTAGAATGAACACATGTATAAACTAGACTTTGAATGCAGATTATTGTTCTCTCCTGGCCATTAAAGGTGCTTCTTCCTGCTGCCCATTTACATCTCAGGTGTTACCATCTCTGGCCAGTGCCTGCCCTGTTGTTGTCATCTAATAGTCATGGGACCACACCTTTGTGACTCTCAGGGCCAGAGGTGTTTGGGAATGTGGAATTTTTGAGATTTTTAGAGCAGAAATAGTGAAAGTACCATATATTATAGAATATCCTAGGCAGCACCATATAATCAAGCACATTAAGATTTTTGCAGCAAAGTATATGAATATTCACACTAAGTGGGACAGTGAGACTATGAATAGCTTCACATCAGATCAGGGCATACTGCCAAGTGAGTTATGAACATGCTTTCAGTTTTCAGAGAGCTTTTTGGATTTTCGAATTGCAGAGAAGGGATTATGGACCTGTCTTAGTGAGCATCTGCTTGTCACGCATTATGCAGCGTGCTGAAATACAAAGGAAGAAAACATCATGCCTGCCCTCCCGTGTAGGGGGTGGGTGGTCACCACATGCGGGTGATGAGCCCATGCTGGGAGGGCACTCCTGGCAGGTCCTGGTGTTCTCCCTGTCATCTCCCCCTTTCCTTTGAGAGCGTGCTCTACAGGTGCGGTTTCAGGTGAGCCACATGGGGGGCTGGCAGAAGGGGCACTGCATCGTGACACAGGGTCAAGTGTGTTCCTCTCAGAGTGTAGAGGAACGGTTCTGGATCACCTGGATCCTGCCCTCGGGTCTGGCTGCCTGGGTCCAAGGAGGAAAGGGCCGACTCCAGATGATGCTGCAGACCAGGAGCACTGCCTTCACTTCCTAACCTTCTGCAGTTGGGCGCCGGGGCCCCCTGTCTGCAGTCACACACTCTGCCCTCTTAGCTGGGCCTAGAGCTTTAAAGATTAACTAGATTCAACATAACGTTTCTTTGACTTTTTAAATACAATGAGTATAGTTTTATTTTAATGTTTTTCAGATGCATTTTGATTTAGGTAGGTACCTTTACATTTTAAACATTTATTTGCTTTCTGAAATGGGACCAGCACATATACATACATACATACACACACACATATATATGTGTGTGTGTGTGTGTATATATATATTTTTTGACAGAGTCTTCTTGCTCTGTCACCCAGGCCAGAGTACAGTGGTGCAATCACAGCGCACTGCAGCCTCAATCTCCTGGGCTCAAGTGATCCCGCTACTTCAGCCTCCTGAGTAGCTGGGGTTATAGGCACCCACTACCACACTTGGCTAAGTTTAAAAAAATTTTTTTGTAAAGATGGGGTCTCACTATGTTGACTAGGCTGGTCTTGAACTCCTGGGTTCAAGCAGATCCTCCTGGCTCAGCCTCCCAAAGTGCTGAGATTACAGGCATGAACCACCACACCCTCCTGGTACCTGCATTTTGAAAATGTTTCATTGCCAAGCCTGCGGGGAAGTCTGCCCTTTTTTATTAGAAAATGAAGAGCTAATTCTGAAATATGCCTACTAAATATGCATATCTCAAGCACTTTATGAAAGGATGTAGGGTGAAATAGTCTGTTCCTGAAGCAAATATCACTGTGTGTTCGTTCCATTATTTCCGAAGTTTTTCTGTGGCCTTTGATAAATTGTGTAGAATGTATTAAGTCTCATCTGAAAATGTATATTAAAGATTGTTCTTTTAATTTAAAATGATTTGTCCAAGGTACTTAATGAGTCAAAGTTTAATGAACCACGACACTATTAGTAACACCATCTCAATCTTTCAGATTTTATAAAAGATATTACAGTTTTCAGAAGGTTGAGAATCGTCTTTTGTAATGTAAGATAGTTAAGAATAGAGTTTATATAGTTAAGATTAGGATTTGTATTGCAAAAACTCCCTTCAAGACGCATTTTGGGCCTTTATGAGCGAGTAATCATGACAGGACAGAGTGGCTTCACCCACAGTTTTGTGGTTAATATTTGCAAGTCGTTTATTTAACAAGGTTGAAAAGAGGCTCCCTGGTGTCTTTTATAATTACCCTTTTCTGGGGACCAACTTACAAGTAAAAAATATCTGGTGGTATTATCTTTGCTTCAGATGTATTATGTTTATGGAATTGGAAATGTTTGATTTCTTAGTGTGTGTGTGTATCAATGGATTATGTTGTTTAAAAATGTTTGCATCTGTATTGCATGTATAAACATGTCTGTTTCCAAGTGTGGCCTTTAAAACACTGAGGGTTTTGTGGCTGGGCGCGGTGGCTCATGCCTGTAATCCCAGCACTTTGGGAGGCTGAGGCAGGCAGATCATGAGGTCGGGAGTTTGAGACCAGCCTGGCCAATATGATGAAACCCCGTCTCTGCTAAAAATATAAAAATTAGCCCGGTGTGGTGGCGTGTGCCTGTAATCCTAGCTATTCGGGAGGCTGAGGCAGAAGAATCGCTTGAACTCGCGAGGCGGAGGTTGCAGTGAGCCGAGATTGTGCCACTGCACTCCAGCCTGGTCGACAGAGTGAGACTCTATCTCAAAATAAGATAAAATAAAATAAAAATACTGAGAGTTTTTTAAAAGGTCATAATAGAAACATTTTATGTGTTTTAATTGTTTAAATGTTTTCTTTCGGATTAAAAAAAACCTGAATGTAATCTGGGAAAATGTTAAATGGCTGCAGCACTATAAGATTTTCCACAGAAATGTGTTATTCACAGTGAAGCACAATGGGAAGACTCCATTAGCACTTTAGATGGTATCATAACTTTGGAAAAACCATTTCACCATACGAGTATTTACAAAAACTGAAGCCGTCCCTGTGAGGTTTTGACAGAGCTTAGCTATATAGGTAGTAAGTGATGCAGTGCTAAAAGCAGTCTTAAATTACCTATGTCAATATGCAGATTTTCTCTATTTAGTATTTTAACTATGAATTTACCAATCTGAGTAACTTGAAATGCAGTATCATAAAAAGAATCAGATCTACCAAACTGAAAATGTGTGCGTATCTAAAGTAGTTTCTTTTCTTGATTTTGGTTAAGTTAACAGAAGTATCTTCACATCTGTAATTTCTGGTAAGTTAATGAGAACACGCTGAACTTTTGGGTCACAATAAATTTTCCCATTATGTAAAATATTTTACACACCGGTTGACTCATTGTGAATTGTGAGTCGACATGATTCTCTTCCTGCGGAAAATAGAAACACATGCTGGCCGGGCGCGGTGGCTCATGCCTGCAATCCCAGCACTTTGGGAGGCGAAGGTGGGTGGATCACCTGAGGTCAGGAGTTTGAGACCAGCCTGACCAATGTGGAGAAACCCCGTCTCTACTAAAAATACAAAATTAGCCAGGCGTGGTGGCGCATGCCTGTAATCCCAGCTCCTCAGGAGGCTGAGGCAGGAGAATTGCTTGAACCTGGGAGGCAGAGGTTGCTGTGAGCAGAGATCACACCATTGCTCTCCAGCCTGGGTAACAAGAGTGAAGCTCTATCTCAAAAAAATAAATAAATAAATAAAAACTAAAAGAAACACATGTTATTGTAATGACAATTTGAGCCAATTACAGGATTGTGCTTATGTTACCACATTGACTGTAGGTCCTTCCTGTGAGTTGGGTTGTTGAAGAGTTTGAGGTAGACAGATGGCAGTGGGTGGGAATGAGTTGGGAGCTTTTGTTAGGTTTAGAGAATGTAGTCTTTCCACCATCATTTGGTTGTTTATTTTATGCATAGGCTTAGTTTTGTTCTTGTGAGCATTATGTTGAGTTAATGTGTTTTCTTTGACCTCAAACCTTCTGAAATGTTTCTAGGTCTTAAAGATTCAGGTATTATTTATTTCATAGTAGACAGAATGAAGTAAGTGAATACTTTCTTGGGGGATAGTGTTGATAAGTTTCATAGTGACACCTCTCCCTCATGATTAAAAGTGCTACATTTGCACAAATATGTGATTTATATTTTACATTAAAATTAAGATCAAGTTTTTCCTTGAGAAATTGTTGAACTTTTAGATTTGGGAGAGGGGGAGTTCCTACAGGAATTATGAATTGTTTTGACCAGTGAGAAGCTTATTTAACATTTTTGGAAGGAGTACCCCAAAAGTAATGCGTCTTTTGGCATAGTGGAAACTTGCAATAATGTTTTCTTGTTGTTTTTTAATTGAGTGGGTGAGCTGCATCTCTATTGGATGTTTGGCCTTTGACTTGATTGTGTCAGCTTTTAGAAAATAACTTTATGGAAATTGTCAGATTCCATACAATTACCTATTTAAAGTGTCCATGTCCGTGGTGTTTGGTATATTCACAGAGTTGTGCAGCCATTGCCTACTTCGGACGTTCTATAGAAATGCAGTTGACAGTATGTGTTTTCTGTGTGCAGCCTCTGTCATTCAGCACCATGTTTTCATTCATGTTGTGCATGTATGCATCGGTTGTTCCTTGTTAATGTTGAATATTATTCCATCGTGTGGATGGTCCACATTTTATGTATTCGTTAGTCCATTAATAGGCATTGGGGTTGTTTCTACTTTTTGACTGTTGTGTGATAATGCTGCTGTGAACATTCATGTTCAGGTTTTTGTGTGGACTTGTCATTTCTCTTGGGAATATACCTAGGCGTTTGTATCCGCTTTTGTTGTTTCTTTTACCTACAGTTCAGATTCCCATTTATGTTTGTACAGACACTTTGCTACTTGTAACTGGGGCTTGTTTGACCTTTGTTGCTGACCTAGTGACTTCTTGTGTCATGTTGAAAGCCCCTGAGACCCTCTGTTGCCTAGAGAAACAGGCAGAATTGCAGTCTCTTTCCTTCCTAAGACCAGATCACATCTGGTGGTCGTGAAATGGTCTTATCAAATAAGTACCTGTTAGATTTTTGGTAAATAAGTATGTATCTAAGCCAAATAAATTTTGTGTGTATTTTATATTATTTTTCTTCTCTCTGCTTCCTCTTGGGTACATCCTTTGTTCTGTGGCCCCAGTGGCACCCAGAGTGAATATGAATGATTTGTCTATGTTTTCCCTTCAGGCGGAATGTTGCTTACTTGGATTTTTTCTTGTTAATTTTGGTGACTGAGTTGCCTGTTTTTGAAGTGATAAATACCTTCGGATAGTAGGGTTGCTCTTTAGCATTTTAAGTGTCCAAATGAGACCTATTGGGATGTTTCCATAATTTGCATCAAATTCATGTAAATGTGCCTTAATGATATTAGCTAGTCTGTCTGAGCTAAATTATTAATTTCATTACTACTATTTAATAAAGGGGCAGGATTTGCCATGGTCATTCTAGTTAATGGTAAGAGCCCTGTAGGTCTCTCATCATATATCTAAGCGGAATTAAGCTTGGAAATATTACTGAGTGCCTTGTGGCTCTATCTGGTAACAGTCATGCCTTACATTTTGAGACAGCTTATACTTTTACACACCAGGAGACTCATTGTGAATTGTGAGTAGACATGATTCTCTTCTGGCAGTAAGGGAATGCATTCAGTCAGTTGAAAATCAACATTATGTGGTTTGCAGGATAGGTCTTACTCCTATCTTAGGCAAGGAATCTGGGATCCAGAAGGAGTGAGCGGTTGGTTAGGAGGAGTCAGTGCCAGAGGAAGGCAGCGTGCCCTTTCTGCTCTGCCCACGCTGTGAGGACACCAGGCCGTACCTTCGCCAGGAGGAGGTCATGCCAAGTCCAAAGCGTCAGGCCGCTCAGAGCCAAGCAGCTTTGCTGGAGCACCCACTGGTGCACTTGGAAAGTGATTTATCCTGTTAAAGCCTCGCTGCCACCTCAGCTGTAAATTGGAGACAGTAGGAAGCCATCTCTGCAGGCCTGTGGGGACCTGGCACCTGGGCACTGAACCCTGCTGCCCTTGGTCAGATGGTCGCATTGGGAAGCAGTTGGAAGGGTCCTGTGGTGTGCTCCTTCTGGGACCTTCTGCCACCCCCTGGAGGCAGCTTGAGCCCCTACCCATCTCTCCCCATCAGTGCACATTCCCTTCAGCCCTGGGCCAGCTGTGGGGCCCTCCTCTGTAGGTGCTGGCTGTTCCAGGAGGCACAAGAGTGTTGGTGTGGGACCTGCCCACTGCTCGAGATCCCCCAGGGAGAGCCCGCTCAGGCTACGCACGGGCTTCTGGCCGCATGGGTCAGCATCACAGGACGGACAGATCAGTGGGGGAAGAGTCCTCCTGCAGTGCTGCTGCCACTGGAGGCTGGTGAGAGTGGTGCTGCCATAGAGAACAAGCCTTGATCCCTGACTTGAAAGGCAGAGTTCTTCTGGAACTTCTGCGAGGAGTGCCCAGAGTGGCACCTAAATACGTTAGAAGCGCTTGATGAAAGTTCCTCTGAGGCTTTTAAACTGCTCGAGTGAGTCTCTCTGAAGCACGGTGATGGCAAAAGGAAACCACCTCACGCTGCCTCTTTGTGCCTTCTGTCCTCATCTCCCGTGGGCCGTAGGTGTTCCCTGTCAGGATTTATGCGGAGGCATGTCTGCTGTGGCCGAATGTGTTCATTCATTCATATCTCACAGTAAGAGGGAGGGATGGGGGAGGAAGACTGCCGTATTTCCTTAAAAGTTTTTCTGTAACTCGAATCCCTCCCACCCCCATGCGATAACACCATCTTTTCCAGTTGGTGTCAGTGAACTCTGTTTTGGGTACCTACAGAAGCAGTAGGGGAGGTTAGGATGTGGCTGGAGGATGCTGGTTCCTGGGTGTAAATCCTGGCTCTTGAGCTTGAACTGACTGTGCCTCAGCGTCCTGGTCTGTTTGGTGGAGCCGCCTCAGAGAGGAACAAGTGAGTTGTGTGTGTGGAGCAGGTGGCTGACATGTGGCGAGTCCTCCAGGAATGCGGCAGCAGAAGGAACACATTGAGCACCGCAGATCCAACCCTGACCACCACTGCAGGACTTCTGTGCGGGGGCAGCTGCAGAACCACCACTTCAGGACAGCATGGGAGCTGCTGGAGGTTGGGGGAGCTCAGGGAAAGGGCCTTGCTACCAGGGGTGGGAAGGGAGTCAGTGAAGACGTCCTGGAGGAGAAGATTCCAGAGCCTGAGATGTGAAATAGAGTTAGGTAGCCAGAGACCAGGCAAAGAAGGGCCATTTTCATCAGAGAACAGCATAACACTGGCAGAGGTCTGACATGTCATTTCCTGTTACTAGAATTGGGGAGTGACCAGTAGATTCTTTAATTTGTTTATTCTTTCATGCAGTCCTTCACCTCACACCTGTTCAGGGTCCGGTGGGCTCTGGACATAGGGTGGAAGGAAACCATCTGAGCAGAGGCCGCTTGGACTGTCACCTCCGTCGGGTGCCAAGGCTGCCAGAGGACAGCTGTTACTTACGGGTGGCGGTGTGGTGCGGTGGCACAATACAGAGCTGCCCCGCTGTGTCCATGCCCTGGCGCCTCCCTGCAGTCACCATGTGCCTTGGGCAAATGTAGGCCTCAAGTCCCAGACACAGGCTTCTGTCAGTGGTGGTGGTGGTGGCTGTACCTGCTCCAGGCTGCTGTGAGGGAGGGACGGGCTTCGACCACAGACATATGCCCTTGCAGAGGACCTCCTGCACCTGCTGAGGATTGTGTACAGCCATCTGGAGGGTGTTCTCCCTTGGCCCTCCTTGTAGTCCAGCTGAGTCCACATCCTTCACCTCTTTTTAACTCTTCCTTTCTTACAGAACCTTGACCTGGAGCTGCAGTCGGGCTTGAATTCTGCCTCCTATGCAGTTCCAGCCGTCCTCCACCATGCACGATGGTGTGTTTTCCATTATTCTTCCTCCCAGAGCACTTGCACCCACCCTGATGGTGGTTCCCGATGGTCAGATTGAGTATCCCTTATCTGAAATGCTTGGGACTAGAAGTGTTTCAGATTCTGATCTTTTTGGATTTTGGAATGTTTGAATATGCATAATTAGATATCTTGGGGATGATACTTAAGTGGAAACACAAAATTCTTTTCATATACACCTTATACACATAGCCTGAAGGTAATTTTATGCAATATTTTAAATATTTTGTGCATGGAACAGAGTTTTGACTGTGACCTGTCACATGAGATCCATTGGGGAATTTTCCTCTTGTGGTGGTATGTTGGTACTCAGAAAGTTTCAGATTTTGGAGCAGTTTGGATTTTTGGATTAGGGATGCTCCACTTGAATATCCTTTTATATACAACACATGGTCAATGCTCACTAAATGTATTGCATGAATGAATGAAAACCAAAGGTCAATTTACTAAGCGTGCTACTATTTCAGAAACCTCTTTTTCCGAATTTGATTATATGGTCAATGGTTTAATATTCCAAGTGCTCTGACCACGTAATGGTTATTACCACACTGTGAAGGTAGCTGGATGTTCCGTGATTGCTGCCCCCAGAGGACCTGGAAGTGCTTGCTGTACTTGCATTTTCTGGAATGGAAATCATGGCTTATTCCCAGGAGCCCCCAGCGGGGGCTTTGAGTCTGGTGCTAAGCAGCAGATGTGCAGATTCCCGCAGGGCGTACCTGAGCCCCGAGAGGGGGCGTCGTAGCACACAGCGCACTCATTTCCGCATTCCTACCCCGCACAGCCAGTTGTCACAGCCATCCTCCAGTAAAAACCACAAACCAGTCAACCTCTAGGAAACAGGTAGGAAATCTAGAAAAAGCCTCAGGTGTTCACAGCATTCTTTAAAGATTCTTTAAAAATCTTTGTGATTGGAAAGACTGCTTCCTGTGCCAGAGAGTCTCTCTCCAGCGCTTTTGCTTCTGAGGTTGGTAGCTTTCAGAAAGACTGCAATGCAGCGGTTACCAAAGTCCTTGTTAATATGGAAACAACCCGTGGTGAAGCCTTTTGCTCCTCTTCATAACTGCTGACTGTTGCCTGCAGTCGGAAGGAGGAGATAATGAAGGTAATACTCCTCCGGACCTGGCAGTTTAGTGATTAGAATGGACGCGGTTCTGTGAATGCTGTGGCTGGCACAGGCATGTCCTGCAGCAGCTCTGTCAAGTTACTGATGCAGTGGGCTTCCTGGGAACGTGAAGCTGAAGATGTCTTTGCAGTTTGTGCACGATAATTTTGTTTTCATTTCTGTGTTCAGATGGTGGATTATAAGAAGGTAAGGGACTTTACAAATCATGCATATGTGTATTTTAAATGTTTATGAATATCCCTAGTCAAGGTAAAGAATGATGATTGAATAGACCTCTTTTGAACCTAAGAAATAAAACTTTATTTCTTGTTAATGACAGTTTTGACGTTTGAAGAGTTATCTTAGTCTTGACAGATGCCCTATAAGTGAATTATTGAAGATGTTCTTTGAAGAGATCTGCTTTTTCTTCGATTTGCTAAACATAGTTGAATTTCAGAGATGTAGATACGGATGGAATATATTTGTTTCTTTAACTTAAGCAATGACAGTTACATTAATCTGGATGGAACTTTTCATCTTAAAAAATCTCAACCACTGGCTGTAGATGATGAATTCTAATCTCCTTAGTTCTTATTTTGCCTTTAGAAGAGCATTTTCAGATGTGTGGAGCTCTGTGCTTATCCGTGGGGTGAGCTGGGTGCTACCTCCAGCTGCTGCTCTTCGTTTATCTTAGAGGGAGGCCAAGAGTCAGAGCTGAGATTTATTTTGCAATGAATTAGTGGCCCCAAACGGTATTAAATGCATTATGGGTGGTAATTTATATGTCCAATGCCAAGAAATATAATGTTGGGGTTACCATGGCAACTGCTTGCATTCTGAGAAGCTCGTGAATGGGTTCTGAACCTTCTGGCGTTGGAAGTGAGCTTTTCCAGCTGAGAGCCTGCATTCGTGATTAGTGTAAATAAATTCAGCTTTCTGTATGAAGCACATCCTTTTTCTTAGCTTACCAGAGTAGTCCATTGAGCTCAGTTCTTTCTCTGGTGACATCTGCCTTGGTCTCTTGGTTCCTGGCAACAGACTATGGCTGAGACAGTGTTTTCAACTTCAGGCTGAGGAACTAGCGCGCGTGTGTCTGTGTGTGTCTGTGTGTGTGTCTGTGTGTGTGTGTGTGTGTGTGTGTGTGTGTGTGTGTTGGCCTACTGCCTCAGTCCGTGGGCTGTGTAGAATGGGACTGGCTCATCCGTGCCTCCTGAGAGCTGGCAATGCATGATGTCTCCAAAAGCACAGTTGCAGCCGCATGTGCTGGTGGGCCCCGGCACAGCTTTCTATCCATCTGAAGGGCTTGTTTCCAGTAACATTTGCTAGGACTCTTCCTGGGAGGCAGCCCTGCCTGTTTCCAGGATATCATGGGGATTGGTTTTGGGGAGGGAGGCCCAAGTTAGAAAGACCCATGTTTTAAATGTCAAGCTTGTGAAAATAATAAATGAGGGCCTATTGTCTTCATTGCCGAAGGTCTGTTTGCTGTTTGTTAGAAATATATGTAGCATAGGCCAGGGATGGTGGCTCACGCCTGTAATCCCAGCACTTTGGGAGACGAAGGCAGGAGGATCGCTTGAGCCCAGGAATCTAAGACCAGCCTGGGCAAAATAGCGAGACCTCATCTCTACAGAAAGATAAAATAAAATAAATAAATAGATGAAGAAAACTAGTTTCCCTTGTGCATTTAAAACAATGTTGACATGATTGCCAGGGACTGAAATGTCTCTGTGTGATTTCAGGGGCCTGAGGTCGGAAGGTTGGAGCCTGGTGGTTGCTGCCAAGGCGGCAGCTCCTAGAGGGCCTGGCCAGACAGTGGGAAAATTTTTCATGCTCTGTAGAATTCATTCTATTTGTAATAAACGTTGAGATTATAGAATTTAAATGATGAACTTGAGGATAGACTGGCCTTCAGGCACACAGTGGGCATGTTGCTGTGGCTCACCTGTAGGCCTCAGTTAAGAAGCTTTGTCTAATCCAGTCCCTTTATTTTACAGATGAGGAAAATGAGGCCCAAAGAAGTGATGCCACTTGGTTAAGGTCCCAGTGCAGGTCAGAATCAGATCTAGGATCAGAAACCTGGCTCCTGGCTCCTGGCTCTCTACTCTTCTAAGAATCGCTGTCCTGACAGAAGAGGTTTGCTCTCAGTTAATTGTTGTTTGTTCTTTTGCTTTCCTTTTGTCAGAAAGAGGCCTGTAATAACAACGGGCATCTAATGTAGACTCTGTAATTTTAGAATTTTAAAAATTCTTGTCTTCCCTTCCTCTGGTTATTTATAGAATTTCTACTCAATGTGCTGGAGTCACCCACAGGAGGGGCAAAGGGCGTGACCTCTGCCCTTAATGCTGTGTGCTGTGATGGGAGATGGGTGCGTAGCCGAACCTGCAAACTGGAATGTTGAGATGAATTCTGGCTTGACACCTACATTTCTGCTAGTCGGTGGTATTCTGTGTTCTCGCAGAGAAGCTGCAGTGCCCAGCAGTTACCCAGGGGTGAATCTCAATCACCACCTATTAAATCAAGGTCATGATACTGTATTTACTAAGGCAGGACAACATCGTAATTTAGGCTCAACTTACAAGTTGCAACTTATTACAAGTAATAAGAGGTTCGGCTTACAAGGGTTGAAATACAGATTGATTTTTTTAGCCAGATTCCACTGAACCCTGGTTTTTAATTTTCCGATCTTGAAAGAAGACTGAGATTTTACTATATAACTCACTCAGGGTGACATTGTGTTTTTCTAAGTGTTCTCAGTGATATCTCCCATTCTCCCTATTCTTCTCACATGGGACTTTGACAGAGAGGTGCGCCTGGACTGGGTGTGTGGCCTCCCTCACCCAGCAGTATGGCACAATGGTGCTATATGACTTCTGAGTTACGTCCTTAAAAGGGTACAGTTTTTGCCTGGATGTTCTTTTTGGGGTACTTGTTTGCCATCCATATGGTGAGGAAACCCATCTCGCCCACACAGGAGGACCACACAGTGAGTAGGGCATTGACATAACAAGATGACTTCTGTTTTCTGAGTAACTTCCACCACAGTGGTGAAACTGTGTCCCCAAGCTCAGCAGGCAGAGGTAAAACATTTTTCAAAGAAAAGGATAAGATAGGCTCCCAGTTTACCACATGGTGAAGAGAGGCCTCTGGCTCTTCCAAACTGTTGCTGATAGAGCGTGGAGTGCTGGGACTTCGGTCAGGCCAGGTCCTGCCACCTCACTGTCCAGCTCTCCGAGTGCTCCTGGCCTGCCCTGCTCTCTGCCCAGTGCTGCCTGCTGCCCTTACATGGGGTAACCTTCTGTCTCCCAGCCCCAGCCATGGGTCCCATTGCCCAGAATGCAAGAGCCTTTCTTGGCTTAGAACTTTAACTCAAAACCATCTGTTCTTAGAGGGTTTGTTTTCTTTTTTTTGGCCTGGGATTTTGAGAATATCTAACAGTGCTGGGCAGTTTTATCATTCATCATCATGGGTAGTTTGTTTTATTACAACTTGCAGCTTCATATCTTAAAACAAATTCATTTCTTGCTTTCAGATTTGCTTATCTGAAAGTTTTGTTAATAATAGTAACTTAGCACAAAGCTTCTAATATATGAGTTGATGAAAAGCCTCTCCTGTATCACCTTTAATAAGGATAATTTTGAAGTGTAATTTAATGCCCGGAAGCCAATTGGTACTGAGATTTAATTTTGTACTTGGAAAAGAAGTATGAGAAGAAAAGTGTCCTTTTTTCCTTAAATTTTTTTTTCTTAGTTGACATATAAAATTGTGTATATATTTATCATGTACAACATGATATTTTGAAGTATATATATTATGGAATGGGTAAGTCTAGCAAATTAGCAAGTGTAAAGATAAACTCACAGTTATCCTTTTTTGTGGTGAGAATACTTTATATCGATTTTCTTTTTTTTAAACAAAATCTTTCAGCAAAGACATCTACTTTCTCAGCATTTTTCAAGAAGAAAAGTATCTTTTTAACAAATACGTTTTCTAAGCCCTGCTGGTCTGCAACCCACTCCATTCAGTTAATATTTATCAAGCACTGACCAGGCGCAGTGGCTCCCAGCACTTCGGGAGGCCGAGGCAGGTAGATCACCTGAGGTTAGGAGTTCGAGACCAGCCTGGTCAACATGGCAAAACCCCGTCTCTACTAAAAATACAAATATGAGCCGGGCATGGTGGCGGGCCCCTGTAATCCCAGCTACTCGGGAGTCCAAGGCAGCAGAATTGCTTGAACCTGGGAGGTGGAGGTTGCAGTGAGCCAAGATTATGCCATTGCATTCCAGCCTGGGCAACAAGAGTGAAACTCCTTACCCCCACCAAAAAAACATATATTTATCAAGCACTACCTACACATACACCCACTCTCTGTCTCTCTCTCACACACACACACTAATAGACATAGCAGTAATATATATTAAGCATGAATACAGCAAGAAGTTTGGTATCCCAGAATTAGAACGGGGCTTTTTTCCTATATAATCTACAAAATGAGATGTTGAATTGATATTTAATACTAAGCTACTTCTTAAGCATTTGATTTTTCTTACTGCATTATGTTTCTAATTTTAAAACCTGAGAATTATGGAAAATAGGTAATTTCTACTTATCTTTCAGATTATAGATTAAATGTCCTCTCCTGGCGTGGGGGAGGTCCCCATATTCACATAAATGGGTGTGACCTCCATGTGCACTGCGCACTTCCCTTTGGTACTTTTTGTCTCACACACATGTATGTACACCCTGCACAGACACATGCCCTCTTATTGCTGGTGTTGTGTCTTCTTGCCTGTGGACTGTCAGCTCTGTGAAGGGGAGGTTTCTGTCTTTCTCGTCCCTCTCCCTTCTGTGGCACTCAGTACCTGTTGGGTGAATGAATGAATACTAGACACAGACGCTTTCCTTGACGGTGGTTGGATGATCTAACCTTTCCTTATAGTACTTTTTCAGATGTTTTCAAATTCAAGAAATCTTTTTTCTATCACTAAGTTACTACTTTTCCAAATTATTGAATACTTCTATTTTCTTCTGCCTTTAAGGAGTAGGAAACAACTAAGAACAGATGATGTCTCATGTTCTGAATGGATCCTTCCTTCCTTTGCTCTTCTCTCGAGTTCTTTCTCATGCAAGTGAACACCCATATTGTGAGGGGTAACAAATTTAAATGAGTATAGAAATGACTGAGGAGAATGAGGTAGTTTGGAAAAACTAGAAAAACCTGCCTGAGTGCTTTTGATATTTTAATTTATACGCAATTCTTTTACGTTTCATTTTTCTCAAGACAAATGCCAGACTGTGGAAAGGGTGCTGTCATTTAAAAATATTTGGGCATGTGGCCGGGTGCAGTAGCTCACGCTTGTAATCCCAGCACTTTGGGAGGCCGAGGCGGGTGGATCACGAGGTCAGGAGTTCGAGACTAGCCTGGCCAACACTGTGAAACCCCGTCTCTACTAAAAATATAAAAATTAGCTAGTCATAGTGGCACCTGTAATCCCAGCTACTCAGGAGGCTGAGGCAGGAGAATGACTTGAACCCAGGAGGTGGAGGTTGCATGGAGCCAAGATTGCACCACTGCACTCCAGCCTGGGCAACAAAGCTAGACTCTGTCTCAGGGGTGAAAAAAAGAGAATATTTGGGCGTGCATACTGCCAAAGGCAATTTACAGACTCAGTGCTATTCCTAGCAGATTACTGAGGACCTTCTTCACAGAACTAGGAAAACACTGCTTTAAAACTCATATGGAACCAAAAAAGAGCCCAAGTAGCCAAGGCAGTCATAAGCAAAAGAACAAAACTGGAGGCATTCTGTTATGCAACTTCAGACTATACTACACGACTACAGCAACCTAATAGCATGGTACTGGTACAAAAGCAGACACCAGTGGAACAAAAGAGAGAGCCCAGAAATAAGGCTGCACACCTACAACCATCTCATCTTCGACAAAGCTGACAAAAGCAATGGGGAAAGGACTCCCTATTCAATCAGTGGTGCTGGGACGACTGGCTAGCCACATGCAAAAGATTGAAACTGGACCGCTTCCCTACACCATGTACAAAAATCAACTTAAGATGGATTAAAGACTGAAATGTAAAACCCAAAACTATAAAAACCCTGGAAGACAACCTAGGCAGTACCATTCTGGACATAGGAACTGACAAAGATTTCATGAAGAAAACACCAAAAGCAATTGCAACAAAAGCAAAAAAATGACAAATGAGATCTAATTAAACTTAAGAGCTTCTATACAGCAAAAGAAACTATCAGCAGAGTAAACGTACATCCTACAGTATGGGAGAAAATATTTGTAAATTATGCATCTATAAGGAACTTAAGAAACTTAAGAACTACAAGAAAAAAAAAACCCATTAAAAAGCGGGCAAAGGACACGCACAGATGCTTTTCAAAAGAAGACGCACATGCAGCCAACGAGCATATGAAAAACAGCCCAAATCACTGACCATTAGAGAAATACAAATCAAAACCACAGTGAGATAGCATCTCATACCAGTCAGAATAACTATTATTAAAAAGTCAAAAATAAGATGCTAGTGAGGTTGTGGAGTAAAGGGAATGCTAATACACGTTGGTGGAGTGTAAACTAGTTGAGCCACTGCGGAAAGCAATATGGTGATTCCTCAGAGAGCTAAAAATAGAACTACCATTCAACCCAGCAGTCCCATTACTGGTTATATTATTCAAAGGAATATAAATTGTTCTACCATAAAGATATGTACACATGTATGTTCATTGCAGCACTATTCACAATAGCAAAGACATGGAATCCACCAAAATGCCTATCAGTGGCAGATTGGAGAAATAAAATTTGGTACATTTATATCACAGTGTACGATGTAACCGTAAGGAAGAATGAGATCCTTCTGTCTTTTGCAAGAACATGGTTGGGAGCTGGAGGCCATTATCATCAGCAAACTAATGCAGGAACAGAAAACCAAGTACTGAATGTTCTCACTTATAAGAGGGAGCTAAGTGATGAGAACACATGGACACAAAGAAGGGAACAATAGACAGTGGGGCCTACTTGAGGGTGGAGGTTGGGAGGAGGGAGAGGATCAGAAAAAATAACCACTGGGTTCTAGGCTTCGTACCTGGGTTACAAAATAATCTGTACATCAAACCCTGGTAATGGGTTTACCTGTATAACAAACCTGCACATGTACTTCTGAACCTAAAATAAAAGTTAAAAAAAATAATTTGGGCACGAAGACTCATGCCTGGAACACTAGCATGTTGGAGGGAGGATCGCTTGAGGCCAGGAGTTTGAGGTTACACTGAGCTGTGATCGTGCCACTGCACTCCATCATGGGTGACAGAACAAGACCCTGTCTCTAAAATATATACATGATATATACATTTGGTAGGTGCTTTGGTCCCAACTGACCATCTGGGGCAGAGCCAGTGCCATGTGTAAGGTGTACTGCCTGCACACAGCACAGGAGGCTGGGGCTGGCCAGGGCCTGTGCACCTGCTCCCTCTGTGCCTGGCTTGTGGATGCCCCTGACTCACTGAGTCTTTTCTGAAGTTGTTTAGCAGCACTGCCACTGCTCTAACCTATATTTAAAGATTTTTTTTTCATAATTTTCTGGCAGAAAATTTTATTAGTGTAGCCATTTTATTTGTATAATGATTGTTTAGAATATTTTATGTTCAAGATATTGATTAATTTTTGGAGAAACCTAAGAGATTTGATGTTACATAACAGATCTCTATTTAAATTCATAGTGTAAACTGCAGTGAATCATTACTGTATTAGGCAAAAGCCAATATTGCAGAATATAGTTTATTTGAAAGGTCGCTTAGATGAAAATTCCAGGGTGATTGGGAAATGTTTTACACTTTTGTATATGTGATCATTGGATGCTACTCAGGAAAAGTTTGTACTAGTGTGTCTAGCAATTGTAGCAAGGTGGGGTAGGTGGCCACATTTGATTATGAAGTAAATTTATTCTAGAGAGTTTATGTAGCATGAAGAATATTAAAATCAAAGAAGTGTTACACTACACATCTTAAACTTTTAACATGACTCTTATCTAGCTGTAAAAATATGACATTTTGTGTTTTAAGAATAAAGTAAGTATGCAGTGGTAATGAATGATCATGATTTCAGGTGAGTAAGACGTTAGGGAAACCTGTCACAGTTCCACAAGCAAAAATGAAAAAAATCTCACTGAAGTATATTGCTGCAAATGGCTTGTTTTCCCCAAGAATAGCTTTAACTGACTGAGTAGCACAGCATAGTCATTCCATTCTCCCCTTGCTGTTTCCTCCTCCTCAGCCAGATGCATTTGGATGATCCTGTTCAAAAGTAAGCTAAATAATTCTACTCAATTTTCATATTAGAGTAGCTAGAAATTAACTAATTTTTGTGGGTTTTTTTTTTTTTTTTTTAAATGAAGGTCTTGTTCTGTTGCCCAGGCTGGACTGCAGTGGTACAATGATAGCTCGCTGCAGCCTCAACCTACTGGACTTCAGCCATCCTCCTGCCTCAGCCTCCCGAGTAGCTGGGACCACAGGTGCATGCCACCACACCTGGCTAATGTTCACATTTTTTATAGACATGGGGTCTCACTGTGTTGCCCAGGCTGCTCTTGAACTCCTGGCCTCAAGTGATCCTTCCACTTTGACCTCCCAAAGTGCTGGTATTACAGGTGTGAGCCACCGTGCCTGGCCTCCAAACAATAATTTAAATGATGTGATAAAGTTTATTTTAGCCTAGCCGAGATCTTAAAATCTTTTTTGAAGTCAGGAACTAGCCTTATTTGATTCAGCTCCCTGGTGCTGCCTGGTGCATCAGTTTATGAATGTCCTATATTAGTCCTAAGGGAGTAAACAAACTCTGGCGATGTCAGTGCTGAAATTCAAAACAATAAAAAAAGATACTTGGTTTTAAAATGGGGTGGATGCATCTATTGGGCTTTATTGATATTTTGGAAATTCTGAGATGCGTATTTTGCCTCTTGCTAAGGAATTAGATAATGGTGCAGGGTTTGAATTGACAGGTGTCAAAGCCAGCAAAAATACTGTGGTCAAATTGCTGGGTCTTTGAGACCTGGGTTTTAGTCCTGTTAGCTCTGACTTTGGGCAAATTGATCGATGTAATTGTTCTAGTTACTCAACAATCCAGACCCTGGCCAGCAGAGTTGGAGCATTGAATGATCTTTCTAAAATAATTTGAGTGTACAAATGGCAAATCTGATTTAACAGCGTAACTGTTGATTCTTACAGCACAAGTCAGTGAGCCTGCCTTTGTTGAGGCAGTCGCAGTGTGATAACAGACATAGAAGTTAAGAACACTGACTCGAGGTAGACCACTCTGCTGCTTAGTAATGTATCATGTTGTGAAGCTGCTGAATCTTCGTATTCTAGTTTCCTCATCTCTGTAACAGGCAAATTTGTAGTTGTGAGGAATAAATTAATAACTACAAGAAGTAAATTAATAACTAAGACTAATATGTGTCAAATACATACTATGTGACCAGCACCATTTTAAGTGCTGAGGATACAATCCTGAACAAGACACATTGCTGTCTTCAGAAGGCTCACAGATAGGAGAGAGAGAAGGAAGCAAGGCAAGTACAGGCTTGTAAGTGTTGTGATGGGTGTCCTTATAGGACCAGGATTTCAGGAGGTAAGGTCAATTTCCCTGGCAAGGGAGAGTTAGAGAAAAGATGCTTGCAGGAGTTTAATTCAACAAACAAGTGGTACCTGCTGGGTGTGCCTGCTATCCTGCTAGGCATTGAGACAACTGGATAAATTTAGCATGATCCCTGCTATAAAGGAGCTTAAAGTTTAGTGGAAAACCATAAGTCTAGTGATAAATAGTAGTTGTCAAGATACTTGAATGGAGTCTTGCAGATGAAGTGTTTGACAGACAGTGGAAGAACAAAAACCCAGAAAGAGACAGTCGTTATGGCTGGAGCAGAGTTTGCAAGTCCACTCCTGGTGAGGAAGGGGATGCTGAGCCAGCAGGGTAGGGTCGACTCACACCCAGAGGCTGTCTCAGAAGCAGCAGATGCCAAGGGAAGTGTGTATTGGAGCGGATATGTTGTGAATTTGATGGCGTCTGATCGTTAACATTGAATTCCTTGAGTTCTAGACAATTTCTTCATGATAATTACCCCTTTAAATTTCATAATCTTCATTCCCCCGCTAAATTTAATACCATAACATTTTTTATTTTAAAAACACCTTTTTTTGTCAGTACTTTTGAAAACATTTTCCTGCACCAGTGTCTTCTGTGAAATGAACACTGTAGAGAATCTGTGGAAATTGGCTCATGGTTGAAGCTTTCACTGTCATATGGATGAGTCCTTTTGCTTGCCCAGTGCCCTCCTGGCACATTGATGAGGTAGGATTGGGAGTTAGGAACGCCTACAAAATGAGCAGGCTAATTTCAAAAGGATGCTAATCCTGCAAAACCAAGAGAGAAGCTTATTGGTTGGTTTGCCTTTTTTTTTTGAAACAGTCTCACTCTGTCACCCAGACTGGAGTGCAGTGGTGTGATCTCCGCTCACTGCAACCTCCGCCTCCTGGGCTCAAGCGATTCTGCTGCCTCAGCCTCCCGAGTAGCTGGGACTACAGGCGCACACTACCACTTCTGGCTAATTTTTTGTATTTTTAGTAGAGACGGGGTTTCGCCATGTGGGCCTGACTGGTCTCAAACTCCTGATCTCAAGTGATCCACCCATCTTGGCCTCCCAAAGTGCTGGAATTACAGGCAGGAGCCACCGTGCCCAGCCATTATTTGCTTTTAGTTGAACTTGTGTGTGTGGAGACCGAGCACTTACTTTCACCAGTCAAGAAATTGACTTGGCAGCAGTTGCTGCAGGTGGCTGTTTTTGGTCTACTTCATACTGTCAGTGTGTCGCCCAGATACTATATAATTACTCAGTTATTTTGCAGTCACAACATCTTTGTGTGTCTGTATTTATTTAGTAATTAGAAGAAAGTTTTTATGTTCTCATAGTATCTTCATGCGTACAGAGTGCTTTTGTTTACTAATTTATATCCATTTGATACACATCTAATGATTGCCTCTAATGGGTATATGTGGGAACATGCACATTCCTTACTGTTAGTTCCTAATAGTGAGAAGTAATTAGAGCATAATGTTTCACATTGAAGTCATCTCTTTTTCAAAGACGTCTCTGAGAATGAAAACATTAAGTTTGGCAGTTGTGATAAACTCTTATAGTGATAAGGTATTAGTCTAATTCTACTTAGTAAGAAAGTTATTCCTGGAGACTTCTATTTCCACCATGATGGAATTAGAGGTGATTTACGCCCCCCCAGGACTACAGTAAGGCAAGTGAGGTGTTTGCCTCAGTGCAGAATTTAAAGGGACACCCAAAATCTCAGTAATCAAGATTATTAATATTTTAATGCAGTACTTTAAAAAAATCAAATTTGATACAAAAAAAATCCATGATGAAAAACAAAATTATTTTTTATTTTTTAAGGCAGGGTCTTGCTCTGTTGCCCAGGCTGGAGTGCAGTGGAGCAATCATAGCTCACTACAGCTATGGTAGTACAGCTAGGAGGGCTCAAGTGATCCTCCCACCTCAGCCTCCTAAGTAGCTGAGACTACAGGCACATGCCACCACGTCTGGATAATTTTTTAGTTTTTTGTAGAGTGGTATCTCACTATGTTGCCCAGATTGATCTCAAACTCTGGGCTCAAGCAGTCCTCCCGTCTTAGCATCCCAAAGTGCTGAGATTTTTGGAGTCAGCCACCACGCCTGGTCCAAACCCCAAATTTTAAAGACAGGATCAGTATTAATGATTTTTTCTTTTTGTCTCAAGCTCCAATATGGCTTGGCATGACACCATTATTGATACTGTATATAAAATTGTGGTATTTTGTACCTCCTGGATTTTTTCACTAATTTTGATTTTATCTCTATTACTGAGTTTTTTGGGCACTCGATTAAAAATTTGTGCCTAAGGCAAGTATCACACTTGCGTCGCCCTAGTCCCAAATTGACTTCTGTCTTAAACAACTTGAAAACCAGACAAAATATATGAAGTAATAGTTTTCATGCATTTGACAGAAGGCTGGTTAGGACCGTGTTCCTTGAAATAAGGGGAACAAATGAAACAAGCCCTGCAGTATTCTAGCTCATACCCCACAGCACGAGACTCAGTATATTCCAGCTTATACCCCACAGCACGAGACTCAGTATATTCCAGATCATACCCTACAGCACGAGACTCAGTGTATTCCACCTCATACCCCACAGCACGAGGCTCAGTATATTTCAGCTCATACCCCACAGCACGAGGCTCAGTATATTCCAGATCATACCCCACAGCACGAGACTCAGTGTATTCCAGCTCATACCCCACAGCACGAGGCTCAGTATATTTCAGCTTATACCCCACAGCATGAGGCTCAGTATATTCCAGCTCATACCCCACAGCACGAGACTGCACTTTTTTTCTGTAAAGGGCTGTATAGTAGCCATTTTAGGTTTTGTGGGCCAGATGCTGTTAATGTCACAACTACTCTGCTATGCTCTGTGCCTGCTTTCATCCGAAGTATGTAAGTGAATGGATATGGACGTATTCCGGTAAAACTTTACTGACACAAATAGCCTTAGTTTGTCTGGTGAGGCAGTTTCCATGTTTCAGGGCAGGAAGAAAGAAGTCAGACAGAACCCACTGGCTTCACTAAAGTGATGAAACAGCAGAAATTGGGGAGGACAAGACAGTGAGAATTTGTGGAGGAAAACACAGGAGAGGAGGGAGCAGGTTAGAGAGAGAGCTCCAGAAATCTGCAGAAGCACCGCCTTGAGGCGTTGGCTGCGTCCTGGTCTGCACATGCCTTTGAGGAAGCACCTCAAGGCTGGGAGCAGAACCGCCAAAAAGGAGAAGGCCAAGCACTTCTTGGACATCAGTTGCACAGGACTGGGAATAGTTTGTATTCCCACCACCTAGGTGGTAGGGTATAAGATAGATCCTTTGAAGGGTTGCCTTTTCATCTTTGTTAGAGTGCATTCAGAGCAGCTTTTTCATCTGTGGAGTCAGGATGATTCCTCAGAAGGGCTGCCTTAGCAGTAGGGCTGAATTATCCATAGACCAATAGGCTGCTCCTGACTTGCCCTGACTGATTACAGATAACTTGATGACATTCTCAGAACAAAGCCCCGACTATATTTAAAAAGGATATAATAAAAGTAGCACCCAAAAATATAAAAAGAAATTGTGTCTAGCATCTAATAAATAATTACGAGGTATACAGAGAAGCAAGGAAATGTGATATTAACCAGGAAGAAAATCAAGAGAAACCCCAGAATGACAAGGGATGACAGTCATTAAAATAACTTATAAATATGTTGCACACTCAAGAATGTAGAGAAAAACGTAAGCATAATGAGTGAAATGAAAGATTCAG
Organism: Papio anubis; assembly: GCF_008728515.1. NCBI lineage: Eukaryota > Metazoa > Chordata > Mammalia > Primates > Cercopithecidae > Papio > Papio anubis. The sequence continues at coordinate 3,680,440 of NC_044982.1, read as the reverse complement.
AAAAGACTGAAATAAAACTTCCAGAGATGAAAATACAATATATAAAATACATAAAATGCCAGGCACAGTAACTGATGCCTATAATCCTAACTCTTTGGGAGGCTGAGGTGGGCAGATCATTTGAGGTCTGGAGTTGAAGAGTAGCCTGGCCGACATAGCGAAACCTCATCTCTACTGAAAATACAAAAGTTAGCTGGGCGTGATAGGGGGCACCTGTAATCTCAGTTACTCAGGAGACTGAGTCAGGAGGATCACTTGAACCCAGGAGGTGGAGGTTGTAGTGAGCCAAGATCACACCACTGCACTCCAGCCTGGCGACAGAGCAAGACTCTGTCTCAAAATAAATAAATAAAATAAATTTATATAGAGTAAAATGATACATATACACACATATATAATGCAGTGGAGGGATCACAACAGGTTATTACTACAGAAGAAAAGAGTTCAAGAGCCTGAAGACGTAGCAGTAGAAGCTTTCCAAAGCACAGCACAGAGCATCGAGACTACACGAGATCACAGAGCATCAGCAGCCTGTGGGACAAAGTCAACTGATTTAAGATATGTATAACTTAGCTCCAGAAGGAGAAGAGGAGGGAATGGAAAACATATTTGGAGAAATAATGGCTGGAAATCTTCCAAATTTGATGAAAACTGCAAACTATGAAGCTCAAAAACTCCAAACAGAGCAAATATAAGGAAATCCAAGGTACCTCATAATCAGATTGCCAAAAAACCAATGATCAGGATCAAAAGCTTTCAAAGCAGCCAGAAGAAAAGGCACATTACAGAGGAACAAAGTTACTAATAACAGTGATTCCTGGTCACATCTTGTGTGAACTAGAAGACAACAGAGCGACATTTTCAAAGTACTGAAAGAAAAAAACCTGTTAGCTTAGAGTTCTGTATCCAGCAAAAATGTCTTTCAAAAATGAAGGATAAATTTTTATTTATTTCAAAAGTAAAGAAATTTCTAGGCCAGACATGGTGGCTCACCCCTGTAATCCCAGCACTTTGGGAGGCCGAGGCGGGCGAATCACTTGAGGTCGGGAGTTTGAGACCAGCTTGGCCAACATGGTGAAACCTCGTCTCTACTAAAAATACAAAAATTAGCTGGGTGTGGTGGCAGGTGCCTGTAGTCCCAGCTACTTCGGAGGGCGAGGCAGGAGAATAACTTGAACCCAGGAGGCAGAGGTTGCAGTGAGCCGAGATCATGCCACTGCACTCCAGCCTGGGCGACAGAGCGAGACTCCATCTCAAAAAAAACCCCAAAAACAAAAATACATTTTTAGGCCAATAGACATGAGAATTTATCGCCAGCAGAATGGCACTAAAGGAATATTAAAGGAAATTCAGATAGAAAGAAAATAATGTTTGATGGGAAAATTTTTATTTCTACATATTTTGGAGACAGGGTCTCACTCTAGTGCCCAGGCTGGAGTGCAGTGGGTGTGATCTCGGCTCACTGCAACCTCTGTCTCCCGGGCTCAAGCAGTCCTCCTGCCTCAGCCTCCCGAGTAGCTGGGACTACAAGCATGTGCCACCATGCCCGGCTAATTTTTGTATTTTTTGTAGAAACGGAGTCTCACTATGTTCCCCAGGCTGGTCTCGAACTCCTAATTTCAAGCAATCCACCCACCTCAGCCTCCCAAAGTGCTGGGATTACAGGCATGCCACTGCACTCAGGCTTAAATAGTCAGTTTCCATCATGGGCCAGGCATGGTGTCTCCCACCTGTAATCCCAGCACTTTGGGTAGGAGGAGAGGGCAGGTCGCTTGAGCTCGGGAATTTGAGACTACAGTGAGCTATGATCACACCACTGTACTCCAGCCTGGGTGACGGAGTGAGACTTTGTGTTCTAAAAGGAAAAAAAAAAAGGTAAAATTGACAAAGCTCCAGTGAAACTGAGCCCGGCTAATTTTTTTGTGTTTTTAGTAGAGATGGGGTTTCACCGTGTTAGCCAGGATGGTCTCGATCTCCTGACCTCGTGATCCACCCACCTTGGCTTCCCAAAGTGCTGGGATTACAGGTATGAGCCACCGCGCCCGGCCACAAAATGTTTTGAATTTGCTGGGTGTGGTGGCACATGCTTGTAATCCCAGCTACTTGGGAGACTGAGGTGGGAGGATCTCATGAGCCCAGGAGTTTGAAGGCTGTAGTGAGCCATGATCGTACACTCTAGCCTGGGTGACAGAGGTAGACCCTGTCTCAAAAAAAAAAAAAAAAAAAAAAGATCTTAGAATACTTTTATACCACTGTTCAGTTAGCAGGAATTAAAAAGTCTGGTAATTGTTGAAAAAGTTAAGCAACAGAAACTCTCTTATACCCTTCTGATGGGAGTGCACATTACAGCTGCTTTGGGAAATAGTTTGGGTTTAGTGTATAAGCTAGCAATCATACTTCTAGATATGTACACCAGAGAAATACATGCCTAAAGTGCTTGAGATAGCTGTACCAGAAAAATCTTAGTAGTGTTTGTATTTGCTCCAAAGCAGAGACCACCCTAGGGGATGAGAATGGATAACTAAATTATGGCATATTTACTGAATAGAATATTACACAGCAATGAAAATAAACTACAGACACAGCAACAACAAAGAAGGCAAAGAAAAAAGCAAGACAAGAATATATGTAGTATGGTTTTGTTATTTTCATCTGCTTCTGCTATTTATATAAATTATGTTTGGTAGGGCTGCACACCTAGATGATAAATCTCTAAAGAAAAGTTAGGAAATGATAAATCATAAAAGGCACAGTAGCTCATGCCTGTAATTCCAGCACTTTGGGAGGCTGAGGTGGGAGGATCACTTGCGCCCAGGAATTCCAGACCAGTCTAGGCAACATAGGGAGATCCAGCCTCTAAAAAAAAAAAAAAATTATCCAGGCATGATGGCATCCTCCTGTGGTCCCAGCTACTTGGGAGGCTAAGATGTGAGAATCGCTTGAGTCCGGGAGGTCAAGGCTGCTGTGAGTTGTGATTGCACAACTGCACTCCAGCCTAGGTGACAGAGCGAGATCCTGCCTCAACAAATCAAACAGTCATTTTGTTAAGTTAGTACTTACTTATGTATGTAGTGGAAGGGGTTTGGGCTCAGATAGAGGCACCCAGCCTTTCTGGAGTTCTAGCAATGCTCCATCCCTTGGTGGTAGTTGGACTGGTATTTATGTAATAGCTTCATGAAACGGTATACATATGTTTCCTATACTTTTCTATAAGTAAGTAATACCTCATGGTAAAAGCAATTTTAAAATAATCAAATTTTATAATGCACATTCCATTCAAAAAACGTGGAAAATCCCCAAAGCACATGCACATACACTAGTTAATCATGTTTTATCTTAAATTTCTTCATATTATAGAAATTTACCTTTTGAAATTTTATTTTTATTTATTTGAGATGGAGTCTCACTCTGTCGCCCAGGTTGGGGTGCAGTGGCATGCATGATCTTGGCTCACTGCAGCCTACGCCTCCCAGAATCAGACTGTTCTCCTGCCTCAGCCTCCCGAGTAGCTGGGATTACAGGTGTGTGCCACCACGCCTGGCTAATTTTTGTGTTTTTGGTAGAGATGGGGTTTTACCATATTGGCCGGTCTGGTCTCAAACTCCTGACCTCAGGCGATCTACCCTCCTCCACCCCTCCACCTCCCAAAGTGCTGGGATTACAACATGAGCCACTGCGCCTCGCCTTGAAATTAAATTTTTAAAAGTTGTAAATTTTTCCAGATGAGAATTGACCAACTGTTATTATTTTCTAGGTAAGGGACTCCGCTACAGTAATTAAAGAAGGATAAGGTTGGCGTTGCTTTGCTCCTTTTTTAATTGAAGTCCTTCCTTCCTGATCAAGCTTCCATATATCTCCTTAAAGCATATGACACACAGGTATGCCACTAAAAAGTTTTAATTTGTGTAGATTTCTTTCTTCAGCTGTTACTTTTTCATCTTGCATAAAAATCAAGTAATTAAATTGTAAAACATCCTGAACATATTCATTTTTGGCTTTAGCAGTTTCATTCTTCAGCAGATGTATTTGACTTTCTACATACATGGCACTTTGTTTTGGTTTGTGTCTAACCTTATTTTTCTTTTTTTTTCAAACCAGTATTAAACTGAAAATAATAGACATCGTACCTCATGGTCCAGGAATGAGTGAATAAGTTAGAAAACCAAGAATAGTGGCCTGCACTTCTTTATCCAAGGCCTACTTTCTGAAATCTTTCAGCCCTACCCTTCCCTAGAAGGTGCCCCACTGCAAGGAAGGCACAGGCAGCCTCAGGATGTGACCTGCCTCATGGAGTATTGCATTTTTTGATACAAGAACTATTTGCTCCTTAACCATCTTTCTCTAGGAGTTTGAAAGAAAATAAAATACTCTGTGTTTCAGTCTCTAACTTGTGATTGAGTGGCTGAGGTGGGAGAATCTCTTGAGCCCAAGAGTTTGATACCAGTCTGGGCAACACAGTGAGACCCTGTCTAAAAAACTAACTGGGTGTGGTGGTGTGTGCCTGTAGTCCCAGCTACATGGGAGGCTGAGGCAGGCGGATCACTTGAGCCTAGGAGTTCCAGGCTGCAATGAGCTGGGATCATGCCACTGCCATCCAGGCTGGCCGTAGACCAAGACCCTGTCCTTTTAAATAATAATAATAATAATAAATCTTTCATATGTTAGAATGTTAAAAATAAGTATAAGAAGTTGGAAAGTTTGCATCCAAAGTGAGATTTAATACATAACTATTTTTGATAAGTTGAAAAGTGTCAAGAAAATTGCTGTTTAAATTTCATTTACAATCATGATGTCATCATAGTACCATTCAATTTTCTCCAGTAGTCTGTGGTATTTTTAGTTTGTTTGAAGCAGGGTCCAAATAATTGCAGTTAGCTGATATGTCTGTTAAGTCTCTTAATCAATAGAGTACTTTTCCCCATCCCTTTTTTCCTTGCATTTTATTTGTTGGAAAATCCAGGCTGATTGTTCAGTCATCAGAAGTTCCCCCATTCTAGCCTTTGCTGTTTCCGCTGGACATGTTCTTCTGCTTCTGGGTGGATACAGAGGCTTGATCACTTTCTGGCTCAGCCTTTCAGCACAGGTACTTCAGAGTTGCGTGGTGCCCTCACCAGGAGGCACACATCTGCACAGATGTGAGATCCAGTGTTGTTGATTCTTTTTTTCTTTTTGTCTTTTTTATTTAAAAGACACGGGGTCTTGCTATGTTGCCCAGGCTGGTTTTGAACTCCTGGCCTCAAGCAATCCTCCCACCTCCGTCTCCCAGAGTATGCTGCAAGCTTGAGCCACAGCGCCTGGCAGATCCAGTGTTTTTTGAAATCTCATGTTTTATTCTAACGATTGAAACATAATCTGCTTCTCAGTATGGCCATGTTTTATGCTTTTCACTTCTTCAAATACAGTTGACACTCCAGGAAGATGAACCTTATCACACGTGCAACTTCTACGCCTTATACAGCCCCAGGGCTCCAGCCCCGTGTGGCAAGTGTGGCCTAGGGGAAGCCTCCATCTGGAGAAGTGCTGCCTGCACTGGGTCGCATGTCGAGTGGACTGAGCCCTTGGCTCCTCTCCCTGCTTCCTGTCCAGATGGCAGGACTCTGGTCCTGGGCCAAAAGAGGCACAGTGTCTTTGCATATAGTAAGGGTTGAATGAATACCTTTTAAAACTCCTAACTCTTCTGAACCAAGGGATACTGACAGTGCTGGGCCCCAAATGACTATTGTTTTCTCGAAGGCTTTAAGACCATGTCTTATACTGTGGTTTAATCAGGTTCTTTCCTAGGAGTCTGCCTGAGTCACTTGGTCTGTGTGTCTCTCCCTCCCTGTCCTAAGGGGGCTTTTCATGTGTGACTGTGATCTGCCTGTCTGTCTGGTAAGGATCCAGCCTCTGGTTACTTGCCCAGGGTGCTGACTGTGGGCCCTCTCCCGCGGTGGAACATTTGGCATCAGGTATCAGGAACAGAGTCAGTATGCTGAAATGTTTGCATGAATGTGGATTTTCAGAAAGCTTTCTTATCAGCAGGGCACACCTGTCTGTTCATGATCTTTGCCCTTCTCCCTTTATTGGCATCACTTGGACGATATCTTTAATTGCCCTGCTGGGCTTGATGTTGAACTGCTTTTCTCCATGTGTGTCATGTTTAGTGCTTTCTTGTGGCAAGAGCCTTTTGCTTTGTGTATCTGATGCTTCCCTTTTGTGGTTTTCCCCGGGCTTTCCAGCTCTTGGAGCACCCTTTTGTCAGCAGATGTACTTTTGTTTCCAGTTTTTAAATTCTAATTACAGTGTAGCTCAACTAAAATCATGGAACTAGGGAACATAAAACAAATCATTAGAGTAATGGAGGCCTAGAAGAAAGTGAAAGGAATCCAGTCCACCTCTTTGCTGTACTAGGTATCGATATGCCTCAGCTGTGAGTGAGGGCCTTCCTGAGTAGCTGACTAGAAACTAAACTTTTATGAAAGAATTTTCTTAAATAATTAGAGGTGCCTTTCATTTAGTTAATAACAAGACCTCAAAATACAGTATATTTTTGTCTAAAACTGTAGCAAACAGTAAGTAAAGTAATAGAGTAAAAATTCTGCTTAAAGAAGACTGCGGAATAAAAGTTTCAGGCCAAGTGCAGTGGCTCACACCTGTAATCCCAGCACTTTGGGAGGCCGAGATGGGTGAATCACTTGAGGTCAGGAGTTCGATACCAGCCTGGCCAGCATGGTGAAACCCCCGTCTTTACTAAAAACACAAATAGCTGGGTGTGGTGGCACGCGCCTGTAATCCCAGCTACTCAGGAGACTGAGGCAGGAGAATCGCTTTAATGTGGGAAGCGTAGATTGCATTGAACCAAGATGGCGCCACTGCACTCCAGCCTGGGCGATAAGAGTGAGACTCTGTCTAAAAAAAAAGAAAGTTACGGAGCTCAGAGTGCCAGATTCTGCGCTCCTGGTAGTTTCTGGTGTTGCCCTTCCTTAGCTCCTCAGAGTGCACTGGCATAGGTGCCATTTTTTAATCACACAATTCCCTTCATTGTAATTTTCTTAGCGCTGTCTTTGCTTAGTGGATCTGTGGTTGCCATTCAGCAGTACATTTCTCTCTGTGTGGAAGCAAACATCTTCTCAAACCTGATGCTCGGTGAGGATAGGCAGTGGGCTGTTAAATAGGCAGTGGCCTCGGATTCCCAGCATGTGTATGACCGCTGTGCTAACCAGAGGTGCGTGTGTCCAGCATCTGAGCATTGGAACCTGCAAGCTGCTCCCCCAAATCAGGATGCCAAACGTTCATTGGCAAGTTACTCAAAGTTGCCTCAAATATCTTTAATGCATTTAACTGAATTTACATAATTTATCAGCACATAATTATTATAAATATTGTAGAATTGCCATTAACTTATGATTGTCATATCTAAATTTTAGGATAAAAATAGAATTTAACTATTTTTATGCCCATATGTAAGCAAGTGAAGTAAAGGTATTTATGTTTAAATCAAGAACTCTAATCAAAGGTTTTCGCAATCCTTCCAAATACGCAATCTCACTTATTTCTTGCCACTTCTGGTGATAGGCCTATGTGTGGAACACACAGGGGATTCCTGCCTGTCCACAGCTCAGTGTGAACAGACCAGATATAGTCATAGATTAGAAATTACCATCACAGGCCTCGCGGGTGGTTCATGTCCATAATCCTAGAACTTTAACAGGCTGAGGCAGGAGGATTGCTTGAGCCCAGGAATTCGAGACCAGCCTGGGCCACATTGGTGAGACCTACCTGGGTAACATGGCGAGACCCTGTCTCTACAAAAAATGGAAAAGTTAGCTGGGTGTGGTGGTGCATGCCTGTAGTCCCAGCTAGTTGGGAGGCTGAGGCAGGAGGATCACTTCAGCCTGGAAGTTCAAGGCTGCAGTGAGCCGTGTTCACACCACCACACTTCAGCCTGGGTGACAGCAAGAAAAGGAAGAAAATAAAAGAAATTACCTCAAAAGAAAAAAAAAGAAAATAAATTACCCTTACAGACATTTTATTTTTATTTTTATTTTTTTAGAGACAAGGGCTCTCGGTTGGTCAGGCTAGACTCAACCTCCAGGGCTCAAGTGATCCTCCCGCCTCAGCCTTCTGAGCAGGCACTACAGGCACATGCCGCCATGCCCGGCAACCACCACAGATAATTTAGAAAAAATTAGCCTTTTAGTTTTAGGAGCTTTCTTTTACAGTGATATTTAGTTTGGGGCCTTTGAACTTGGATTTTGCTTTCGGAGCTGTACCTGTAGGTATTGTTGTTCCGGCCTGCGAACGAGACGTGACCAACTCCAGTGCTGGCTGCTTTCTGTCCTCACCATCAGTCAGTGTGGTCTGTGTGTGAGGTTGCAGTTGTCCTCTTGGCTGCTTATTTCTCTTTAATTCTCTGCATGTAATTTAAAACATTATCCCCTGAAACTTTGTTTTACATTGACTTCTAATATCTTTACTCCTCCTTACTTTTAATTTTCCTATTAAGATACTTATTTAATTTTCCTATTAAGATACTTAGGATTTTATGAAATTCTTTGGATCTACATGTGGATAAACAGAATTGTGTCATATAAGGTTCAGTATGCTAGCTGTTTAAAAAAATTTGAAAGCAATTTTTTTTTTTTTTTTAGAGACAGAATCTTGCCCTGTCACCCAGGCTGGAGTGCAGTGGCATGATCGTAGCTCACTGTAACCTTGAACTCCTGGGCTGAAGCAGTTCTCCCGCCTCAGCCTCTTGAGTAGCTAGGACTCACAGGCATGTGTCACCATGCCTGGCTAATTTTTATTTTATTTTATTTTTTATTTTTATTATTATTTTTTTGAGACAGAGTCTCACGCTGTCGCCCAGGCTGGAGTGCAGCGGCGCAATCTCGGCTTACTGCAACCTCCACCTCCCGGGTTCGAACGATTCTCATATTCTCCTGCCTCAGCTTCCTGAGTAGCTGGGACTACAGGCGCACACCACCATATCCGGCTAATTTTTGTATTTTTAGTAGAGACAGGGTTTTGCCATGGTGGCCAGGCTGGTCTTGAACTCCTGACCTCAGACGATCCTCCTGCCTCTCCTGCTTCACCTACCAAAGTGCTGGGATTACAGGCGTGAGCCATTGCACCTGGCCTTTCTTTTTTTTAGAGACTGAGTCTTGCTATGTTGCCGTGGCTGACCTCAAACTCCTGGTGCTTCAAGCAGTCCTCTTGCCTTGACCTCCAAAGTGTTGGGATTACAGGTGTGAGCTACGGTGTCCTGCCTGCTAGCCATTTTTTTATGTTGGTGGTGGTGGTAAGGAGTGGCTACCAGGCTGTGCAGGATTCAGGAATCTGGATGTTCCCCCCACCACCGTTTTTTACCCCACACAAAAAATTTTAAACACTTTCTAATTGAGATAAAATTTACAAAACATAAAATTCACCATTTAAACCACTTAAAGTATACAATCCAGTGGTTTTGTGTATATTCAGAATGTCATGGCCAGGCGTGATGGCTCACGCCTGTAATCCCAGCACTTCAGGAGGCCGAGGTGGGCAGATCATGTGAGGTCAAGAGTTCGAGACCAGCCTTGCCAACATGGTGAAACCCTGTCTCTACTAAAAATGCAAAAAATTAGCCAGGCATGGTGGCACACGCCTGTAACCCCAGCCACTTGGGAGGCTGAGGCAGCAGAATTGCTTGAGCCTAAGAGGCGGAGGTTGCAGTGAGCCGAGATTGCACCATTGCACTCTAGCCTGGGCAACAGAGACAAGACTCCGTCTTGGGAAAAAAAAAAAAAAGAAAAAGAATGTTATGCAACCATCACTACTATCTAATTTCAGAATATTTCATCACCCCAAAAAGAAACCCCATACCACTAAGCAGGCACTCTCCATTCTTCCCTTGCCCCAGCCTCTGGCAACCACTAATCTACTTTCTGTATCTATGAATTTGCCTATTCTGGACATTTCATGTAATAGAAATCATACAATATGTGGCCTTTTGTTTCTGACTTCTATAACTTACGTAATGTTTTTAGGGTCCATCCATGTTGTAGCATATGTAGTACCTCATTTTTTTTTATACCTGAGGAAGAGTTCATTGTATGGATAGACCACATTTTGTTTATCCATTTACCAGCTGACCATTTGGGCTATTTCTGCTTTTTTTTCACTGTTATGAATACTGCTGCTGTGAACGTTTGTGAACAAGTTTTTGCATGAACATACTGGTTCTCTTGGTATATACATAGAAATGGAATTGTTGGGTCATACGGTAATTCTGTGTGTAACTTTTGGAGGAACTGCCAGATTGTTTCCACATGGGCTGCACCATTTTACATTCCTGTCAACAGTATGTGAAGATTCCTATTTCTCCATATCCTTGTCGACACTTGTGATTTTCTGTTTTTAAAATTTTAGCCATCCAAGTGACTAAGTGGTTATAGTAGGTTTTAGTTTTGGTTTTCAGAGAGTCGTCTTTTATGTCACCCAGGCTGCAGTGCAGTAGTGCAAACTTGACTCACTGCAGCCTCAACCTCCTGGGCTCAAGTGATTCCCACCTCAGCCCCCCAAATAGCTGGGACTACAGGTGTGCACCACCACACCCAGCTACTTTTTGTATTTTTTGTAGAGATGGGTTTTTTACTCTGTTGCCCAGGCATATCTTGAACTACTGGCCTCAAGTGATCTGCCCACCTCAGCCTTCCTAAGTGCTGGGATTATAGCTGTGAGCCGCCGCACCTGGCTGTTTCATTTTTGTTTTTGTTTTTGTTTTTAAACAGTGTTTTAAATTGTGGTGAGATACACATAACATTAGTCATTAAAAAGTGAATGATTGAGTGGCGTTTTGTACATTCACAGTGTTGTGCACCATGATCTCTATCTGGTTCCAACATATTTTTTTTCATTCCCAAAAGGAAACCCCATACCCACAAGCAGTGAGTCCCTGTTATCCCTCCTTTCAGCCACTGGTAACTACTAGTCTGCTTTCTGTCTTTGTGGATTTCCCTATTCTGTATGTTTCATGTAAATGAAATCATGTAGTGTGTGCCCTTTGCGTCTGACTTATTCACTTAGCATGTTTTCAGGGTTCATCCATGTTGTAGCATGAATCAGAACTTCATTCCTTTTTAAGGCTGAATGATATTCACTGTCTGGATAGATTACATTTTGTTTATTCATGTATTGATGGACATTTTGGTGGTTTCTACCTTTTTGGTTATTGTAAATGGTACTGCTGTGAACATACGTGTACATGTGTTTCTTTGAGTACCTTTTTTCAGTTCTTTTGAGCATATACCTACGAGTGGAATTGCTGGCTCATATGGTAATGTTTTAACTTTTTGAGAAACTGCCAGCCTCTTTTCCTTAGTGGCTGAACCATTTTGTGTTTCCACCAGCAGTGTATGAGGGTTTCAGTTTTTCCACATCCTCACTAACACTTGTTATTTTCCTTTTCTAAAAAATTATAGGCCAGGCTCAGTGGCTTACACCTGTAATCCCAGCAATTTGGGAGGCCAAGGTGGGCAGATCACCTGAGCTCAGGAGTTTGAGACCACCCTGGGCAACATGGTGAAACCCCGTCTCTACTAAAATACAAAAAATTAGCTGGGCATGGTGGCACGAGCCTGTACTTCTATTGGGGAGGCTGAGGCACAAAAATCACTTGAGCCTGAGAGGTGGAAGTTGCAGTGAGCCGAGATCATGCCACTGCACTCCAACTTGGGCTACAGAATGAGACTTTAAAAAAAAAAAAAAAAGGGCCAGATATGTTGGCTCATGCCTGTAATTCCAACACTTTGGGAGGCCAAGGTGGGAGGATCACTTGAGTCCAGGAGTTTGAGACCAACCTGGGCAATATAGTGACACCCTGTCTCTACAGAAAATAAAATAATTAGTTGGACATGGTTGTGCACACCTGTATTCCCAAGTATTCTAGAGGCTGAGTTGGGAGGATTGCCTGGGCCCAGGAGTTCAAGGCTGCAGCGAGCCATGTTCACACCACGGCACTCCATCCAGCCTGGGCGACAGAGTAAAACCCTGTCTCAAAAAAAAAAAAAAAAAAAAATTATAGCCATCCTAGTGGGTGTGAAGTGGGAACTCATTGTGGTTTTGATTTGTATTGTCTTTCTTTCTTTCTTTTTTTTTTAAGTGAAAGCAAGTTTATTAAGAAAGCAAAGGAATAAAGAATGGCTATTCCATAGGCAGAGCCCATGCCGCTCAGCTGCTTATACTTACTGTTACTTCTTAATTGTATGCTAGACAAGGGGTGGATTATTCATGAGTTTTATGGGAAAGGGGTGGGCAGTATCTGGAACTGAGGGTTTCTTGCCTTTGTAGACCATACAGGGCAACTTCCTGACGTTGCCATGGTATCTGGAAACCGTCATGGTGCTGATGGAAGTGTCTTTTAGCATGCTGATGCATTATAATTAGGGTATAATGAACAGTAAGGACAACCAGAGGTCACTTTCATCGCCATCTTGGTTTTGGTCAGCTTCTTTACTGCAGCCTGTTTTATCATCAGGGTCTTTATGACCTGTATCTTGTGCTGACCTCCTATCTCATCCTGTGACTTAGAATGCCTGACCTCCTGGGAATGTAGTCCAGTATGTCTCAGCCTTATTTTACTCACCCCCTATTCAAGATGGAGTTTCTCTGGTTCAGACGCCTCTGACATGTTTCCCCTTTCTCTTTTACAGGGGAACCCTTAATCCTAAGAGTTGTAGAGGGACAAAGATCCATCTTCTGTAACTTCTTCAGGCTGAATAAGGGCAAAGATATTACTGCCTAACTATGAGGGTCTCTTGTACTCAGGGTAGAGAAGAGCTCAGTCAGAAAGCATCAGTATGGTGAGGGCCATTCATAACTCTGAGTTCCAACAAAAGGTGGTATCTGGAAGATTAATGAGTGTTCAGTTTAAGAAAACATTCAGTAAACTTATCCTGCATTCCTACACAAAGAGTACAACAGCAATATAGTCCACAACAGTAAAGTAGAATAACTAAAATTATCCTGAGTAAACTAAATAAGACTTTCCATGAACTGGGCAGTTGTTGAAACCAAGCTGATATGGGGTCGCCAGCTGATTCCAGTATGTGCCCAGAATTAGAATATTGATCCAGATTTTTACATTACCCATCTCTCTTGTTTCTTGGGAGCTGCAGCCAGAGATCACTGGTTGGTTCACAGGAGTAAGCAGGGTTAGCCTAAGTTGCAGAAAAAAACTTAAAAACAACTGATGAGGCTAGAATCTAGTAACAGGTGTACCATAGTTCCTGAAACATAATTTATTTTCTCTCTCCGGTCTCCCATTTTTACTGAAGACAAATCATGGTACGACTGATTTGTTTTATTATACTTGGCCTGATTATTTGTATAAAGTGCAGCAAGAACAATTATTTTTCACACAGGGTTTTAAAAATTGACTTTGATGGAACTTCATTCCATAAAAGGAACCTCAGGTAAGACTTTTTTTAAAGCCAAGCCCAGCCATGGGTTTGTACCCTCAAATAACCTGTGAGTTGGGAAATGCCTCTCCTCTTGAGGTCCCAAGATGACGTGGGGCTCCTGGGCCTGTCAGAAAGTGACATTCTTTATTTCACAGGTCAGGAACCCTGCACAGGAACTGTGTAGACAAGGTATGAGGCCAGTTTTCCCAAGGGGCTTATATTGGCTCTATAAGTCAAGTTTGAGTCCTTAAAAGAAAGCACACCATTCCCATCAAAGCCTTGGTAAAATAACCAATTTCTCTAATTGTGTCCTGTTGCAAAAGAAAACAGATTCTTATTGCACTTGTTCAAATAACTATATTGCCATAAGTTAATACTCACGAATAGTTTCCAAATTCTGGAGAAAGCAGGTAAAGAAAAACAAATATGCTCCAAGTTTTGTTCACAGGAATATATTTTACTCAGTTGTCAAAAGCTGTAAGTAGCTCAGAAGTTTTCTTGGTTCTGAAAAACAAAAATGATGAGCAACGTTTTAAGCAAAAAGTCAAAAATTACTTCAGTCTTTTGTTCAGTCCATGCAGTTAACTCCTGTTCCACTTGATATTCATAATCATTTCAGCTCTCCATGAGAGTCCTGAAAGAACCTCTTTTTTTTTTTTTTTTTGAGACGGAGTCTTGCTGTGTCGCCCAGGCTAGCATGCAATGGTGTGATCTTGGCTCACTGCAACCTCTGCCTCCCAAGTTTAAGCAATTCTCCTGCCTCAGCCTCCTGAGTAGCTGGGATTACAGGTGCGTGCCACCACACCTGGCTAATTTTTGTATTTTTTAGCAGAGATGGGGTTTCACCACGTTGGTCACGCTGGTCTCAAACTCCCAACCTCAGGTGATCCACTCACCTCGGCCTCCCAAAGTGCTGGGATTACAGGCATGAGCCACTGCACCCAGCCTAAGAACCTCTATTCTAATGTCACAATCTCCAAAGTTATTAGAAACCTGCATCCAAGGGCACCTGCTGAAGTCCTATAGCTGACTATAAACTACCTTTTGAAGAGGATCAACACAGCAGTTGTCTGTGGATGACAAAAAGTCTTAAGGCAACCACTATTAAAGGCACAATTGACTAGGAATTTTGATTACTTTTGTGGCATACGATTTTACATAATAATTACAATTATTAATAACATACGCTAAGTCATATCAGAATTCTAGGAGTTTCCCATTACTTTGTAACACATACCAATAACATATTTATGTAAATACAGGTCAAAGAAAGCCAAACACCATTTCATATTTGACAATGCTTCCTGTATGATTTTTATACCAAATAAGCCAAATTTCACCATTGCATTAGTGTACTAATTAATGTTAAACCCAATTCTTAATAAAACATTATAGACAAATCTACTCAATTTTAATGTCGGACCAGAAGGTAAGATTCTTATATACCTTTTATAATCCTTTACAAATTTTTGTTAAAGAGTGCTCTAAGAAAACCTGTTGTGCTTTTATTCCAGTGTTCAATTTACAGAACTAAATCATTGCACTTTAACTTCAGCCAGTATGTTCACACACAGAATTTCTTTTACAAGATTAATTTTTCACAAAATTTCCACAACTTTTGCAAACCTTCAGCTTTAAAATCCTAACTTAAAATAATCCCTTAGCCCTTTAATCTAGGCCAAAAAAAAGAATCCACATTCACATGTCTTCTTATCTTTTACCAAAACACATTTCACTTTCCCTACACACCTTGCATGTAAAACTGTTTTTCCAGTAGTCTCAAATACATGTTGTACTATTGACTCTTAACAGTGTTTATTTTTGGTGAAAAACTTGGTATGCAGTTTTAGTTATGTAGTAGGTACGGAGCCTAGGACACCAGGCAGAAGTGCAGATAAGGTCTGACTCTTTCTAGCATAGCTAGGAGGCATGGCTAACCCTACATGTCCCCAGGCCTTACCTAGAATCTATGGGTCTAGGTAAGTTGAACAATTTTCAAAAGTCAAAGAGGCAGGTTATAAACTTAAAGCATTTGGCAAACCTAAAATTTGACCTACCTGATTTAGACCAAATGTCTTTATTTTACCAATAATCTTAAAAATTTTCTTTACTTCCCACAGCTTAAGTCACATGAATTAAAAGGCATTATACTTTTTACTTTTCTGACAAAATATTTGAGCGCTTATTTTTAAACCAGTTAATCAAAGCCTTTTATATCACACACACAACACATATAAATACACAGACAGAAGAAAATGTAGTAGTTGTAAGGTTTTTCATTTGCCAGTTTCTTAATTGGATTAGTGGCTTTATGGTGGAGCCCTGGAGGAACAGGGCGAGGAGAGCATGCAGTTTCTACGGCCTAATAAGCAAGCACAATTGGAAGGCAAGACAGAGCCCCAGAACTTGAGGATCCCATTTTTATATTGGATCCTGGATCCCCAAAAGAGAAACGCTACAGAACAAGACAGTGCAATGATTTTACCACGTATTTCGTTGCCAAGAGCCCATCAGCCCTTTCTGTGATCAGCCCATCCCCCACAGGAGTCTCATCTCTCAGTGGGGAAGGGTGAGGACATCTCCATACCTTCCAGGTGGTCAAGAGCATGCTTTTGATCCAGACACACAAAGATCCACGTATCCCCACCATGCCATTTAGCTCTCCCCAAAAGTATTAAATGTATTTCCTACCTAGTTATTACACATCGAAGCTGTCTGATAATGTGAAGTAATTTCTGATACCCCCAAAGTAAAAACCGATAATGCGGTGCAAAGCAGAATGGAGCCTTAGCTTTTGGGAGGATCTATCCTTGGGGTTTAATAATCCTTGGGGTTCCATGAGGAAAAGAGAGGTTTTCCCAAAACAGGGTGTGTGGTGCTTCCTCTGTTTCTCCTAAGAAAGTCCCAGGCTGTTAGAGCTCGAATATCCACTTTTAATTAAGTGACTTTTAACCATAGCACTCTTTAAAAAGTCCTTTTACATCTCTTATTACCCAGCTTTAGCCACGCCAAACCGCCAATATTCCTGGCTTTTGAACTTGCCAAACGTAACCGCCCAGGTGCTCAGAGAAAGGAAAACAAGATAGTTCGTGAAGGGGAGGAGAATCAACAAATGGCAAAGGTCACCCAAATACCGATCAGAAGGTGTTCATTTTCTAGGCTAAAAATTGAACCTGAACTCAGGCCACCATTGTGAAAAGACAAAGCCTTAACTGCTGAGCTACAGCATTGGGCAGTTTCCATTGCTCTTCCCAGGAGCCCAGAGCAGTAAATTTTGAACTTGCAAAGGCTTTTTACTGCTCAAGATAATTTGTAGAGCTAACTACTACCCAAAATCCCTGTTCCCTGGCAGGCAGAGACAGAGGAAGTACTGCTACGTGATTACAAGATCAAGCTCTCAAGGACATTCCTCAACATGTGGTCTTTGGGCAAGATGGTGGCCCTGAATAACACAAAAGATGGGAAAGGGAAAGAAAGGGAGAAAAGCATTGCCTGCAGCAGAGTGGAGAATGTGAGAAGCTCAGGGGCACCAGAGAAAGACCCACCCATTGCAGCTGACACTGACTCAGAAGTTCAGGTAGCTGCTCGTTGGGAGCGTAGGGATCTTTCCCAGCATTCCCGTCAGCTCTAGTTTCCCCTTTTGGGGAGGAAAAAGCTCCCCATGTCCCATGATCTTGGACATGTCTAATTCTGTCACCCACAGCTGTCAGCAAAGAGTACAAGGCAGATTAATCCAAAGAGAATAGCAGTTAACATCCCATAGTGCCAACCGGTTCTTAGTCGAGAGGGACTCCACTGAGAGGGGCCTCCAACCCCCTACATTTTATTAAGGACTAACCTTCCTAAGTTGGGCCTCAAACCCAAGTTCAGTCAAGTGTGCTTGCCTTTTGTTAAGAGGCGTCTTTATCCCTCTCTTAGGAGAGACTCTGACTCCCCTAAGTTGGGCCTAACCCAATCCCATCCTTTACCCAGGTAAATGCATCCCACTTACCCAAAGTTGGCCAATCAGTGCAGCAGTCTATTTCCTTTGGGTTGGGAGTCTCCTCAGTATCATCCCTTTGGGGCTTGCCAGGAAGATATTACCGGAAAGGGGTCCCGATCCAGACCCCAAGAGAGGTTTATTGAATCTCATGCAAGAAGGAGTTCAGGGTGAATCTATAAAGTGAAAGCAAGTTTATTATAGAAGTAAAGAAGTAAAAGAGTGGCTACCCCATAGGCAGAGCAGCCAATTTGTATTTTCTTAATGATACTGATATTGAACATCTTTTTATGTGCTTGTTGGATATTTCTGTATCTTCCTTGGAGAAACATTTATACAGATCCTTTGCTCATTTTAAAAT
The DNA here is from genome assembly GCF_008728515.1 of Papio anubis. Lineage (NCBI taxonomy): Eukaryota > Metazoa > Chordata > Mammalia > Primates > Cercopithecidae > Papio > Papio anubis. Next base: position 3,662,679 of record NC_044982.1, on the reverse strand, counting down.
TGGGTTGTCTTTCATGGTTGAGTTGTAAGAGTGCTTTATATGTATTCTAGATGCTAGACTCTTATTAGATATGTGATTTGCAAGTATTTCCTCCCATTCTGTTAATTGTCTTTTCACTTTATTGATAACCTCCTTTGGTGCACGAAAGTTTTTCATTTTGGTGAAGTTCAGTTTATCTAGTTTTTTATTTTGTTGCTTGTACTTTTGTTGTTGTATCTAATAATCCATTGCCAAATTCAAGGTCATTAAAGATTTACCTCCTGTGTTTTCTTCTAAGAGTTTTATAGTTTTAGCTATTATATTTTGGTTGTTGATCCATTTTGAGTTAGTTTGTATATGTGGAGTGAGGTAGAGGTCCAAGTTTGTTTTGCAAGTGTTAATCCAGCTGTCCTAGAACCATTTATTAAACTATTCTTTTCCTACTGAATGGTCTCATTTGGCACCCCTGTCAAAAGTCACTTGAGGCCAGGTGCAATAGCTCATGCCTGTAATCTCAACACTTTGGGAGGTCAAGTTGGGCAGATCACTTGAGGTTAGGAGTTCCAGACCAGCCTGGCCTACATGGCAAAACCCCATCTCTACTAAAAAAATACAAAAATAGCCAGGTGCAGTGGCACACACCTGTAATCTCAGCTACTCGGGATGCTGAGACATGAGAATCGCTTGAACCTGGGAGGCAGAGGTTGCAATGAGCTGAGATTACACCACTGCACTCCAGCCTGGGCAACAGAGCCAGACTGTGTCTCCAAAAAAAAAAAAAAAAAAAGGTCACTTGGTCATATATATATGTGTGTGTGTGTGTGTGTGTGTTTACTTTTGTACTTTCGATTTTATTCCGTTGGTCTACATGTCTGTTCTTCTGCCAGTGCCATATAGTTTTGATTACTAAAGCTTTGCAGTAAGTTTTAAAAGAGGGAAGTATGAGTCTAAAACATTGGTCTTCTTCTTCAATATTGTTTTGGCTATTTGAGGTCTCTTGCAGTTCCTTATGAATTTGAGGATCAGATTTTTATTTTTATTTTTTCTGTTGTAGAAATAGTGTCTCACTATATTGCCCATGCTGATCTTGAACTCCTGGCCTCAAGTGATCCTCCTGCCTCGGCATCCCAAACTGCTAGGATTATAAGTGTAAGCTACGGTTCCTGGTCTCAATTTTTTATTTCTGCAAAACAGGGCCGTTGGAAATTTGATAGGGGTTGCATTGAATCTGTGAATCACTTTGGGTAGTATCTTAGGGTACCCCAGAAAAACAGAGCCAATTGTGCGTGTGTGTGTGTGTGTGTGTGTATGTGTGTGTGTGTTAGTCTTAGAGATTTATTAAAAGGAATTGACTCACACAATTACGGAGGTAGGCATATCCCAAGATCTGCAGGAGGAGTTGGCAAGCTAGAGATCCAAGAGAGCAGATGGTTTACTTCTAGCCCTAGCCCAAGACTGAAGGCCTGAGAACTGGGGAAGCTAGTGGTGTAGTTCCTGTCTGAAAGCTTGCAGGCCAAAGACCCAGGAAGAGCCATCGTTTCAGTTTGAGTCCAAAGGCAGGAAAAAAAGCTGATGTCTCAGCTTGAAGATAGGCAGGAAGAACCTGCCTTGCTGCAGGGAGAGGGTCAGCCTTTTTGTTTTACTCAAGCCTTGAACTAATTAGATGACAGCCACTCATATTGGGCATGGCAGTCTGCTTTACTCAGTCTACCAGTTTAAATGTTAATCCCATCTATAACATCCTCACAGAAACACACCTAGAATAATGTTTTACCATTATTTTAATACCATAAAATAATGGCATAAACATTATAAATTATTGGTAGTACTATAGTTAGTATTTACCAAAATATTAGGTTTTCCAATCCATTTACATGGGATATCTTGCCATTTATTTTTGTCTTAATTTATTTCATCAGTGTTTGTAGTTTTTATTGAAAAATTCTTTTGTCTCCTTGGTTAAATTTATTTCTGAGTAGTTTATTATTTTAGATGCTATTGTAAATATAATTGCATTCTTAATTCCTTTTTTTGCTTATTTATTGCTGGTGTATAGAAACACAGATGATGTTTGTGTGTTGATCTTGTACCCTGCAACTCTGATGGATAATGTTGTCTGTGAATAGATTTACTCTTTCTTTCCCAATTTGGATGGTTTTTATTTCTTTTTTCTGCCTAATTGCTCTGGCTGGAACTTCCAGGACAGTATTGATTCGTAGTGATGAAAATAGGTATCTTTGTCTTGCCCTGTTCTTAGGAGGAAAGCTTTCAGTTTTTCACCAGTGTATGTGGGTTTTTCACAGATACCCTTTATCATGCTTAGTAACTTCCTTTCTGTTCCTAGTATTCTGAGTGTTTTTATCATGAAAGGTTGTTGGATTGTGTCAAATACTTTTTCTACATTAATCAAACTAATTGTGTGGGTTTTTTCCCCCTTGTCCTATTAGTATATATTACACTGATTGGTTTTTGTGTGTGGAACCAACCTTGCATTCCTGGGATGAATCTCACTTGGAGTTTTCTAATATATTTTTTTGGGATCTCATTCATTTTTGAAAGATAGTTTTACTGGATATAGAATTCTTGGTTGAAAAATAGCCAGACATGATGGCACTGGCCTGTAGTCTCAGCTCCCAGAGAGACTGAGGCAGGTGGATTGCTTGAGCCCAGGAGTTGGAGGCTGCAGTGAGCTATGATTGCACCACTGCACTACAGCCTGGGTGACAGAGTAAGATCCCTTCTCCAAAAAAAAAAGAATTCTTGGTTGACAGATTTTTTTCTTTGAGCTCTTTAATTTGTTACCTTTTGGCCTCCATGGCTTTAGATGAGAAATCAGTTGTTAATCTTACTGAGCAGTCCTTGTACTTGAAGAGTCACTTCTCTCTTGCTGCTTTCTACAGTTTGACTACAGTGTGTCTGGGTGTGGCTCTTTGAATTGAATTTATCCTATTTGGAATTTGTCGAGCTTCCTGGTTATGCATTATGCAGATTAATGTTTCTCATTAATTACAGGACTTTTCTACCATTATTTCTTCAAACTTTTTTTTGTTTCTTTTTCTCTGTGTCTTTCTGAAATGCTATAATGTGTATGTTGGTACAATTGATGGTGTCCCACAAGTGTCTGAGGCTGTTTATTTTCTTCATTATTTTTTCTTCTGTTCCTAACACCACTGTATAATCTCAATTGTCCTATCTGTAAGTTCTCTGATTCTTACTGCTTTCTGTTTGTTTATGCTGTTGAGCCCCTGTGGTGAATTTTTCATTTCAGTTTTTGTGCTTTTCAACTCCAGAATTTGGTTCTTTTTTAAAATATTTTTTTCTTCATCAATATTCTGTATTCAGCGAGACATTGTTCTGATGGATGTTTCAGATTTTTGAACATGGTTTTCTTTAGTTCTTTGAACATATTTAAAATAGCATATTTAAAGTCTTCATCCATAAGTCTAATGTCTGGGCTTCCTCTTGAACAATTTCTGTTACTTATCTTTTTTCTGCATGTGAATCGAACTTTCCTGTTTCTTTGCATGCTTTGTAATATTTTGTTGAAAGCTGGAAAATACTGTAACAACTTTGGAAATGAGATTCTTCCTTCTCCCCCAGGGTTTGTTGGCTGCTTGTTACAGTCATTGTTTGTATAGTTACTTTTCTGAGCTAATTTTGTATAGTATATATTCTTCATCATGTGTGGCCACTGAGTTCTCTGTTCCATTAATATAGTGGTCATCTTATGATTAGACAGAGATTTAAGCACCTAGAACAAAAAATATCTCCCAGTCTTTTGAAATGAGGTCTGTGTGTATGTTGGAGCACAGCTTCAACACTCAGCCAGGCGTTTGACGGTGACCCCTTAGCATTCACTGCCGGCTTGCACAGAACCTGAAGGTCAGCCAGAGTGGAAGCCTAGGCCTTTTCAGGTCTTCCCTGAACATGTACACAGCCCTGGGCATTTGTGGAACCTTCTAGATTTCCAAGAATGTGTCAGAGCTTTTCAAACCCTTATTTTCCAAAACATCTTACTCCTCAGCTTTTCTTCCCAAGCTTTTGGTAAATCTATTGTTTGCCTCAACTGTTATCCAGTGGTTCAGGCAGCAGCAAATAATTGTCTGTAAATATTTCCAGTAACCTTTTTCCCTGTTTCCCTAGTAGATGCCTCAGCACTGGGAGGTTAAGTCAAACCCTGTGAGCCAATCTTTCAGGGAGTCAATAGACAGGTCAAAACAAACAACTGCAGTTCTTTGCAGATGAGGCCCATTCCAATGCTCCCTCTTGGACCGGTGGCACCAGAGTGGCAGCCTGTTGTCTTCTAGGCACTGCTGCAGCCAGGATGGGACCAGAGAAGGTTAAAATGCTGCGGAACTCACTGTTCTTGCTGAGATTCAGCTGGTTTTTCTTGATTAAGTGTTCTTCTGATTGCTGCAAGTTTTTAGTTAGTTTCCAAAGTTTTAAAATAGTAGATTCTGACAGTTTTTGCCAGTTTTTAAAATGCGTATATTGAAGGATAGACTTTCAGTTCCTTACTCAGCCATTTTTGTGCACATGACTTACTAGTCATAATTTAAATTTAATATTTTAGGACATAATCTAAATTTTAAAATTATGATCAGTTTCGAGTTTGCCAAATTTATGTACACCTTACTCGATTACACAAGAGATTTAAGATGACTTACAAGGATAAATAGCATAAGAGATGCAATAAATTATTGTTGTCAGTATTTGTTGGGTTGAGGGCATGTTAGTAAAAACTGCCCTCCATGCCGTTGAGAACTTGATCCTAGAGACAGAAATGTTTCCTTGGCAGCCTTGAGGTTCTTGCCCTCTCTCTGTTACGTCAGTGGTGGGGAACCTGGGGTAGATTCGCCTCGGTGGCTTCTCCTGCATGACTGCGTTGGATTGAGGGAGATATGCCAGGTTAGTGCCCAGCAGTAGGGATGGTTGTTACTGTCTGCCTCTAAGTTGATTGTGAGAAATGTACAATCAACATTGTACATTGTACATGATGTGAGAAATATACGAAAATTGGAACAATACAGAGAAGATTAGTATGGCCCCCGCGCAAGGATGACACACAAATTCGAGAAGCAGTTCCATATTTTTAAAACACATGCACATGTATGTTTACTGCAGCACTATTTACAATAGCAAAGACTTGGAACCAACCCAAATGCCCATCAATGATAGATTGGATAAAGAAAATGTAGCACGTGTACACCATGGAATGCTATGTAGCCATAAAAAAGAATGAGTTCATGACCTTTGCAGGGACATGGATGAAGCTGGAAACCATCATTCTTAGCAAACTAACAGAGGAACAGAAAACCAAACACCACATGTTCTCACTCATAAGTTGGAGTTGAACAATGAGAACACATAGACACAGGGAGGGGAACATCACGCACCGGGGCCTGTCGGAAGGTGGGGATGGCATTAGTAGAAATACCTAATACAGATGACGGGTTGATGGGTGCAGCAAATCACTATGGCACATGTATATCTATGTAACAAACCTGCACGTTCTGCACATGTATCCCAGAACTTAGAATAATTAAAAAAAAAAAAAATCAAGCCATAAATTGGGAAAAGACATCTGTAATACATAAAACTAACAAAGGATTAGCTGTTAACATATTAAATAGAGGGGGAATCTCGCCAAATCAATATTACAAGAGACAATAACCCAATTAAAAAAATGACACCACCAGGCACGGTGGTTCATGCCTGTAATCCCAGCGCTTTGGGAGGCTGAGGTAGAAGGATCACTTGAGGCCAGGAGCTTGAGAGCAGGCAAGACCCCCAGCTCCTGAAAAAAATTAAAAAATTAGCTGGGCATGGTGGCATGTGCCTATAATCCTAGCTACTCTGGAGGCTGAGGTGGGAGGATTGCTTGAGCCCAGGGGTTCGAGGCTGTAGTGAGCCATGATGGCACCACTGTACTCCAGCCTGGGCAACAGAACGAGACTCCATCTCTTGAAAACACACACACGCACGCACACGCACACACACACACACACAGAAAACAATGACAAGGAGACACAATTTGGCATTTCACAGGAGAGAAAACAAGTGGCCTCTCGGCATATTAAGATGCCAAACCTTTCTAATCAGGTTAAGGAGCAAAAAGACCATTGTCCTTGATTGGTAGAAATTAAGATGACCGATAACTGTAAGTGTTGGTGAGAGTGTGGTTTCATAGAAATTCTCATGCTGCTGGTGGAAGTATTTGTTGTTACCTCTGCTTTGGGGAGCAGTTTGGCACTTATTCACAAAATTGGCCTTTCATACAGCCTACACACCAGCGACTCCTCTCTGCTCTCTGGATGTAGAGTCCAGAGCAAGGACTGGCAAACTCTTTCTGTTAGGGGCAAGAGAGTAAATATCCTAGGCGTTGTGGACCACATACACTCTTAGTCTTTGTTTTTATAACACTTAAAAAATCTGAAAAACATTCTTAGTTCAAAGACCTTACAAAAATAGGCTGCTGGCTAGATTTGAATCGCAGACTGTAGTTTGCCAATTCCTGATTCTCTGATCTAGGGGATGCATCCTGGGTAAACTTAGTTACATGCAGTCTTAGTGGCAGGAGGCCTGGGGAAAAGCACAGAGCAGTATGGGGGAGTTGAGAGAGAGGGTGGGAAGGTAGCCTCCTGGAGAAGGTTGGGGGCTGGCCTGCGTGTGTCTGGGTAGGCTCTGCAGTGGCCTGGCTGGGCGGGCCTAGGGGAACCTAAAGCCTCTGAGGCACGATGGGCCAGTGTGGAGAGCACAGTGGCAGGGGCCGGGGGCTGCAGGTCGAGGCTGGTCACCCCTTTTACCTGGCAGGCAAGGCTAGCACCAGGTGCCCTTGCTGCTTAGCTTGAAGAGATTAGTGAGCATCGTGATGAACTGGCAAGTTTGTAAGCAGATGACATCTATAATACATATACTTTAACATTAATGTTTTGAAAACTTTGTTTTCACAAATAAGTAATTTCCCACACTGTGCCACAGTAATGTTCTATGAAGCTAACACACTTGAGTTACTAACCAGTTCATCAGTCTCTCAAGTTCTCTGCTGCCGGCGTTCATTCCTGTTTGCTCCTAGCTGTGAAGTCAGGCTAGGAGTCTGTCAGCTCATGTGCCTGTCAGCTTCATGCAGGCAGCAAGAATGGAGCTCGGAAGGAGGGGCTCTGCCCGCCCACCCAGCAACTACCTCCCCAGGATGCCCAGGACCTCAGGAGTGGAAGGAATTTGGCTCTTATTTTTCTAAGTAGCAAAAATAGATGAATTGGGTACAGGAATGCAGTGTGTTTTTGAGGGAGCTGGTGAGTTTTGAAAGGAACTTCCCCTTTTCACCTGAGGCATTACCATATCATGAGAAAGGATGGAGGAGGCGTGGAGGTGGGAAACTACACAAGAAAAATCCTGTGGTGCAGAGGCTTCTGATGTGAGGTGGCTGGTCTAGGCAGCGGTGTTCCCTGAGGCTCTTGAGTCTGGTTCTCAGTGGGTCCCTCACCTCCCTTCACAGCCACTCCCTTCCTTACCACGGTACATGGGGGTGCAGGGCTGGCCAGGGGCTGTTGACAGGAGGGGAGTGGTGCAGGCTGAGCGTTAAAGACAGGAAGAGCATCCGTGCTGGAGCTGCCCTGCAGAAGCCTCGTAAAGATCGTAAGGCACTGGGCAAAAACTTTTCCAAGAAAGTTCATGGTGCACACACGGACCTAAACACTAGCTGGCATTCTCAGGGTTTTTTTCATTATAGAAGTGCATGGCCATTGCATGGTATCCAGAAAACAAAGACCAGAGAAGCCAGACTTTATACCACCATCTGGAAACATTTAATTTAGCTTTAGGTAAGTGTTAGCAAATATTTAGGATGATTGATCAAATTATGAGTGTGTTTATGAGTGCACAGTGTAATTTTTATTAAAGCTCACATTTCTTCAGGAACTCGATTCAACTCCTTTACATTCCTGGTTATTTTCATTTACTTGATCTTGAGGTCTCATCTGGCAGAGCTGTGCAGGCTGGGACCTTTGTGGCTCATTTTGAGGAGCTGTTTACCTGTTGATGGGAACTTGCAGGTGGGAGGCAGCCAGTCTTAAAGAGTACCTTGTCAGCAGGTGTGGAAGAGAGCCCGCACAGACGGACCTGCCCTTTGTGGTGTCCCCTCTGCCAGCCCAGCCCTTTGGGCACATTGGCACCTACCTGAACCCGAGTCCCCTCGTGCACACAGGGAGCGGCACCTCCCTCACACGCTCCTCACTGGTGTGACAGGGTGTGGCGTGCTCTGTGGGTCCACAGCGGGCCCACCCCACAGCTCCGTGCACAGCATGTTGGGTCAGGGCGGTGCTAGATGAATAAGAAGAGGGTGGATGTCAAAACTGAGCACTTCGGGTACTGTGGGCACACTGTCACAGGGTTTACCCGGGAAGGAACAACTGGGCTCCAGAAGCAGGTTGACCAGGCCAGTCTGAGTCGTGGCATCGAGACTCATCTAGCAGAAGTCAATGAGGAAGGAAAACTGACTGAGAACAGCTGTTGTTTCAGCTAAAATCTCAGAATGATGCATTGAATTCAAAGTTACAACACAGCAAAATAGTATGTGTATTTTTTTAAACCTCAAAAATACTCTGTTTATTATTAACTTTAGAAAATTTTTGGCTGGGCACGGTGGCTCACGCCTGTAATCCCAGCACTTTGGGAGGCCAAGGCAGGCGGATCACGAGGTCAGGAGATCGAGACCATCCTGGCTAACACGGTGAAACCCCATCTCTACTAAAAATACAAAAAATTAGCCGGGTGTGGTGGTGGGCGCCTGTAGTCCCAGCTGCTCGGTAGGCTGAGGCAGGAGAATGGCATGAACCCAGGAGGTGGAGCTTGCAGTGGGCTGAGATTGCGCCACTGCACTCCAGCCTGGGTGACAGAGTGAGACTCCATCTCAAAAAAAAAAAAAAATTTTTTTTGGAGATAGGGCCTCGCTTTGTCGCTCAGGCTGGAGTGCAGTGGTGCCATCATAGCTTGGTGCAACCTTGAGCTCCTGGGCTCAGCAATCTTCCCACCTCAGCCTCCCAAGGAGCCGGGACCACAGGTGTGCACCACCACACCTAGCCCAATTTATTAAGTATACTTTTTAGGAAGTTTTTTGAATAATAATATCAGTAGTTACTATGTGTTTGGGTAAAATAGAAAGGAAGGAAGCATATTTGATCATGTTTTGTTCCCAACACATATTAAAGTTGGGAAGGATTCTTGTGTTACCTAAAACTGAAAGACAGCAGGTCTCAGGCATTTCTGCTTTCCCAAAGCTGCGTTTGTTTCCTTGCATGAGAGGATATGATGGCGCTCTCTTTACTGTTTTTTCCCAACAGAACTCCTCTTTCCTAAAATGGAGTCGAGTAAAAAGATGGACTCCCCTGGCCCGCTGCAGACTAATCCGCCGCTAAAGCTGCACACTGACCGCAGTGCTGGGACGCCGATTTTTGCCCCTGAACAAGGAGGTTACAAGGAAAAGTTTGTGAAGACCGTGGAGGACAAGTACAAGTGTGAGAAGTGCCGCCTGGTGCTGTGCAGCCCGAAGCAGACCGAGTGTGGGCACCGCTTCTGCGAGAGCTGCATGGCTGCCCTGCTGAGGTAGCACCTTGTCCGGCCCGTCACCCTGCCCCTTCTCAGCCCTCGGCTTCACCCTCTCCTTCATTCATTTCTCTAAAGCTACACCTCTAGAGGTTTAAAGCCCTAAAGAAGTCATAAAAGCCTCCGGGTCCAGCTCGTGAATCCTTTAGGGAGTTGCAGGGGGATTCCCACATCTGAGTTTACTGAGGCCTCTGCCTGTCTCTGACCTGCCCCACCTGTGTCTTCCCACTCTGTCTGTAGAGCCTTGGTGTTGTAGAGCCTCATATGTGTTGCTGTATTTTATTGAGGAAGCTCACAGTTCCATGGAGGAGACACACCAGGAAATGACAAGCCAGTCGTTTAAGGGCATATGTACTGGTGTGCAAGGGTGCTACAGAGAGGAGGGGGGATGGGGTCAGCTTAAAGGACTGGGTAGGTCCCTAGGCGAGCAGAAACCTAGGCCGCATGCTTACTCAGCAGGCGCATGTGTTACATGCACCGAGCTCTTGGCAGCGCTTTGCTGCTGAGTGCCAGTGCTGGTGCTGCTGGCGGATCATGAAGGGAGGCTGGAGCTTTACTGCAGGATAGCATCGACCAGGAGAGCACCTTGATTCACCCTGCAGGCCTCATGTTTATGTTTTCTGGCGTTGTGCCGGGTGGTGGGGTTGCTGCAGGATGCCCTGGTCTTGGCCAATGCTGTCAGGGCACGTCAGCCTGGGAAGGTTGCCAGCTCCTCCTCCCATAACACTCAAGCCTGGGCTGCCCCCGAGCCCCAGCCTGGGCACAGCAGCCAGCCCCCTGCCCTGTCACCTGCCTTCACCCTCTCTCTTCTCCATGCTTCCCTCTGTGGTCTTACCCACTTATCCCAGTCAGCTCACCTTTGCCCACCTCTGGGCCCAGGAGAAGCTTCCTGGTGGAGGAGGGGCTGGAGCCCCCATATATGGTGGGCCACAGGGGAGGGAGGCTGGTCCCCCTGTGCAAGTGTCATTGGCCTTCCAATAGACAGTGAAGCAAAATCGCCTGTGGAGAAGGGCTGGCTGCTTTTACAACACAGGAGCAAGGCTCTCCAGGTAAACGGTACTCACATCGAAGGGCTGCTCTGCAGACAGCTAGCTTTGGTTTCTGAAATAAAATTTCACTTTTACATTAAGTGAAAGAGGCTTTCCAAGTGGGGCTGAACTAAACTGTTCTACTTGGTAACTTCCTTTTGAAAAATCAGCATTTTGGCTGGGCGCGGTGGCTCACGCCTGTAATCCCAGCACTTTGGGAGGCCGAGGTGGGCAGATCACAAGGTCAGGAGATCGAGACCATCCTGGCTGGCTGCATTGGAAACCCCACGTCTCTACTAAAATACAAAAATTGGCAGTGGGGTGAAGGTGAGCCCTGTAGTCCCAGCAGCTACTCAGGGCTGAGGCGGGGGAGAATGGCATGATCAGGGTGGGGCTTGCAGTGAGCTGAGGTCACCATAATACTCCAGCCCAGGAAAATGAAACTCCATCTCAAAAAAAAAAAAAAAAAAGAAAAATCAGCATTTAAAAAAATGTAGCCCTTTTTTCTCCCATGGCTTCCTTTGTAAAGTGAATCACCAAGTACAGTGCAGGGGGCCGTTTGCTGTGAGCCACTGTGCAGACCTGACCATAAAGCGAATGCTCCCGGAATCTCCTGAGTCCCCTCAAGAAAGGGACTTTCACTCTAATGTAGTCACGTGTGTTTCCCTGCAGCTCATCAAGTCCAAAATGTACAGCGTGTCAAGAGAGCATCGTTAAAGATAAGGTATTCTGGTTTTTTTTTAAAATCATTTTATCACATGTTTTCAGCTGGGTAGTACTTTTCACATAGTTTGCATTTGGCACTCTGGCACAACACATTCTCTCAGTTTTGGCAGCTGATGCGGCAGGCTCCCAGGCAGGGCACTGTGCCATGTGATCACCTGGGCAGGCAGTGGGTTCAGATCCACTTGGCCACTTCCCTACTGTGTGAGCTCCGTGAGCTACTTCACCCCCTCACCTGTAATAATAATCACATCGCCTGCCAAGACTGCAGAGAGCTGGTATGAGGAGTAAGAGGGTCGATGTGAGCAAAGTGCTGAGATGCCTGTCCGTGACAGGGCTGTCTGTGGTTGGGTCACTTCCGTCATTGCGGGTCTTTATCCTAGACAGCTTTTACTCAACTCTTACACTAGGTTTTACCTTCAGACTTGCTAGGCTGAGGGGTTCATTTGAGTTTGTGCTCCCTGCCCCCCATCCCCCTGTGATATCTTGAAGTCATTAGATATGAATGAGATTAGCCCCTTCTCGCCCCCTGTGGCTGTTCTCAGCTAGAGCCCGTGGGCGTCTCTGCACATTCAGAGGATAGGGCTGCCCAGCCTGCCACCAGCTTCTCTCCTGGGGCCTGGTCCTTCTCATGGAGACCGACAGTCATCCATGTGCTGCTACACCCTGCCAGGCCCACTTGGAGTTTGAAACAATTCATTCTTTTTTGTTGTTGTTGAGACAGAGTTTCGCTGTTGTCGCACAGGCTGGAGCACAATGGCACGATCTCAGCTCATTGCAACCTCCGCCTCCCGGGTTCAAGCAGTTCTCATGCCACAGCCTCCCAAGTAGCTGGGATTACAGGCACAAGCTACCACGCCCAGCTAATTTTTGTATTTTTAGTAGACATGGGGTTTCACCATGTTGGTTAGGCCAATCTCGATCTCCTGACTTCAGGTGATCCACCTGCCTCAACCTCCCAAGGTGCTGGGATTAGAGGCGTGAACCACTGCACCCAGCAATTCATTTTTAAAGTGCTTAAAATATCAGTAAAAATGTGTGTTTCCCTACTTTGAGTAATGAACCTAACCATTTTTTAAATGCAGGTCACTAAGTTGTACAGTAAAATTCTTGCTCTGGGGTTTTCCTGTCTAAAGCACCTTGCAGATTGGGTTTGTTGGTCAGAGCAGCCCAGGTGAGTGCAGTGATTTGAGGATTGCTGGCAGTCAGCGTCCCTGGGCTGCCAGGCACAAGGGCATGCAATATAGCCACTCTGGAAGGGGGGGAGGTGGAATTGGCCACCTGGGCCCTGTACCTTTTCTTTCTCCGCGTTTACCTGCTACTGCTGAAGACTTGGTTAGTTCCTGTGAGGAAAAACAGCCCTCCCCTCCACTCTGTGCCTTGTCCTAGCATGGTACCCGGCTGCCTTGTTAACATGTGCCTAACATGTGAGTGAGAGAGAAGCTCGCAACGATGGCTGAGATTTTTTTTAGTATTTCTGTTTTGTTATGCAGAATCATTATCCCTATTTTTTAATGACATTAGTAGCTGAAGAAAAATGGCTAGTTTTATCAAATAATCATGAATGAGATTCACTCAAGTTGTGGACCCTCATGGAAAGAATGGAGCTGTCTGGGCCCCGGGTGACCCAGACCCCCACCCATCAGCAGGTCATCCAGGGGTGGGTGGGCCTCTGGTCTTCATCTGTAAACAGACATTTGGAGTAAATAGTCTCAGATCCTTTCCATTTCAAAGTTCTGTTGACTTTAGTATCTTAAGTCATGACCTTCTTTTTTTTTAAGTCATGTTTATGAAAGATAAGCTTTGGCTCCAAATTAGTTTAGTTTTAACTCTTAACAGCTATTGATTCTGTTTCTCTTAGCAGTTCAAAAAGCCATATTAAGCTCCTGTTATTCTACTTTCATAGATCAACAGACAGGAGTTTCTTAGAAATACCTTTGGACTAAGACGTTGGAGATTGTGTTGTTAGAGTGAGAAGGAGCTGGGCATGGTGCCTTATGCCTGTGATCCCAGGACTTTGGGAGCTGAGGCAGGTGGATCATTTGGACTCAGGAGTTCGAGACCAGACTGGGCAGCATATGGAGACCCCATCTCTACAAAAATGAAAATTGAAAAGTTACCTGGGCTTGGTGGCATGCACCTGTAGTTCAAGCCACTCAGGAGGCTGAGGTGAGAGGATCGCTTGAGCCTGGGAGTTTAAGGCTGTAGTGAGCCATGATTGCCCCAGTGCACTCCAGCCTGAGTGATAGAGTGAAACCCTGTCTCTTTCTGAGATGGAGTCTCAGTCTGTTGCCCAGGCTGGAGTACAGTGGCATGATCTCAGCTCACTGCAACGTCCTCCTCCCGGTTCAAGCAATTCTTCTGCCTCAGCCTCCTGAGTAGCTGGGACTACAGGCGCCCGCCACCACACCCGGTTATTTTTCTTTTGTATTTCTAGTAGAGAGGGGGTTTCTCCATGTTGGCCAGGCTGGTCTCGAACTCCTAACCTCAGGTGATCCACCCGCCTCGGCCTCCCAAAGTGCTGGGATTACAGGGGTGAGCCACTGTGCCCAGTCAACCCTGTCTCTTAAAAAAAAAAAAAAAGAATGAGAATACATGTGTTTTCTAAGGGAAAAATAAAATTAAAAGTTGAAAGATTTTTTCTTTTCTTCTTTTTTATTTTTGTTAAAGAGATGGGGGTCTCACACTGTCCCCCATTCTGGAGTGCAGCAGTGCTATCACGGCTCACTGCATCCTCGACCTCCCAGGCTAAAGCAGTCCTCCTGCCTCAGCCTCCTGAGTAGCAGAGACTACAGGCACATGCTGCCCTACCCAGCTAATTTTTAAAAAATTTTTGTAGAGATAGGGTCTCATTGTGTTGCCCAGGCTGGTCTCAAACTCCTGGGCTCAAGCAATCCTCCTACCTCAGTTTCCCAGAGTGCTGGGATTCCAGGCTTGAGCCACCACGACCAGCATCATTTTCATTTTCAAAGGGAAATGTTTTCATTATTAGACTAACTTCAGACTGCAATATATGTTTTAAGAGAGTGTTTTTCAGCCACAGGCTAATGCTGCTTTTTTGGTGAAAAATGAGTTTTAACAGCATGACCTTTAGAAAGAACCAACAGTTTTACAAATCATTCCCCAGATATGATCTCTTATGTGGTCTCTCCGTTTCTCCAGCAAGCCATCTATACAGTGTATTCAGTTGTGTCTGGTTCTGCTCTTGTCCTCTGGTGGCAGCCACACCATAATGGCCACCTGCTCAGTGCTGGCTCCTGGAAGTCCCCAGAGTCTGAATGTGAACCTGGTCCTCCTGTGCCCTCATCCTGAGATTATGTCAGAGTTAATAGAAGACGTTTAGATGCTGCAGAGTGATCTTTAATTATTAAGTCTAATCCATTTTCTTTTGGCTTAACTAATAAAAGATAACAGTTAATGTTATTTAAATTGTGTCTCTTAGTAGGGGCGGCTTCTTCATTCTACTTCTAGAAATCAAGATGGTCCTTAATGCTTTCTGAAGTTCACTTAAGAGTTGCTCTCTTGTTTTTTTTTTTTTTTTTTTTTTTTAGTGGTTTTGCCTTGTCCAGAGTAGCAGCATGTGGAGATTAAGAAATATTAATCCTCCAAAATAATGACCTTTCATTTTCAGGTGTTTAAGGATAATTGCTGCAAGAGAGAAATTCTGGCTCTTCAGATCTATTGTCGGAATGAAAGCAGAGGTTGTGCAGAGCAGTTAACGCTGGGACATCTGCTGGTGAGTAGCAAAGGGACACTGGAAGCTTTTACATGAAGGAATTCGAGTCCCTTACATCCAGCTGATTAAGTGGTCAGTAGGATGTGGCACTTTAAGACCATGTTGACATTAGTTTTTCAAAACACAGCCAAATAGGAAAGCAGTCAGAACCACTTGAGTGTAAGTTGTTATTTTTATGACATCATTGGCGGAATTGTCAACTGGTTTTTAAACACTCCCACCCTACTTAGAATAGAGAAAATCTGAATTGGATTTTAATTTTGGAAGGCCCATTAAAACCTTTTTTCACCATGAAATTCTACATAACTCCTTATTTTTTTAATTAGTCCCATATTTTAGCTTAGAAAATTATTTGAACTGGAATAAAACAAAGTTCTTAGCAGATACTCATTTTTCCTGGAAGCAGAGTTGACTTAATTCTTCAACAACAATATAGTTTGAGTAATCATGAAGTAGAATATGAAATTCAGTGTCTCTTGGCGTATTTGTTACTCTTTGCTATGAAAAACTGGTCTAACAGGAGGTTAGAACATTTCTTTATGGTTTAATTGCATAGAGATTAGAATTTGGTATTTCAGATTTAGGATTTTTTCCGAATTAAGAACATTGAATGGTCTGTCTTACAGGTGCATTTAAAAAATGATTGCCATTTTGAAGAACTTCCATGTGTACGTGCTGACTGCAAAGAAAAGGTCTTGAGGAAAGACCTGCGAGACCACGTGGAGAAGGCGTGTAAATACCGGGAAGCCACGTGCAGCCACTGCAAGAGTCAGGTTCCGATGATCGCGCTGCAGGTGCGGGTCTTCCCATTCCACAGGCCTTCCGCTCAATTCATATATAATCCGTTCCACAGGCCTTCCGCTCAACTCATAGATAATCCGTTCCACAGGCCTTCCACTCAACTCATAGATAATCCGTTCCACAGGCCTTCCACTCAGCTCGTATATACTTCTTCCACTGTACAGCTTCTTAATGACTATTCTAATAGGAATAAAGAGAAAAGATAGGAATAAATAGCACTTTTTATCTTACTTTATTTCAGAATTAAGCTTTGTTTTGCCTGTTTTGATTTATGTAGTTAACATTTTCCATTGCCTTGATTGACTATCATTTAGTGTGTTAAAAAATGAATATTCAAGAAAGGTAAAATTTTTAACTTGTCCTAGGGAATTGCCTCAAAATGTTGATAGATTGCCTGATTTTACAGCTCTGTGACATAACCGTCACTTATAACAGGCTAATTTGTCCTACAGCATTGAAATGCAGCTGTTTGTCTTGGAGGGAGCTTCTCATACTTTGGTTACTTTGTCTCAGTTTTGCATTGTGTATTTCCGTGGGGGTGACAGTGTGTGTGTGGGTGAGTGTGTGAATGTGGGTGAGTGTGTGGGGGTGTGTGTGTGGGTGTGTGAATGTGGGTGAGTGTGTGGGGGTGAGTGTGAATATCGGTGAGTGTGTGGGGGTGTGAATGGGGGTGTGTGTGTGTGTGGGTGAGTGGGTGAATTAAAGAGGAAAGCAGAGATATTGGGGGTGGAGGACACTTCAAAAACAATCCATTTGTTGAACAAACACCTATTGGGTACCAACTGTGTGCCGGGCTGCATTCCAGGAGCTGGGGACTCAGTGGTGAGGCTCCTCTAGTGGGAAAAAATACTAACAAATATGTAACATCAGGTAGTGATCAGTTCTGTGAATCAAAATCAGGTGGCATCAAGGGAAGAGAGGTGACAGCACTGGCCTCTCTGAGGCAGTCAAGGGACAGTGAGGGAGCATGTGGACCCTAAGCGGCAACTGGCAGGGCTATGGGGTTGAGGAGCTGTGTGGAACACAGGCCGGGTATGAGGACAGTGGGGCAGCCAGAGAGGGAGGAAAGCCACTGGGCAGCCCAGAGCTGGGGGATGAGAGGGCCCCTGGGCAAGGCCTGGTGTTGTTGGGGTTGGGGAAGGTTGTACTGGGGTGCACCTGAGGGTGGGGCGGTAGGATTGGCTGGCAGGTGGGGTGTGAGGTAAAGGTGACACCCAGCGCGTGTGGAGAACCTAGGTGTCCTGCTGAGGGGGTGCCCAGTGAGTGGAGGGTGACGGGCTTGGGAGAGAATGGGGAATGGAGCCGTGCAGGCTGCGGATGTGGGTGAGTTTGGTGGTTCGCAGAATCATGGGGCTGGAGTGAGTGGAGACGAGGACAGAGCTCGTGGGGGCCTGGGCACTCTCTCAGAGGCTGCCGAGAGGCTGGGGTGGGCTTGGCCACGAAATGACTGAAGGGGGGCACCAGGGCAGCTCAGCCAGGGCGTGGGCCATCATCTAGTTCCTGGTGGATATTGTGGAATAGTTTGTTTTGTTTTGTTTGAGACAGAGTCTCACTCTGTCATCCAGGCCTGGAATGCAGTGACACAATCTCAGCTCACTGCAGCTTCTGCCTCCCAGGTTCAACTGATCCTCCCATCTCAAGAACTACAGGTGCGTGCTACCATGCCTGGCTATTTTTTTTATTTCTTGTAGAGACAGGGTCTTGCCACATTGCCCAGGCTGGTCTCAAGCTCCTGGGCTTAAGCCATCTGCCCATCTCGGCTTCCCAAAGTGCTGGGATTATAGGCGTGAGCCATTGCACCCAGCTGTGGAGCTCTAATGACCAAAATTTAGGGAGAGTTTCCTATGCTTTTCTCTATGAAATGAGATGTAGTCCTCTTAGGTTGGTGCAAAAGTAATTGCAGTTTTCGCCATTAAAAGTAATGACAAGAACGGCAATTCCTTTGCACCAACTAAATACTTTATAATCTCTCAATTTGCCTTGCTTTCTGTGATTTTCCTGTGTCCATGTCGTTCTTCCATTGTGAACTTTTTTTCTTGTGTGGTACTTCAGATGTTTCCAGTTATTAAGAACTCCTGAGGCCGGGTGTGGTAGCTCACACCTGTGTGCCCGGCACTTTGGGAGACAGAAGCAGGAGGATCACTTGAGCTTTAGAATTGGAGACCAGCATGGGCAACGTAGCAAGACTCTGCCTCTATAAAAAATAAAAATTTAGCGGGTGTGCTAAAGCATACCTGTAGTTCTAGCTACTCAGGAGGCTGAGGTAGGAAGATTACTTGAGCCAGGGAGGTTGAGACTGGTAGTAAGCCATAATCGCACCACTGCACTCAGCCTGGGTGACAGAGTGAGACCCTGTCTCAAAAAAAAGAACTTTTAAGAACTGTGCCCTCCCCTTTGGAAAATAGCAATAGTGTTTTTTCGTGGTCAAGTAATTCCTCCAGGCTGTGCATGATGGCTCATGCCTATAATCCCAGGACTCTGGAAGGCCAAAGCAGGAGGATTGCTTGAGGCCAGGAGTTCAAGACCAGCCTGGGCAACAAAGTGAGACCCCATCTCTAGAACGAAAATAATAATTCCTCCAGTTGTTAAATTTCAGTGAATGAGACATATGCCTAATGAACAAGACTTCAGGCTTTGCGTATGTTAATATGTTGCTATCTCATGCCAGTCAGAATGGCAGTTATTAAAAAGTCAAAAAAACAACATGCTGGCGAGGCTGCAGAAAAAAGGAACGCTTTTACACTGTTGGTGGGAGTGTAAATTAGTTCAACCATTGTGGAAGACAGTGTGGCGATTCCTCAAAGATCTAGAGGCAGAAATACCATTTGACCCAGCAATCCCATTACTGGGTTTATACCCAAAGGAATATAAATCATTCTATTATAAGGATACATGCACATGTATGTTCATTGAAGCAGTATTCACAATAGCAAAGACATGGAATCAACCTAAATGCCCATCAGTGATAGACTGGATTAAGAAAATGTGGTACATATATATCATGCAATACTATGTATCCATAAAAAGAAGGAGATCAGCTGGGCACGGTGGCTCACGCCTGTAATCGAAGCACTTTGGGAGGCCGAGGTGGGTGAATCACCTGAGGTTGGAAGTTGGAGACCAGCCTGACCAAAATGGAGAAACCCTATCTCTATTAAAAAAACAAAACGAGGCCGGGAGCGGTGGCTCACGCCTGTAATCCCAGCACTTTGGGAGACTGAGGTGGGAGGATCACCAGGTCAGGAGATCGAGACCATCCTGGCTAACACAGTGAAACCCCGTCTCTACTAAACAAAATACAAAAAATTAGCTGGGCGTGGTGGCAGGTGCCTGTAGTCCCAGCTACTCGGGAGGCTGAGGCAGGAGAAAGGTGTGAACCCAGGAGGCGGAGCTTGCAGTGAGCTGAGATCGCGCCACTGCACTCCAGCCTGGGGGACAGAGCGAGACTCTGTCTCAAAAAAAAAAAAAAAGAGCTGGGTATGGTGGCGGATGCCTGTAATCCCAGCTACTTGGGAGGCTGAGGCAGGAGAATCGTTTGAACTCAGGAGGCGGAAGTTTCAGTGAGCCAAGATTATGCACTCCAGCTTGGCAACAAGAGCGATAAACTCTGTCTAAAAAAAACCAGAAAAACAAAAAAGGAGTTCCACCAGGTACAGTGACTCACACCTGTAATCCCAGCACTTTTGGGAGGCCGAGGCGGGTGGATCACCTGAGGTCAGGAGTTCAAGACCAGCCTGGCCAACATGGTAAAACCCATCTCTACTAAAAATACAAAAATTAGCTGGGCATGGTAACACATGCCTGTAATCCCAACTACTGGGGAGGCTGAGACAGGAGAATCACTTGAACCCGGGAAGTGGAGGTTGCAGTGAGCTGAGATTGCGCCACTGCACTTCATCCTGGGTGACAGAGCAAGACTCCGTCTCAACAACAACAACAAAAAAGGAAGGAGATCATCTACTTTGCAGGGACGTGGATGGAGCTGGAAGACGTTAGCAAACTAACACAGGAACAGAGAAACAAACACCACATGTTCTCACTTATAAGAAGGATCTGAACAATGAGAACACATAGACACATTCGGGGGATCAACACACGCTGGGGCCTGTGGTGTTAGGAGAGGGAGAGCATCAGGAAGAATAGCTAATGGATGCTGGGCTTAATACCTAGGTGATGGGTTGATCTGTGCAGCAAACCACCATGGCACACATTTACCTGTGTGTAACAAACCAGCACATCTTGCACATGTACCCTGGAACTTAAAATAAATATATAGCTGTCAAAGTTATACTTTGTTTCTTGCCAAAATCAGTTACCTTTATTTGCAGAATAGAATCCAACAACTGATTTTTGTTTAAGAAGGAATCGTAGCGTATGTCCGTTAAACACCATATAAGTAACTGACTCTGAACACCGGATGAGGCTATAACAGGTCAGGTTTTAAGCACAAGCATATAGATTCACAGAACGGCGCCAGACCCTGCCCTGGTTGCTCAGGACACACAGGAGAATAAATTGCACTCTCTCCTTCAGTTTGCATTCTGATGACAGAGACAGCCAGATGCACAGTTTCATTCATGTTAGTATAGGAAGTACTGGGACTATAATATTAATAACATATCAACAAGGAAGGACCAGTTATAATAGCTTAGCCTGAGTGTCAAGGAAGGCTTTAGTGAGGAGGTTGCCTTTCATTTGATCTGGGCCTTGAATTTGTCAACTAAAGACAAGGGAGAAAGAGAATAGATGGAAAGCACAGAATGATAATGAGCAAGTTTGGGGCCTGAGTTGTGCAAATAAATATTCCTTATAAATTGCACTACATGCTTGAGATGAAACAAGTTGAACACCGTTTGAGCAGTGTTGATAGTAGAGTGCATTTTAAGGTGTCAGCTTCTCTCAGGGCCTGCAGTCATTTCAGCAAGCATGGGTGTTTGGGGTCCTGCCAGTGCGTCTGCCCTTGCCTCTCAGCCCCACAAGGGGAGAGCAGTTGCTGGTTTGCTGCCTTTGCTCCAGGCCTGGTTCTGTGACTTGCCCTAGGCCACCTCTCTTTTCAGTGGTGTGATTTGATTCCCACGTATTTTGTTTTTTTTTCAATTTGAACACCCTTAATCTCCTCCCCTTAGGCCTTCACTGAGTTTATTTCTAGGAAGAACAGACCTGATGTAGGGAGACCTGAAGCCCAGGTCATTCGAATTCTCCTACACTCCCTATGTTTTGTGGTGTGTCACGACATCAAATGTTGGTAAAATGTGCTGAGGATACGTCAAAACCCTGGACCATTGCAGTTCATAGAAGGATGTCTTTTCTACATTTAAACTATGGTATATACAGTATGCCAGCTATTTTCAAGTTTTATTATTACCTTTTAAATTTATAGGTAAGCATAATTTAAAGTGTCAGGAAACAAACCTTCTGGATTTAGTCTAGAAATTCTGGACCATCATTCTTTAAACAGTTCTGTTAACTTGTGAAGATCAGGGTGATAAAGATCTCACCCTATGGGAGAGCGTACGTGGTGGAAGTCTAGGTTTGACCACTGTGGAAATTAATTGCCAGTATCCTACTAGGTTGGACATTCAGGCACTCAGTTAACCAGCAGTTTTTCTCCTGGATGTGTAGGAGAAACACACACACCAGGAAATGTGGCCAGGTGTGAACAGAGCAGCAGAAATCTGGAAACAGCTGGAGCACCCATCAGCAGGTGGAAATTATATTACAGTGTTATTATATGACAGGGAGATGTGTCATGCAGTAGTGAAAGTTAGGGGCCTGCAGTTATTTGCAATAGGCAGATTAGTCTAAGAAGTGTAATACTGAACCAAGTCCCAAAGACTCCTATGATAGAAGTCTATGTTAACAAAATTCAAAAACAATCAAAATGAAACAGTGTTTCATTTGGCACACATATGTATAGTGAAACCTTTTTAGAAGCAGAAATACAAAATTCAGGGTTGTGCTTTTAATGGGTACTCCTTGTGGGAGGATGAGGGTGAGATGGGAGAGGTAGATGCAGGTAGGTGGATGTTATCAGTCATGCCCTTGGACCTGGGTATTGGCTTCATGGGTGTTCACTATGTAGTTATGCTTTTTTTTTTTTTTCTTTTTTGAGACAGTGTCTCACTCTGTTGTCCAGGCTGGAGTGCGGTGGCACGATCTCGGCTCACTGTAACCTTCGCCTCCAGGTTCAAGCAAATCTCCTGCCTCAGCCTCACAGGTAGCTGGGATTACAGGTGCCTGCCACCACGCCCGGCTAATTTTTATATTTTCAGTAGCAACGGGATTTCACCATGTTGGCCAGGCTGGTTTCAAACTCCTGCCCCCAGGTAATCCGCCTGCCTTGGCCTCCCAAAGTGCTGGACTACCGCACCCGGCCTGTGCTTTTCAACTCACACATGTGTGCACATACATGCTTGTGTGTATCAGAATTACATTTAATTTCATAGATAGGACTGATTTCATTTATAGGCAAATGAAAAAAATCAGCAGAAGATTCAGGGCTTTTTTTTTTTTTTAATGAATGTGTTATTTTCCTTTGGCTGCTGTAACAAAGTAATCCCAAGTTGGTGGCTTGCAAAAACAAATTTATCCTGTCATAGTTCTGGATCTGGAAATGCAAAACCAAGGCCCTGCTGTCTCTGACAACTGTAGGGAAGAAGGCTTTCCTGCCCCTGTCAGTTTCTGGAGCCACCAGCAGTCCTTGGCCTTCCTTGGCTCATGGCTGCACCGCTCCGACCTCTGCCCCCATGTTCACGTGCCGTGTTCCTAGTGCCTGTGCCCACCTCTTCTAAGGGTGGCACTCTTTATATTTAGGGTCTGCCCCATGCCAGGGTGTCTTCGTCTTAACTGACGACATCTTCAGAAATCTTTTTTTCAAATAAGGTCACATTCTGAGGTTCCAGATAGACGTGAATTTTGTAGGACATTATTCAACTCACTGTAGTGGTCAAAAGCTGTGAAAAGGCAGTTCACAGGAAAAGAAATAGAAATGATTAATATCAAAAATATGCTTAAGACTGGGCACAGTGGCTCACACCTGTAATCCCAGCACTTTGGGAGGCCAAGGTGGGTGGATCATTTGAGGTCAGGAGTTCAAGACCAGCCTGGCCAACTCGCCAACACGGTGAAACCCCTCCTCTACTAAAAATACAAAAAATTAGCTGGGTATGGTGACATGCACCTGTAGTCCCAGCTCCTCCGGAGGCTGAGGTAGGAGAATTGCTTGAACCCAGGAGGCGGAGGTTGCTGTGAGGCGAGATCACACCACTGCACTTCAACTTGGGCAACAGAGTGAGACTCCATCTTGAAACACACACACACACACACACACACACACACATACATATATATAATGTGCTTAACCACACATTACTAAAGAATTGCAGGTCCCACTTACGCCATTTTTTTACCTATCAGATTGCCAAAGATTGTGCGATAGAATTGGCAAGGGTGTGGAAACATGCATCCCCACGATACTGGGAGTGTAGATTGGTGTGGGCTTGTTGGAAGTTAAACACAGAAAGATATTGATTGGCCTCCTCTTCCCTGGCCACAGTGCTGCCCTCCACCCCCTTCTTCCTCAGCCTCCCTGCCCTGAGCCCCATCCCTATTCTGCCACAGAACCACCGTGGGTGCCTGCAGAGTGGGGCCTTAGAAACCTGCGGAGGAAAGCAAGCTCCTGGGGGAGAGGAGCAACTACGTTTTGAGGATGAGCTTCCCTCGAGTGGGCTGCTGCCTTCCTCGGCCCTCAGACCCGCCAGTCAGACTCTGGCTTTCAGCAAATGCCTCCCCAATTCCTTCAGTGGAACAGCAACATAACTGAAGGCCAAAAGAGGACCTGAAAAGATGGATGGGGGGAGGATTGAGGCATCCCATGGCCACTGGGAAGCCGCTGCCACAGTCTTCCTGCTCAGCAGGGACTGTTCAGCATGGCTCCAT
The DNA here is from genome assembly GCF_008728515.1 of Papio anubis. Classification (NCBI taxonomy): domain Eukaryota; kingdom Metazoa; phylum Chordata; class Mammalia; order Primates; family Cercopithecidae; genus Papio; species Papio anubis. The sequence continues at coordinate 3,638,871 of NC_044982.1, read as the reverse complement.
CTCTGGCTCTGCCTCGTTAGTCTCTCCCCAGGGGCCCTGCAGTTGATTTCCTTGTGGGGAGTCCTTGCCCTTGCTCTGCTCGTGGACAGGCACCCAGCAGGTGCCCGTGGGATTGGGCTTAACAGTCGCCATCATCCAGCCTCAGCAAACATGAAGTGTGTGCTATTAGAGAAGGCCTAACCCAAAACTTATCCCAATTTTCCATGGACTAAAAATAATCTAGATTAAGGTTCTAGGTGAGTAATGTAAATACTCAGTAGGTCATGCTGCTCTCACGTACTTGGGAAGCATTATTTCCGGACTCCAAACTGAGAGGCCAAGGGAAACCCTCCGTCTCTCAACCAGCAGAGGCAGACACCAGCTGTGTCCCCAGCTCCGCTGTCCACCTGTGCTGTGAGTGCTATGTGAGTGGCCATGCCTCCCTGAGCATTGCACGTTAGGGGCTGTGTGAACCAGAAGCAGCTCTGGCACAGAGGAGACGTGCTAAGTGGAAGCCCTTGTGGCGAGGCCCCCACCAGCAGACTGGTCTGAGGCAAGCCGCCCTCACTGGTCAGATCTGACCAGATCTTTGGAGATACCTGTGATGTCCTGAGACACTCACACTCTGTGACAATAATGACTCAGCCGTACGTAACGTGAGTGCCGTAGCTTAGGGGACAGTGATGGTGAGCAGAGCCATTCCTGGGGGCCCCGTTGGGATCCCAGCGGGACTGAAGGAAGACAGGTTGTATGTTTAAAGTTGACAGTACTTTCTCTCTCTGTAGAAACATGAGGACACCGACTGTCCCTGCGTGGTGGTATCCTGCCCTCACAAATGCAGCGTCCAGACTCTCCTGAGGAGCGAGGTAGGGGCGGCCGGGCCCGGCCGGGAGCCTGTGAAGCCCTCAGGGCTGCGTGCCTGGGTCCCCTTCCCTGCATAGCCAAAGCCTCACGTTTTCCCGGTTCATGAGAGTCATGTGTATAGCCAGAAAAATAAAAACCGCAGCAAAAAGCCTTACACCATTTTTTGGAAGTCAGAAGCAAGCAGTCAAAAGCTACGGTGTAGGGTCGGGTGCAGTGGCTCACACCTGTAATCCCAGCACTTTTGGAGGCCTCGGCGGGTGGGTCACCTGAGATCAGGAGTTCAAAACCAGACTGGCCAACATGCTGAAACCTCGTCTCTGCTAAAAATATAAAAACTAGCCGGGCGTGGTGGTGCACACCTGTAATCCCAGCTATTCAGGAGTCTAAGGCAGGAGAATCATTTGAACCCAGGAGGCGGAGGTTGCACTGAGCCGAGATCGCACTACTGCACTCCAGCCTGGGCAACAAGAGCGAAACTCCATCTCAAAAACAAAACAAAACAAAACTACAGTGTGGTAAATTCAGAGCAAAGATTGTGAAGCATTAAGAAAATGGGAATATTTTATATACAGTACAAGCAAAGGTGACAAGGGGTTTTTAAAGCAATTTTAACTCTATAGAATAGTAATTGCTGTTAGATATCTCAAGAACATGAATTAGAGACACTTCAGAACCATTTTGCTCACACATGCTGGGTGGAGGACAGCTCCCACATTTTAGGGCCTCCAGAAGGGCCCCGCGTGGCCTCCCCCAAGGGTTGCGCGTCTCACATTGCCCTTGGCACTCTCTTTGAGATAGGTAGATTTTGCATTGACTTCACTTGATCAGGATATGTCCAGTTGGGAAAATTTCAAGGATTCTTAATGTTTCTGCATCTGTCCTTACCTGGAGCTCCTTTAGTTAGTATTCTGGGAGTCATCTGGGGCTACCCTGGGCTCCCTGGATGTGTGGTACCCTGATCTAAGGAGCCGGCTCACCTGCTCACCTCAGCATTTTTCAACAGACTGAAATTTTATTAATAGATACAGGGTAGCAGCAGGAATAACTAGCCTCGCATGCCCCTGACTGAGCAAGAGGGCCCATGTGGGGCTAGGGTCAGGGACTTGGGGTACAGGAGGGCCCAGAGAGCCACTCTCCCCCAAGGTGTGCCCTCCCAGGACCTTGAAGCTGAGGGTCAGGGCACAGTCTCGCCTGATGACAGTGGCCTCTGGGCCCTGAATGTGCCCCTGGGAGGAACTGGGGAAAAATACATGTAAATTATTGCCACAACTGGACGATCCTCTGTTAATGTTTAAAGAGTGCGTGCTGTTGAAATAATTTTTTTTTTTTGAGACGGAGTCTTGCTCTGTCGCCCAGGCTGGAGTGCAGTGGCCGGATCTCAGCTCACTGCAAGCTCTGCCTCCCGGCTTTACGCCATTCTCCTGCCTCAGCCTCCCGAGTAGCTGGGACTACAGGCGCCCGCCGCCACGCTTGGCTAATTTTTTGTATTTTTTGTAGAGATGGGGTTTCACCAAGTTAGGATGGTCTCGATCTCCTGACCTCGTGATCCGCCTGCCTCAGCCTCCTAAAGTGCTGGGATTACAGGTGTGAGCCACTGCACCCAGCCAATTATTTATTTATTTATTTTATTTTTAGTTTTGTTATTTATTTTTATTTTTTATTTTCTTTTTGAGATGGAGTCTCGCTCTGTCGCCCAGGCTGGAGTGCAGTGGCGTGATCTCTGCTCACTGCAAGCTCCGCCACCTCCCGGGTTAATGCCATTCTCCTGCCTCAATCTCCCTAGAAGCTGGGACTACAGGCGCCCGCCACCATGCCTGGCTAATTTTTTTGTATTTTCAGTAGAGACAGGGTTTCACCGTGTTCGCCAGGATGGTCTCGATCTCCTGACCTCGTGATCCGCCTGCCTCAGCCTCCCAAAGTGCTGGGATTACAGGCGTGAGCCACCACACCCGGCCAATAATTTATTTTTTTAAAACATTGTTAAACCTGCATCTCTGTTGGGTTTCTGATGAAAGATGCTATTGAGCTATAGGTTATTCCTGCCCCTATTCCAGAGCTCCTGTAGATTCCCTAAGACTCAGAATACTGATGATAAAACCAATTTAGAAAAAGGTCCAACACCGAATTTATTCTAGTACACTGAAAATAACATGCATCAAGCCCAGTGTGTCCCTGGTTTAACATGTAATAGTGTTGACATGCAGGTTTGTTATTGCAGTAATGACACTGGAAGAATACATTCTAAGTTTTTAAATTAACCTTGTTCTGCGCAGTCTTCACACTGCGTTTCCCTGCCAGTCACCTGTCACGTGCCTTGTGGGCGCTTCCTGCAGGGACAGCCGATCTGGGTTCCAAGGAGCAGCAAGGGCATCAGGCTGCCAGGTTCCTACCGCCTTGACTCTGCCCTGGCTCTGAGACCTTCCTTGAAGGTTAACCCTAGCGGTGGCCACATGGGCCCCTCAGTCCCTGCCCCTCCTCCTTAGCTTTCGCAGCAGGGATCCATTTTCCCCTCTGTTGTAAATATCCACCTAGAGGGAAGGACCGCCTTTGTCCTGGTAGACTGAGAAGCTGTAGAACTTAGCTGCATCCTCCAGGAGGACGTGCTTTGTGAGGCCTTGGGAACACATGCGTGCTGGCACACAGAAAGACACCTTCCAGCTGCTGCACCCACTGCTGCACCCACACACCCTCCTCCCAAGGAGAGTCTGTGTTCTGTGAAGATCTATCCCTAGAGTTTCCTGATGGGAATTTCTTCAATAAAAGGCAAAACTTCTGCTCAGTCTTGGGGCATGATAAAGAAAAAAAAAGACCAAACTATACCTCATTTGTATTAGCCTAACTCCTTAAAATGTAATCTTTTCCATTCCCTTTTCTCTTGTTAGGGCATCATAAGTGATTTTTATTTGATGACTCACCAGCATTTGAGCTGAGCAAGGGACTTTTTTCTTGCAAAATGAGTTATCTGCTCCCAGCCCCACCTAAATTTCCTGCCATCAATTAGAGGTGACAGTATTAAGATTCTATTGCTAGACTGATCTTAGAGGTCTTTGAAAAGCTACCTGAGTTTCTGGCCCTTACAGAGGGAAAAAGTCTTTTCAGATGAAGGAAAAACTCATCTGCACTTATCTCAAGTATTATGAGTAATGGTATATTGTGTAAGCTTGCTTTGAAAATATATTTATTTTTGTGTACCGTATATTAGGTGTGTGACCCAGTTGCATTCTGAATGCTTTCTATTTTTTTGTGTTTTCATGCAATTTTTGTTTATGGTCTTTAAATGTGCATTTCAGTTTATGTTTTTTCTTTCTTTTTTAAATTCTGGCACTACAGATGGCATGTCACATTTTGAACAATTTGTTCTAAAGAAACTACAAGTTTAAGAAATGTTATAGTAAATGTATTCTTGTATATTGGCGTATATGTGTATACACGTGACTAGACCGTATATTTACTGCATAAAAGTCTAGGCAGAGATGATATATACACACCTGTAGCGATAAACACCATTCTTAATAGTACAGCCCAGATGCTATCTGTGCCCTAATATGTTTGAACATTTTCATGCAAACGTTTGTGCCACAACTCACGTCTCTTTCCCGTTGCAGTTGAGTGCACACTTGTCAGAGTGTGTCAATGCCCCCAGCACCTGTAGTTTTAAGCGCTATGGCTGCGTTTTTCAGGTCAGTATCCGACATTTGTCCTTCCCAGTCACTGACATTCTGCCATGAGAGAAAGTTATTATATTAACATTTTAACATGCAAGCTCTGGACTCCTTATTCTTCGTCATGAAACTGAAACACCCTGTTGCCTAGGTGACGAAAGCCACGTGCAGCAGGCGGGATGCTCGCTTTCCAGTTGGTGGTGTTTTGAGACTGCAGGGAGACACTGCGCTGAGGTGGAAGTTAATACATTAAGAGAAGTGCTACATCCAAACCAGCTAGTAACGCAACAGACAGGCTTGACGTTTGGTGGGGTTTTCAGATAGATTGTTACGGAAATTTTCGCTGTTACCTGAATATAAGCGAATATCAAACTGAGCATAGTTTCAACAGCGTGTGTGTCAGTACACAGCCATAATGATCACACACGTGTGTATCCATAAATGCATTTGATATACATGTCTGTGCTGACTCTGACCCCAGCTGGGGACAGACGCAAAATGGAGCACAGCTCATAGAGAGCATACCTCCCAGAGAACAGCGTGGGGAGGGCGTCTCTGCTGCTGCCACACATGTAGTGTGAGAAATCTGCATCTGGTGTTTTGTTGTTGTTTATTTTTTAACACATCTGAGATTGCTAGTGAATGGAACCAAGTTTTCATTTAAATATATGTATCTTTAAAACTATCAAGAGGCAGTATATGTTACAATTACAGTATTTTATATTTTACGTAGCACCAATACATTATTATGAAGTCAGTACAGAGAGATTGGCATCTTAGTATTTTCTGAGGAAGAGAACAGCCAAAGAGTAAGAATGACTGTGCCTTCCTTTGCTTTAGTCTCTAGCAAGACTGAGCCTCCCCTGTTCTGTCGTACGTAGTATCATTCATTCTCTCTGTGTATGTGTATATATATGTTTATATATTGCAACACTTATATCAACATATATATATGAATATTCTATGTACAGAGTATATGTTTTGGAGATCATTAAAATGCTTTCTGTGGCTTCTTAATTTTCTAATAGCAAAACAAATTATATTTCAGACAAATTATTTCCTTAAATGTATGAAGTACAATTACATGTGCTTATTCCTGACTCTAATATGGTCTACATCTTATGTACTCTGTAGATTGTATTTGTTTTGTATGTAACTTTTCTAAGAATACTAGAATGGTGAAGAGCAATACATCTTTGGATACAGTGTATTTGAACTAATAAATTAATACTTTAGTAAATTCTTTTGAATCCTGCTTTGCTTACATGTTTACTAGACTGTTGTCTAGTAAAGTTGTGGCAGTATCTTGCCACAACTATGGGTATCTAAACATTTTCCACTTATACTACATTTTAATGAGAAAAATAGTTTATAATAGATCAAGAATGAGTTTAAAATTTAATTTCTTGATGTTACAAGTGTCAACCCTTGATAAGAAGCCACTTGAGATGAGCTGGAGGGATGAGGAGATAACCCTGAGATGCTCACTGTGGCACTGCAGGGTGCTGGCTCTGCTGGCTCACTGTGGCATTGAAGGGTGCTGGCCTCCTCACCTGCACGCAGTAGCCAGGTGGCCCTGAGCACAGCCCTCCTTAGGCGCAGAGATTCCCTGTTCATTTGATGCAAATAGGTCTCCCCTCTTTGTGTTTAGTGCTGCTTTTAGGGTTGTATGTTAGCCTTTCTGCCCTTTGGAATGCAGCGAGGTTCGCTGAATGCCTCACATCTTTGCTCTCGCAGGGGACAAACCAGCAGATCAAGGCCCACGAGGCCAGCTCCGCCGTGCAGCACGTCAACCTGCTGAAGGAGTGGAGCAACTCGCTCGAAAAGAAGGTGGGCTGCACACTTTCCTGCTGCTATGGGATTTATATCATCTCTGCAGATTATTTAAAGACAGAACCTTTTTATAGTTATTAATGGGTTTTGGATAAAAGAAACCATATCAAGAGATTGTCAAAAAAACTCTGTGTGTTCTTGAGCTTATAAATGAAGGTGTTTTATTTTTGTTCTTTGTTTTTTAATTGCCAAACAAGTGTGAAGTGCTTTTTTAAAGTCAATCACATTGTGATTTTTTTAGCATCCATCCAGCACAGAGATGATCAGATGCCCAGTCCCCACCCTGCTGGTTTTTTTTGTAAGCAAAGTTCTGTTGGAAGACAGCCATCCTTACTCGCTCTGTGTTGTCTGTGGCTTCTTTCGCTAGAAAGCAGCAGAGTTAGAGATTGTGGGGACTGTACAGCTTGAGATATTGACTACTTAGCTCTTTATAGAATAAGTTTGCCAGCCCTGACCTGGGTGGTTACCCCTCTAAATGTGTTACACTTCTGTGTCTTTTACAAGAGACAAACAGGAGAAAATATTTGATATGACTACAATTGATTTTGTCATTTGACACCTTGTGAAACTTGGTGTGCTCTCCACATAGATGGGACCACTTCCCGAAAAGACTCACTCTCCCATGCTGTTTTTTTTTTTTTTTTTCTTTTTTTTTTTTTTTTTTTTGAGACGGAGTTTTGCTCTTGTAGCCCAGGCTGGAGTGCAATGGCACGATCTCCGTTCACTGCAACCTCTGCCTCCCGGGTTCAAGCAATTCTCCTGCCTCAGCCTCCCGAGTAGCTGGTATTACAGGTGCGCACCACCATACCCAGCTAATTTTTGTATTTTTGTAGAGACGGGGTTTTGCCATGTCGGTCAGGCTGGTCTCAAACTCCCGACCTCAGGTGATCTGCCCACCTCAGCCTCCCAAAGTGCTGGGATTACAGGTATGGGCCACCGTGCCCAGCCTCCATGCTGTTCTTGAGAGACCTTCATTGCAGGCCTGTAGATGCAGGAGCAAGCACCTTCCTGCAATAATGCTAGTTCTCAGTGGAGTTTGTTCTGTGATGTTCAGCTCAGCGGGGCCTTCTTCTTATCGTGAGAAGATGAAAACCTCTAAGAATTGATAGAGAAGAAGTTGTTGTAGGATCTACCATTGTGGCTTAATTACAAAAATATAAACAATTCAATATTCAACAAACATGTATTGAGAACTTGTAATAGGAGGACACTAAGGTGAATTAGAACAGCCAATGGAGTTGACATTTGAGTTTCGTAAAGATTTGAATGTCTTGTTTCCAGTGTTAAATCCCAGCAATTTAAAATGTAAATATACTGCAAGGAATCTAAAATTTTAAATCAAAATATTTCCCTTTAACCTGCCTTAAGAGAGTTTTTCATCTAAATGCTTGAGCTGAGGTTGAGAAGCAGTGGAAGGATTGGCGTCCTGTGCACACACATGGAGCAGAACAATGCTGATAGGCAGCAATGCAGAACTCATATTTGCAGAATCCTGGAGATCTTCTTGTGAGCATAGAGCATTTGCTCTGAGTTCAACGGTGGTTTACCTAGGAATCTTTTTTCCCTCTTTTTGAAGCTGGCATTTTGTTTCTGTCTTTTCAAAATTGTAGGCATAGATCATAAGGCTTCTTACCTCTCATAGATGCTGTGTTTCTCATTTAGAAGGTTCTTCGTTTCAATTTAAGGATAGGCTTTGTGGGCCGGGCGTGGTGGCTCATGCCTGTAATCCTAGCACTTTGGGAGGCCAAAGTGGGCGGATCACGAGGTCAGGAGATTGAGACCATCCTGGCTAACACGGTGAAACCCCGTCTCTACTAAAAATACAAAAAAAAAAAAAAAAAAAAAAATTAGCCGGGCGTGGTGGCGGGCGCCTATAGTCCCAGCTACTTGGGAGGCTAAGGCAAGAGAATGGCGTGAACCCAGGAGGCAGAGCTTGCAGTGAGCCGAGATGGTGCCACTGCACTTCAGCCTGGGCGACAGAGTGAGACTCCGTCTCAAAAAGAAAAAAAAGAAAAGGATAGGCTTTGTGGCTGGGCGTGGTGGCTCATGCCTGTAATCCCAGCACTTTGGGAGGCCGAGGCAGGCAGATCACCTGAGGTTGGGAGTTCAAGACCAGCTTGACCAACATGGAGAAACCCCATCTCTAACAACAAAAAAAATTCAAAAATTAGCCGGACATGGTGGCGGGCGCCTGTAGTCCCAGCTACTTGGGAGGCTGAGGCAGGAGAGTTGCTTGAACCCGAGAAATGGAGTTTGCAGTGAGCCAAGATCTCGCCACTGCACTCCAGCCTGGGCGACAGAATGCAACTGTCTCAAAAAAAAAAAAAGAGAATGTTACCACTGAGTTAGATACACAGTAGTTGAACAGGTCTGCAGCACGTGGTTATCCAGCAGGATGGTTGTGGACTATGCTGTCATCTGGCAGCCTTTCAAGGCCGAGTCCCTGTGAGGATTCGGCTCCTTCCTTTCCATTCTGTGCTCTTTTCCCCACTGAAAGTGAATGGTTTGCATCATTGGAAACCCCAGGACATACCAGAGCAGCCCGCCCACACACAGTGCAGCAGTTTCTCACTCTGAATGCCTCATGTGTTTAAAGTATCTCCAGCCAAGTCACGGTGGAAGCCCCGAGAGTGCAGGATGCACAGCTGTGCACTGCCTTCTTGGACGTTGCCAAAGGACTGATACCTCCTGGACTCTGCCCATCAGAGCAAACCCCCGCCCTGTTGTCAGGCCAGCCAAGCCTCGGCTCTGCACATTCTCATTGTGCTCATGAGAATGTGCATGGTGCCCTTCACTAGGTCCAAAAGCAAAGGCTGGACAAAGAGCAGAGATTTTATGTTTACTTACAATGGGAATTTATTTCTTATTATAGAATTATTCAGTTGGAATTTCTTAGAGTATTTTGTTCATCTGTCATAGAAAATAGAATGTTTGAGCTGGTTCAAAAAGACTGATCCTCAGCCAGGCACGGTGGCTCACGCCTGTAATCGTAGCACTTTGGGAGGCCGAGGCAGGCAGATTGCCTGAGCTTAGGAGTTCAAGACCAGCCTGGGCTACACTGTGAAACCCTGTCTCTACTAAAATACAAAAAATTAGCCGGGTGTGGCGGTGTGCGCCTGTAGTCCCAGCTACTCGGGAGGCTGAGGCTGGAGAATTGCTTGAATCCGGGAGGCAGAGGTTGCAGTGAGCCAAGATCACGCCAGCCTGGGCAACAGAGTAAGACTTGTCTCAAAAAAAAAAAAAAACAGGCCATTCCTCACATTCGTAGTCAAACTAAAGAAAAACTGCAAAATGGACTTAAAAACACCCATTTTATATTTTAAGAAGGCTTAAATGGAGGGGAAATGTAAAGCCCCCCACCAAAGTGGGCTGGAGTAAAGGACATTCTCAGTGCAAAGAACCTCGGACCTCCTGGGCAGGTGTTTCGCCGGCTCCTTGGAAACACACCTGCCAGGTGGACTTTCCTGTGCCTGCGGCATCTCCCTGTAGACGAGTGGAAGCAGTGATCTGCAGGACCTGGGAGTTGGATTCTTTGATTAAATAAATAAATAAATAGTTTAAATAAGGGAAGTCCTAAAGTGAAAGAAGTTGAGTTGGCCGGGCGCAGTGGCTCAAGCCTGTAATCCCAGCACTTTGGGAAGCCAAGGCAGGAGGATTGCTTGAACCCAGGAGTCCAAGATCAACCTGGGCAACATGATGAAACCTTGTCTCTACAAAAAATTTAAAAATTAGCGGCTGGGCGCGGTGGCTCAAGCCTGTAATCCCAGCACTTTGGGAGGCGAGGCGAGGCGGATCCGCGAGGTCAGGAGGTCCGAGACCATCTTGGCTAACAGGTGAAACCCGTCTCTACTAAAAATACAAAAAACTAGCGAGGCGGTGGCCCGGGCACCTGTAGTCCCAGCTACTTGGGAGGCTGAGGCAGGAGAATGGCATGAACCCAGGGCCGAGGAGCTTGCAGTGAGCGAGATCCCGCCCACTGCACTCCAACCTGGGTGACAGAGCAAGACTCCGTCTCAAAAAAAAAAAAAAAAAGTTGAGTTTAGTGTGACATGACGTGTTCATTGCTGTAAGTTGCTTCTGCTCATGCTCAACTGCTAGATTTGTTGGAGAGCAGTGGTGCAGTTATGGCTCACTGCAGCCTTGACCTCCTGGGCTCAAGTGGTTGCACCCAGCCTCACCGGTAGCTGGGACTGTAGGCGTTTGCACCACACCTGGCTAATTTTTGTTTTTTCTTTTTGTAGAGATGGGGTTTTGCCATGTTGTTGTCCAGGCTGGTTTTCAATTCCTTGGGCTCAAGTTGTCCGTCTGCCTCAGCCTTCCAAAGTGCTGAGACTACACGTGTGAGCCATGACAGCTGGCCTATTGACAATGTTTTGGAGACATTACTGGGATTTTTGTCAAAAGAGTTGGCATACATGTCATCTTTTTGCAGGGATATGAGAATAAAGAGTCTGAGAATTCTGTCCCGTGTTTGACAGATGGAAATGAATGAATTGTTACTTTCAGAGGGACACAACCACCACGCGATGCTGCATATGGCCTGCTCCACATTCGTGCAGGTTGACCACTTGTAGGAGTTCGTGGACGTATGAGGCAAGGAAGGAAGGAAAGCCAAGTTTTGCGGAGTAAAATCCTAGGAAAGTGAAGTTATATTTTGCCCATGAGACATTGCAAGTTTTGTATTCCTTAGTAAATACATACTTGTTTTAAAATAAGATAGTGATTGCTTCAAAAGATGTCTCTTGACTTGGCCAACTGTGCCGAATATGAAAAGGACACCCGTCTTTAGGCTGGTTATCCTTTAGATGGACAGCATCAAGAGTCAGCTCTTTATCACATCTGGTTTTGTGCCGAGATGCCCTCAGGCCGTCACCTTTGTGACCATTGGTCCCCAGGCATTGGTGGTTTTAGAGTGTACATCGTTGGAGAGGCACACATCGCATCTGGCACAGAGCTTAGGGTCTTCTGGGGTGGAGACCACCACCCCAATGGATAGACAGAGACACCCGTTGGTAGATGGGGGGTCAAGATGCCCTTTGTAAAAATCTTGTGAGGAAGAAAGCCTCGTAGGAGTTACCCTTGAACTTTCATCTTTGAGACCAGGTGTTAATTTGTCTTTGGGAGCTAATTATCTTTCAGAAAGATTTGGAAAGGTCAGAGGTGGGGTTGGAAATGCTCACTCAGCAGGCCCTCCCTTCAGCTGACGTGGGTTGCAGAGGCTCTTCTGTGCTTCTGTGGAAGGGTATCCTCAGGTGTCAGTTATGCCTTCCCGTGTTGAGGGGGAGCAGACTGGCCCCAAGGGTGCAGCACCCATGTAATTTTTTGTATTCTCATCACGCTGTCATTTTGTTGGCACAGCTGTTGAAACTGCAGGGTGTGGCCCCTGGGTGGATGTGAAATAATTTAGTAGGTTGTGACCAGCATTGTTTATATTTATGGGGTACAGTGTAATGTTTTGGTATATATACATACACATTGCAGAATAGTTAAATCGAGCTAATTAACATATCTATCACGTCACTTCATTTAAAATCTCCCCCAGCAGTCTTGAAACACGTGTTAGTATGAATCAGTCACCATGCTGTTCAGTGGGCTCAAAAACATCCGTCCTTCTGTCTACCTGAGGCTGTGTGCCCTCTGCCCAGCAGCTCCACAAGCCCACCCCACCACCCACCTCCACCGCCCACCTCCACCAGCCCCGGTAACCCCCATTCCCTGCTTCTGTGAGCCTGACTTTTTTAGATCCCACGTCTAAATGAGAGTACATACTGTTTGCCTTTCTGTGCTTGGCTTATTTCACTTAGCATAGTGTTCTCCGGGGACTAGTATTTTCTTAAATGAAATGGAATAAAAGAAAAAATATCAGGGTGCATTGTAAATTATTAGGGCAAGTATGGCTTTATGACATCTGTTTTCAGGGATACCCACACACGTTGGTATAAATGGGGTGGTACATAAGCCTCTGTTTCTTACTATGTTTCCTGGTCAACAGTTGAAAAATACTCTGGTAAAAGATTTACTAGTTTTTAGCAAAAACTTGAAAAAGCATCTCATTTATTCTGAAATTCAATCAGCTGCTGCACTTTGCCTCACCCTAATTACTGGAAGAGATTCTGAGAAACACTGTTTATGGGATTCCCTATTAAATTAGGACTGGCTGGGTGTGGTGACTTACACCTCTAATCCCAACCCTTTGAGAGGCTGAGGTAAGAGGATCACTTTAGGCCAGGAGTTTGAGACTAGCCTGGGCAACATAGCAAGACCCCAGCTCTAAAAAAAAAATTTTTTTTTAAAGCCTAACCAGACATGGTGGCGGCATGTACCTGTAGGCCTAGCTACTCAAGAGGTTGAAGTGGGAGGATCACTTGAGCCCAGGAGGTCAAGGCTGCAGTGAGCTATGATTGCACCACTGCACTCCAGCCTGGGGACAGAGCAAGACCCTGTCTCTAGAGGGAAAAAAGAAAGAAAGAAAAGTACCAGGACTACCACTTTCTGTGTGAAGGGATTTTTTTCTTTGAAACTCTGTCAATAAGCTAACAGAAGGCCTATCTTGTGAAAATTTAATTTATATCGTTGTTAATTAATATGAAAACCACTTTTGGTTACATTAATTAAAGAATTTCTTTTTTAGGTTTCCTTGTTGCAGAATGAAAGTGTAGAAAAAAACAAGAGCATACAAAGTTTGCACAATCAGATATGTAGCTTTGAAATTGAAATTGAGAGACAAAAGGAAATGCTTCGAAATAATGAATCCAAAATCCTTCATTTACAGGTAAGAATCTTAGGACTGTGGCCAGATCAAAGGGTAGAGGAGCTTGCCTGTGTTCCCCTTCAGGGCTTAGCAAACTGCTTGAGCTGAGTCCTTGACCTTTGCAAGCAGAAAGGCAACTGATTTCTCTGGCCTAAGCGAAGGCTTAGAAAAGGCAGCTGGGCTAGCACAGGCCCAGCCTGGGAAGCTGCAGGTCAGCGTTTTCTTACTGCCTTTTCTCTGGAGAGCAAGCCTCCACCACTCTTCCATGCCTTTGATCTACTGTTGGAGAAATAAGATGCGAAGCCTGTATTTTTTAAATTAGTTGTTTTTATTGTTTAAGATTTCATATTGTTGATGAGTAGTGGCTATGTGCAAAGTCTCACTTCCTGCAGTGAGGTGCTGTGCAGCCCAGCTCCTCTGTTGTGAGCTTTCTAGTGACACGCGCTCACCCGCTGGGTTTCACTGTGGAGATCCACACGCACCTCCAGAAGAACAAACCAGTGAACCTTTGCCGCCCTGAATAGAAGCGACGATATAAAGGGGACTGATGAAATGTCGCTCCTCCTGTCTTCTGTCGTCACAGGTGTCTGTGAGGTGCTTGTTAATAGATGAACATTGTAGATGCTCTCTGCACATTCAGTTACTCGTGTGCGTTGGTGATAGTAATTCTCATGTGTGTGTCACACACTGTGGAAGAATCACTCATGTCACTCAAGGGCCTGTACTTACAGTGTGGCCCTACATTATCTGGAAGAGAAAATACTTCTAATAGCACAGAGTCATGGCATCTTTGAGAATGCCTTTTCTCTAATTTTTGACATTGGAGATGAGTCATAGTGACTTGAATTGCATAGAGATTTATTAAACTAATTTCTTTTTTATTATACTTTGTAGTTACCCAGAGAGAAAAGGAGAAAACACAATGAAACATTATGTTGTATTAAAAAAGGCACAAGTCATTAGCATTAAATCAAGCCACATAAAGTACAATGTTTCTTAAAACACCAAGCCTCCTGCTGGAAGCCCCCAGCATTTTGCTGAGGGCCCAGAGATGTGTCGGTCATCAGACTGGCCAAGGCGACTGGTCAGGCCACTGCTGCAGGGCCCTGGCCACCCTGTGGCCCGCCCGCACCTGCACTCCCTGGCAAGCAGCTCTGGCTATTCACGAGATCATTGCTGTGGTTGACCTGGGGCTCAGAGAGGCACTGGAAAGGCCAGGGAAATCACCTCTTAAAATAGCCACAACAGAAGGAAGAATGCACAAGTACTGGATTCATTTACAACAAAAAGTTAGAATATACGCAGTGATGTGTTGACGCCCCATCCCAAACCTCACATTTCCTCTGCGTTCCTCTTCAGTTTCTCCCCTTCCTGTCAGACATTCTCATTTACTTTACTTTTTAGTCGAGTTTAATCACTCTACGGTGTGTGATTTCTACTTGAAAACTTTTATGATTGGATGAACCAATGAAGCATAAGTCAGAAAGAAAAGGGAAACCAAGTTGCCAAGGCTGGAGAAGTTAGGATGGAGTGGTGACGGCAGCGGTCAGTGTCCCTTGACATGTGACGAGTAGGAGGCTGGGCGTGGCAGACAGCAGGTTGTGTTTAGAGAAGGGACTCAGAGCAGGCTGCCCGTGTCTGATTCCCCTGAGTGCAGGGATGTGGCCCTGCCTGAAACGTGTGAAAACTCTTCTCCATGTGACCCTTTGAGCAGGTGTGGTCTAAACAGAAGGTCCTTCCAACTGTGTGTTTTTTTTGAAAGGGGAAATTCAGTGTTACCTTTGGGATGACTGTGGGGTTGGTGGTCTTTAGCCAGGAGGATTCTGCGCTGTCCATCCTCAGGAAATGCTGATTGAAAGCCTTCTGATGCCCACAGATGTTGGCCGTGTGGGAGCTGCACCCGACCAGGCCATCCCGCTGCTGCTGCAGGCCCCGCCCACCCTCTTGAGTGGCAGCCCTGCCCAGCCGTGTTCCCCATTGTTTCATCCTCAGTGCCCTTCCGGTTGCCCCAGGAAGAGTTTATTGTAAAATCTTACTGTGGCCCAGAAAACCTCTGTGACTGGCCACCCCTCACCTTCCCAGCTTCGCCCCGCTCCCCGTGCTAAAGTGGACCAGCTTGTTGTTCCTTGAGAGGCTCCCTGCTGCTGCACAGATGTCTTTTTCTCCTGCTTCCTTTCCTGGCCAGCTCCAGGCACTCCTTCAGCAATGTTTGTGGACCACCTAGGTGATGAGGGCACACGTCACTTGGGGTCTTCCTCTTTCTTCCTTGTCTGATTCTCCAGTAGACCCTAAAGTCCTGGTGATGGCGGGAGTCAAAGTACAGAGGGCCCGATGGCCTGGCTGTGGCAGTGGGGGTGCAGGTAGGGGTCAAGGAGTGGAATTCGAGAGTGTCTTTGCTTTGCATGCCCGGGGAACAATGAGTTCTTAATATTTTACTTCTTAAATATCCTGTTTTTCTTTATTAAGAAGACAGCCTAGGCCGGGCACTGTGGCTCACGCTCATATTCCTAGCACTTTGGGAGGCTGATGCGGGTGGATCATGAGGTCAGGAGTTCGAGACCAGCCTGGCCAAGATGGCAAAACCTCGTCTCTACTAAAAATAGAAAAATTAGCCGGGTGCAGTGGCAGACATCTGTAATCCCAGCTACTCAGGAGGCTGAGGCAAGAGAGGCAGAGGTTGCAGTGAGCAAAAATTGCACCATTGCACTCTGGCCTGGGTGACAGAACAAGACTCTGTCTCAAAAGAAAAAAAAAAAAAAGAAGAAGATAGCATAGGTGTGAGCATGACCCAGGCTTCTGGTGTCAGTGGACTAGATGAACTGGTGGTTCTTGCAGTCGGGGGTCCACAGGGCACATGCGGAGCAGCAGGCGCTGGGACAGAAGGGAGCGACATCCATCCATGCAGCCCTCACTCAGGCTGCAGGCACCACCGGGCTTCTCACAGTGCCGGGCTTGTGTGCCAGGGTCCCGGCGGCCTGAGAGTGGGGCCTCACAGCAGGTGACGCGGTTGCAGCCCTGGCGTGCAAGTGTGTGAGGCTCGTGGGCTGATGCTCCCTGAAGGCAAGCCTTCTGATTTGGATTGTTGGTGTGGAGCGCCGTCTGTCTCTCCAGCTCTGTGTCGGAGTCTTTTTTCTGTACAATTCCACACCTGCACTTGAGGTTTATTTTTATAGAAGCTGCAGTGACTGAGTGTAGACCGTCTTCAGGGATGAAATCATGTTGGCTGTGTTTTAGAGAACACTTTATGTGGCTCTGCATTCTGCTTTGAAATGGTGCCATTGATACAGATGAAGGGCCTGTTTGAAAAATAGCCCGAGTTCCCTTGCTGCTCACGGAGATACCTTTTCTTTAGTCGTGCTAGTCTATGCATGCGGTGCATGCATGTTGTGTGTTCCTGACTTGGGGGCCCCTGCTGTGCAGGGGAGTCCTTGCTGGAGACTCCTGTTCTGTGCTCGAGGTCAGGCGTGCCCTTGCGTAGCACCGTCATGGGGGAGGGGTGGCTGGGCACCATCCCCCTCTTAACCTCAGGGACCTGAGGCTTAGCATGAGGCACAGCTTGTCCTGGGCCACCCTGCCTGGGACTCATGCTTCATTTCAGAGTTTGCTAAGTTACAAAGGGCATCTCTCAGACTTCTGTTGATGTTTTCATTAAGTTTCCCCTGCAACTCGCGAGCACCTGCCAGCTCAGTGCACGGTATCAGAAGGTAGAGATTCAAGAGGCTCCTGGTGCTCACTAGAGGAGCCGTGTGATTTGGATGTTCAGTGTCGTCAGTGGTATTGTCCCCCAGCAAATAGACTTGGTGAGCTAATTAAATATCCTTCTGAGCATGTACGATTGTGTAAACTAAAGGGGCAGGGACAGTGTCAGTTTAAAGGGACAATGACAGTGGAAAGAGGTGTTCGTTTCTTGGAAAGAACAGGAAGAATAACACTGCTTTTATACCCCAAAAGCCACCCAAACCTGTCATGTTTGTGTCTTCGTGGTTAATAACAGCCAGCAAAGGTGCTGAAACCTAGATGTTTAAAAATAGACTTCCAAAAGGAGAAGTGAATTCAGGGGGCCCTGGGACCCGCCCCGTGAGCACCCGGTGTGGCCGCAGCTTGTGAGGTGGCTCAGTCATTCCACAGCTTCACTGAGCACTAAACCCTCCAGCCCTCACAAGCTGCTTGAAAATGCACATCCTTTTTTGAAGTGAAAACCCTTTAAGTCCCTGGCTTCATCTCACAGGTGGGCATTCCAGCCCCTTAACACAGACTGGGCCACCAGGGCGGAGTACGGCTCCCACGCCTCCAAGTAGTGACAAATACGAGCGGCCTGTGTGTTTTGGGAAACGGTTTCTGAATTAGTTAAATGAAGTAGCATAAAGTCAGGCCCGGTTGCTGGCAGCCTCACGTGTTCGGGGCAGGTTTCTGCGTTCCTGCCTCCCTCGCTGGGGCCTGGCAGCCTGGGTGTGGAGCCGGTGGGGGAAGACCCCTGTGTCTGCAGCATCGGCCCACTGGGTTTCACCCAGGGCCTGAGGACATGCCCTGGGGCCCTTTCCTGCCACCATCCAGGTGGGAGGAGTGTGAGGAGTGGGAGTCTTCTCCTGGGAGGGTCGTTCTGGGGCAGCCACAGAGACAGGGCTGTGCTTCTGCCCCAGACCCAGCAGCAGGGTAGGAGGTCTTTAGATGTTCCAAGGGAAGATGAGGGCACATGGGCACAATTCTGGCATCCTAAACCTGAGACCGTGTGGCAGCCATGCAGGGCCACTTGCCCCGTGGGACCTGCATTTACAGGGGTGAGGTTTCTCTGGGAAGCAGGGACCCTCCATACCTATGGCCCCCGAGGTATACGAGGGCTGCAGAAGAGATGTCCATGGGAGCCTTGTGGCCCTGCACAGGTGCTGTGGCCTGGGAGAAGAGCTGGGAGGAACACGTGGGAGTGTGAGGGTGAGGTTGGATCTAGGTGTCTGACAAGATTGCTGGTGTGGGGTTGACTGATGCCAGGGTGTGGGCATGTGAGAAACAGGCGGGCAGGTGGCACCAGTGCTGCTGTGAAACAGGGAAGCCTGGGCAGGGGCTGTGGGCAGCAGAAGCATGAGCTGCTGCCTGCCCCAGAGACAGCGGAGACCTCTCCCCTGGTCTTCTGAACACTTGCCACCTGTCACTTCGCTTTCCTGGTGGCTCTCTGTTGACAAAGCAAGCTGACCTAGTGGAGCCTCCTGTTGTTTTCTTCCATCTGGCTTCACGTCACCTCGAGTGCTCCCTGCCGGCACAAGCACTTGTTCCCAGGGAGCTCCCAGGAGGGCCGATGCAGAGCCCCGCTCCTGGAGTCAGAGCCGCGGGTGGCAGGCCTCTGTGACTGTTCTGCTCCTAGCCCGTCTGTATTTGATGGGAGGCGGTGCAGCATTTTCCAAGTCCTAACTATGTTTTGCTTTTTAACACCTTTGGTTTGGAAGCGAGTGATAGACAGCCAAGCAGAGAAACTGAAGGAGCTCGACAAAGAGATCCGGCCCTTCCGGCAGAACTGGGAGGAAGCAGACAGCATGAAGAGCAGCGTGGAGTCCCTCCAGAACCGTGTGACCGAGCTGGAGAGCGTGGACAAGAGCGCGGGGCAAGTGGCTCGGAACACAGGTGAGTCAGGGGCCGGGGCTGGGCCAGCAGTGTGCATCTGGGCCCCAGGGGACTGCTGGGGCAGGGTCTGTGGGATGAGGGCTATGTTAGGTACATGCGCCTTAGAACAGTTCTTTCCAATTATGGGTAACACGCAGAGGTGTGATGACTTTCCTGCTGAAAGTCCCCCAGCAAAGACAAACGTTTCCCACACAGGCTTGTCCCCTCCATGTGAGGCCCTGTGTGGTGTAGAGAGTAGGGGCAGCTGCAGCCACGGGAAGCTACAAAGCCCTCCTGGGAGACACTGGCCACAGTATGACCCGCAGGACAGGCCCAGGTGCACATGGCCAGGACGTGCTGGTCGGGGCGCCCCAGACCTGACTCCTAAGGGCCAGGGGGCAGCAGTCCCACTGCGCTCTGCCAGCGTGTTTCTGATCCCACAAGCAGATGTGGGCCTAAGGCTTTGGGGACTGAAAGAGTATTGGGAATATTTACATGAAGAGGATTAATGGCAGAAAGAACACAGATTACCATGGCGTGTGGGGGGCCGGATGAAGCAGGCAGAGGATGAGGCTGGAGGAGAGGGGAGAAGCTTCGCCTCCGAGAGAGCAGAGGCCACCTGCAGGCACTGAGGCCGGTGGGAGGGGTGGGGAGAGCACAGCTGTCTCCTGCTCCCAGGGGCTCCCACCAGCAGGCTTCCCAGGAAGCCATAGTGGAGTCGGAGCGCTCTGTCTTGGACCCTGCAGTGAGGTGTCCTGTGACACACAGGCAGGTCACCCACCTAGGAAATCCCCTCTCAGCAGGCCGTGCCTAGTAATGTGTCCAGACAGGGCTGTGGGCATGAGAGCGGTGGTAGAACTGGGGCAGGGACCTGGGCTCTTCCCTGGGAGGCGGTGGCCTCAGGACATCTGTCTACACAGTTTTGCTGGTGTTACCCCCAGAAACCACAGTCATTTTTATATTGTTTCAGATGCTGGTGTGACTGGGCATGGTGGTGTGGCCTATAGTCCCAGTGCTTTGGGAGGCTGAGGCGGGAGGATTACTTAAGCTCAGGAGTTTGATGCCATCCTGAGCAACAGAGCGAGACCTTGCCTCTTTAAAAATTAAAAAATGAGGCCAGGCACTGTGGCTTACGCCTGTAATCCCAGCACTTTGGGAGGCCGAGGCGGGCAGATCATGAGGTCAGGAGATCGAGATCATCCTGGCTAACCCAGTGAAACCCTGTCTCTACTAAAAATACAAAAAATTAGCTGGGCATGGTGGTGGGCGCCTGTAGTCCCAGCTACTCGGGAGGCTGAGGCAGGAGAACGGCGTGAACCCAGGAGGTGGAGCTTGCAGTGAGCTGAGATCGCGCCACTGCGCTCCAGCCTGGACGACAGAGACTCCGTCTCAAAAAGAAAAAAAAAGGGCCAGGTGCGGTGCCTCATGCCTGTAATCCCAGCACTTTTGGGAGATCGAGGCAGGTGGATCACCTCAGGTCAGGAGTTCGAGACCAGCCTGGCCAACATGGTGAAACCCTGTCCCTACTAAAAATACAAAAATTAGCCAAGCGTGGTGGCAGGCACCTGTAATCCCAGCTGCTCAGGAGTCTGAGGCAGGAGAATCGCTTGAACCTGGGAGGCAGAGGTTACAGTCAGCTGAGATTGTGCCACCGCACTCCAGCCTGGGCAACAGAGTGAGACTCCGTCTCAAAAAAATGAAATAAAATAAAAAGTGCTGGTGCAGCTTTGCTTTCCTAACCTTTCTGACGTTCACCTGTCTCATTCACCAAATCCCTCCTCACCTGTGGCAGGCCTGCTGGAGTCCCAGCTGAGCCGGCATGACCAGATGCTGAGTGTGCACGATATCCGCCTGGCCGACATGGACCTGCGCTTCCAGGTCCTGGAGACCGCCAGCTACAACGGCGTGCTCATCTGGAAGATTCGTGACTACAAGCGGCGGAAGCAGGAGGCCGTCATGGGGAAGACCCTGTCCCTTTACAGCCAGCCTTTCTACACTGGCTACTTTGGCTATAAGATGTGTGCCAGGGTCTACCTGAACGGGGATGGGATGGGAAAGGGGACGCACCTGTCGCTGTTTTTTGTCATCATGCGTGGAGAATATGATGCCCTGCTTCCATGGCCATTTAAGCAGAAAGTGACACTCATGCTGATGGATCAGGGGTCCTCTCGGCGCCATTTGGGAGATGCGTTCAAGCCCGACCCCAACAGCAGCAGCTTCAAGAAGCCCACTGGAGAGATGAATATCGCCTCTGGCTGCCCAGTCTTTGTGGCCCAGACTGTTCTAGAAAATGGGACATATATTAAAGATGATACAATTTTTATTAAAGTCATAGTGGATACTTCGGATCTGCCCGATCCCTGATGAGTAGCTGGGGAGGTGGATTTAGCAGAAGGCAACTCCTCTGGGGGATTTGAACCGGTCTGTCTTCACCGAGGTCCTCGCACTCAGAAAAGGACCTTGTGGGACGGAGGAAGCGGCAGAAGGCGGACGCGTGCCGGCGGGAGGAGCCACGCGTGAGCACACGTGACACGTTTTATAATAGACTAGCCACACTTCACTCTGAAGAATTATTTATCCTTCAGCGAGATAAATATTGCTGTCAGAGAAGGTTTTCATTTTCATTTTTAAAGATCTAGTTAATTAAGGTGGAAAACATACATGCTAAACAAAAACATGATTTTTCTTCCTTAAACTTGAACACCAAAAAAACACACACACACACATGTGGGGATGGCTGGACATGTCAGCATGTTAAGTAAAAGGAGAATTTATGAAATAGTAATGCAATTCTGATATCTTCTTTCTAAAATTCAAGAGTGCAATTTTGTTTCAAATACAGTATATTGTCTATTTTTAAGGCCTCATCTGGTCTCTGTTTTAATAATTTGTTTGTCAGAAGACCCTGAAGTATACCTAGGTCTTTTTTTTGAAAGTCTCTAAATTCAGAATCATTTTTAATTTAAAGTTCTACAAATAATTGTTACTGCAAACATTTTATTTTAAAACGCTGATAGACTGATATTTCTTGGAAGAAAATATAAAATATCAAACACTGGTTATCACTTGTGATAGGAAAGAGAATATTCAACCTGTTGTTATTTCTCGTTAGAAATGTAAACCTTCAATATCTGTCGTAGTTAATGACACGACTTCACAATTCTGAACGGAGCCTCGCTCATGGATGCTGTGCATCATTTTCAGATTTATAATTGTTTTCACCCTAAAATAGGGCATCCGTTGAACTTTGGAGTTCTAAACAAAATCCTGTAGGTGTTTGGATTCTGCCCCATGTGTTCGGACGAGCTCTCTGTTGCTGACAGCACCGGCCTTCGGTCTCCATGTCAGGGGTGGGCGGGTGACTGCTGAGGGAGGCCCGCAGGTGTGTTTCTCCATCCTGTCATCTTGCTGCATGCCGTCAACGGTCACCGAAAGCAACATTGCGCATAGAGCTGGTGGCATACGGTACATGTGCCTTAGATGTGACATGCTGCTTCTCCACCCTGGGTTTGCGTTGAGCATAATTCTAGAAAGTGCTAGTTTAACCAGACTTTTCTCTCCACCACTAGATCTTTATCTCTACAAGGGCCCTCAGACACCTCCGCACCTGCTGAGGGGAAGCCAGGCTCCACCGTCGGCTTCTGGAGCCTCTGCTGCTTAATTACCACAGATTCCAAATCTCTAGGCCCCACGAGTGAGCCACCTGGTCCAAGTACGGCCTGGTCCCACCCTGAGGGAGGCAGGTGTGGAACAGAAGCCGAGCCTCTCCGTGTCCCCACTGGGGCCGTGGGCACCCCCACAGCCCGAAGCAGAACTCTCTGAGCATTCCAGAGACCGCTGCTCGGGGGCCTGCCCAGGCTGACCGATGGGCGCTCCTGACCACCACCCTGGCGGGAAGGGTGGCCACAGGGCCCGTCGTCCCAGCCTGCGCCTGCCCGGACGGCATTTTCTCAACTCACTGTTTACTGTCTCTGTGTCCAACTGTGATTAGAAGCCTGGAGCCCGGCCCCTGCACCCCTTTTGCTATGCACCACGCTTCATGGTGCTCTTACCACTGATGGGTGCTACACGCGACGGGTGCTTCTTAGGCAAAACCAATGTGTGCGAACCGCCACACCTGTGCCACTTGCCCACAAGCCGCGCCCACAATTGGCCAGCTGGGCCGTGCACGTCAGACTGCCTGCCTCGGCTCTCCCCGTGGCCGCGCGGGGACAGCTTGGTGGGTGCCCGGTGGCCCACCTGTCTCTGGTGCTGCCATCTGTCCTGGGTGTGCCTTCGCCCCAGTGCCTGCTGGAAGTGCCCTCCGTCGCACCCCTGTGCCCCGAGCTCCCATGAGGGGCCTGCCGCGCCCTTTCGCGGTCGAAGCGCTCCGTTGTTCTTATCTGCCTTTCCTTTCCCCGCTTTCCTGGGATTGCTTTGGGGGAATAAGTATCTTTGGTTCTGCCCCGTGAGGGAGCTCATAAAGCAAGGACTTCCTGCAGGAGCTGTGGAAAACTACTGTTCCTTGAAGGTGTCCCCCACCTCAGGCCTGTCCCCTACCTGCCCTCAGGTAGTTTTCCTGAGGTCAGGGGTTAACAACAGGGACATCCCTGCAACTTCCCCTTCACAAAATGTACAATATTAGATTAAGGTTATGCAACATCTTGGTCTGGTAAGAACCGTTTCCTCCCCTCTGGGTTGAAGGCCTGGTGTGGCCCCCGGAAGCAGCAGTGCGTGTCACTGGGACGTCTCCAGTAGCCCTTCCCAGGCAGATGCTCCTGGGGGGATGCCATGGGACCCCACCCAAGGGTCCCACAGACATAACCTGAGTGACGGGGGTCCTTGAGGATGGGATGGCCCATGTCACACGCTTTGTCCTTGTGTTTGGTTGTATTGGGGTCTCTGTTCTGGGTGTGTCTTCCTCTCATATACTCAGCACGGGGGGCAGCAGCCTGGGACGGCGTCCCCTCTCCCAGCGGTGGGCAAGCCTTGTGCTGCTCCACCCTCAACCCCCGGGCACCCTCACTTGGCGCTTGCCACCTGAGCCAGCCTGAGGCCATGGTCTCCCTGCAGCTGAGGCCCAGTGGCCCCTCGGGCAGTGGTCGGCCGTCCCCGTGTCACAGGGCCCTGGCAGCAAGCATGAAACGGGGGTGCACACTGTGTGCTTGGGGGTGCTGCTTATTTACCAAAAGTGACCAAACTCCCAGCAGGACAGAACTGTTCAGTATTTTACAGAAACCAACTGAGTCCTTTGTGCATGAATTAAGCTGGTCTGCTTCCCGTCACCTTCGTAACAAAACACCGTCCCCTCTCCCCTCGCCTCGAGCAGTTTCTCCAGGACACCGTGGTTCGGGCTGCTCCCTGCTGCCGGGCACGCTGGGGGCTGGCCTGGGCCCGGCTCACATGAAGGGCACTGGCTCTTGTGACTGCACTGAGCCCCGTGCAAGCCGCAGCCGGGCCTGGAAGCCTGACCGTCTGGTTCTATAGCTTTTCCAGCAGAGCCTGCAGAGCTAGAAGTTGGGGTGTGTCTTTGATGATACGGGGGCCAGGCTGGGAGTAGGGCCTTTCTCGCAGGGTTGGGTGGCTCAGTGAGGGTGGAAGTGGAGGCCCATGGGGCCCTGGCTTTGGGACTAGACGTGCCAGCTCCAGCTGGGCTGGAGGAAGCCTGAGTAGGCCCTGACATACGCTGGACTTTTCAACTCGCCGTGCTCTGGTGACACACAGGCGGCCAGGTCAGGGTTTGTGTCAATTCTAGGAGCCGTCAAGCATGAAAGTGGTGCTGTCCCCTGAGTGCAAGCCTCACCAGAGCCCTGGGCGAAGGCGTGGACTTGCAGATGTGTGTTCCCTGTGCAGGTGGGCAGAGGGGGCCCTGGAGACCCAGGTTGCAGCCCCATTCTGTCACCTCTTCCTCCCCAGAGCAGCCTCTGCCGAGGGACAGCACCTGTGTCCCTTCGATGCCACCACAGTCAGTTGAACAGGGAGCCCTTTGCTCAGGCAGCTTCTTCTGCCTCTCCCTCCTTTCCTGTCCCATCCCCCATGCCCTTCTTAGCCTGTGGTGCCGGGGAGCCATGGTGTGGCGTACTGGGGCTCCTGCTCCTTGGGCCACTTCCTTGGCCCGGGCCCCACAGGCCCACCGCCTGCCAGGGCTCTCACTGCACCAGCTGTGACAGGAGGCTTCCCCATAACCCCGTGTGGCCCAGCTCGGTGAGGATGCAGTTCCAGGCACAGTCCCTGGGACAACCAGCTGCCTCCCAGACCACCTCAGCCTGCTCCAGGGTCCTCAGTCACCCTGGGCCAGGGGCCACATGTCCCATGGATGTCGGCCATGCCAACGTCACATTCCAGCACCCCTTTTGCTTGATGGTGTCTGGTGGTAGTCACCATGGTGGACCCACATCCTTCAGCCAGAGGTGATGTCAGACAAAGGAAGGGTGGTCTGTATGGGTCATTAAACAACCATTCTGTCCCTAGCGGGGTCATTCCTTGTCAACCCAAGGGAGGGCCGGGGAGTACACTGATCCCAACAGCTGGGCTGACACCTCCTTTCTCCCCTGCACAGGGAGGATTGGCGCGAGGACTGCTACCCTGTGCACAGCTCCAGCAGGGTGGCAGTGCCACTGTCTCCGTGGGCCATTGCAGGGTTGGGCAGGCGCAGACTCTCCTTGCGGGCCCCTTGCTCAATTCCCAGCCCTCCCAGACTCCTCCCTGTACTGGGGGTAATTTGTGTGTCAAAAGGGCTCCAGCAGAACTGTAAAATACTGTTTTTAAAAAATTTAGTGCAGATCTTTACTTAGTAGACTGCAGAAGGAGGGCTAGGGAGAGTGCTGGGAGCCCCTTTGCTTTTGTGTCTGTGATGAATGAGGGTCTGTCACCCAAATCTACTTCTCAGCCCATGACCATTGTTCTGTTTTCCGTTTGCAAATTTCAGTAGCTCTGTTTTCTCCAAAGTAGAATGTCCCCACCGGGGCCCAGGCCAGGCGAGGTCAGTGTGGGCAGGCTACCTGGTCATTATTGCTGCCTCGTCCAGGCTGGTGCTGATGGTCACAGGCACAGTGGCATCAGGGAGCCGGGCCAGCAGGCGGCGTGAGGTGGGGCCCGCAGCTCACTGCAAGGGCGTTTTCCACCTGACCCAGGTGTGCCCCACATGCGGTTGCAGGGCAGACGTATGAAGCCTCGGCCGCCTCAGGGCTGGCAGGTGTGCGGGTGAGGAGGCCCCGGTGGCCAAGCAGAGCCTGCGTTTCATTTCTCCTGCTGCACTGTGTCTAGTCTGTCTTGTGAACTCTCACCGTGAAAAGATGCTAGAAGTCCAGGATCGCTGCACCACTCCTGTAATTAGGTGATGATTGGTTTTGACAACTTAGTCCCCTCAAACAAGTAAGATACCCCCTCCAACAGCAAATTCAGTGACTTAATTGGAAAACACACAAGCTGGCATGATGTCCGGTGATTTCTCTAAGAAATGCCTGTGGGAGAAGGTGTGTGAAGTGTGGAGGGCAGTGTAGACGCTGCACAGCATCTGCAGATTTGCAACCCCTTCTCTGCCGGTGCCTCTGTGTTCAGTTCTGTTACCCAAAAACAAAGACCAAAGAAGGCCAGTCTCTCATTCGACCCTATCTTTTTAATCTGCCTGTTTTAAAAATTGCGTCTGTAGTAGCCGCTTGCTGTGAGGACACATCTCGACAGTCCAAGTGATTCTGTGACCAGTGATTCGGGCCCTGTTTTCCGCTCTTCTAAGAAAAAAACAAAAAGACCGTCAGTGATTGCCCAGCAATAATCATGTTGTTACTGTGAGTTGGCAACATGCCTGACTTTCTGATAGCATTACTGTTTTATATTTTTGTTTATTGTATATTATGTGTGGTTTTATTTGGTATTTATTTGTGTTTTGAGGTCTTGCAATGTTTTTGTGTTTCTGATGCTAATAACTAAAGTTTGTAAGACTGTAGAATGCAAAACTCGGAGATGCTAAACTGTCTTATTAGAGGAAAATAAATCTGATTATGGAGTCTCAGTTTCTGATCACACCGTCTCTTGCAGGCTGGGCCCCAGGTGAGTGGCCCTCCCTCCTGCCGGACCCCGTGGCTGTCCTCTCAGTGGCTGGGCCCGGGATGGCCACCTGGCCAAGACCTGTGTGGCCAGAGGCCTATGCTTGGGTTACTGCCCTCTGTCACCATCTTGAAATTCTTTGTAATTCTCAGCAAGGGGCCCACTTTGCTTACAGTTTTGCCTGCAGCCTCCGACCTGAAGGGAATCCCGGGGGCCAGGCTCACAAGTCTGTGGCTTGGTCCCAAGCATATGAGGCGGAGCTCTGACCTCCTACCCGGACACGTGCCTGCCGTCTGGCATGGTGGAAAGGGCATGCTGGACCCACAGGCCTGGGGTCAGCCTCAGCTCCACCACTCCGTGGGACTTTGAAGCCTTCGAGCCTCAGTTTCCTCCTCTGTACATTGGAAGGACAGCACCTCCTCCCACTGTGAAACAAGATGGTTAATAAGGAGTGACACCAGTGCTGACATGCCGGGTCTGGGCAGTGTCCTTCAGCAGCTGCTCGTGGCAGAGTTAAGGGCTCCTGGGCGCCACCGCCACTGTGACCTGCCTTCCATTTGTTTGGGTCAGGCCTGGTACAGGAAGCCCTGCATCTCCCTCGAGTTCCCCCAAAATTATCAGATGGGGAGACCCGCTCAGCCCTCCCCCACTGTCCTGCTTCTCCCAGGGTCTGCTGCAGCCACCACAACGCCCTGCTCAGTGCCTCCCCATCCTTCAGGGCACTGCGTGGGGCCACATCCAGAACAGATGCCATTGGCCCCCACGTGTGGCCCACTGAGCAGGAAGGAGTGGTCCTAGGAGCAGCTCCCCAGGGTCCTCCCTCAAGGTCTCAGGGCCTCTCCTGAGGGTCCCTTGCCCGCCCAGCCCCAGCCCTGCCCTCTCTGCAGGCCCACACCACCCCTGCCGTGCCCTGGCTGGTGGCAGTAGTGGGGTGCTGGAATCCTCCTGGGACTGGCAGCCTCCACCCCCACATGATGGGGAACCTGTGGTACCTTGGCTCCTGGGAGCTGCCCCGGGACAGCCTTACCGGTCCTTCCATCTGGGGGCCCCAAATCTTCACACCCATGTGGTGGGGGCCTGCGCTCCATCCATCTTCCCTGTGCCCTCAAGCCCAGGGTCCTGCTGCAGCCTTGAGGACACCAGGACACCTATGGAGACCAGGCAGTGTGCAGGTGTCACCGCTGACCGCAAGTGTGAGCTGGGCCAGGGATGGGACGGCTAGGACAGCCCGCACCACATGCCGACAAACGGGGAGTGTCAGCTGGAGGGGGCTGGCTTGAGGATTACAGAAACTGGATCCCTTTTTTTTTTTTTTTTTTTTTTCTGTTTTTGAGACAGAGTTTTGCTCTTCTCACCCAGGCTGGAGTGCGATGGCGCAATCTCGACTCACCACAACCTCTGCCTCCTGGCTTCAAGTGATTCTCCTGCCTCAGCCTCCCGAATAGCTGGGATTACAGGCATCTGCCACCACGCCCGGCTGTTTTTGTATTTTTAGTAGAGATGGGGTTTCTACCTGTTGGTCAGGCTGATCTCAAACTTGTGACCTCTGGTGATCGCCTGCCTTGACCTCCTTTTTTTTTTTTTTTTTTTTTGAGACAGGGTCTCTCTCTGTCACCCAGGCTGGAGTGCAGTGGTGTGATCTCGGCTCACTGCAGCCTCAACCTCTCAGGCTCAAGTGATCCTCCCACCTCAGTCTCCTGAGTAGCTGGGACCACAGGCGCATGCCACCATGCCGGGCTAATTTCTGTATTTTTAGTAGAGACGGGGTTTTGCCATGTTGCCCAGGGTGGTCCTGACCTCCTCAGCTCAGGTGATCCCCCTACCTCGGCCTCTCAAAGTGCTGGGATTACAGGCGTGCGCCACTGCACCCGGCCTGGATTCTTGCACCCTCTGGGGGTCCTACAGGAGAGTAGATGGACGGCAAACCCCAAGACCTGCTGGACTGGCCTGGGCTGAGGGCGCTAGCGGGGACATCTGCAGAGCCGGCCTCAGATCATGCAGCAAGAAACGACCGGGGAGGGGAGTGGGAGCTTCTGAGCTGCTCCCCCCAGGGCATTGGGCAGGGATTCCCTACCTCCAGCCTGACGTCCAGACCTCAAGGGGGATGGAGGGACTGAGTCCAGCCCTCAGGTGCACACCAGGCCATCACCTGGCTCCGTCCTGTTAGGGGCCGCCCAGATCTTGCAGGGAGTTGGGAACCAGGGGTGTCACCGTCTAGGTCTAGGGAAGGAGGAGATTGTGGCCCTTGCCTGCCTCCCCTCAGCTCAGGGGGCTGCTCTGTTCTGGCCCCGATGAGTGATGCTGGAATGGGAGCGGTGTGGAGCAGGGAGGCACACACTCAGAGCCCTCAGCCACAGCTCCCCCGTGGCCCTGGCTCTGCCCCGCAGCAGCCCCCACACCCGGGAGCCAACCCGGCAACCGAACCCGGGCAGAGTCTGGACTGAAGGTGGACGGTGCGTGGTGGGAGGCTGGCGATCTGGAGTTTCGATAAGGAAAGCAAGGCCTGGGGAGGAGGCCGGGGCTCGGCCGCTAGGCTGGATCAGGCAGCACACCCTCCCCACGCTGCCCTGCAGTCCTTTGGGAGACAGCGGCACTCGGACCGGGCCACAAGCCCTGCAGGACACCAGTGGAGCCACGTGGGTGGGAGACAGCGGCACTCGGACCGGGCCACAAGCCCTGCAGGACACCAGTGGAGCCACGTGGGTGGAAGCCTAGAAATTTGATTCTGAATTGAAGTCCAGGGGGTTTTCAGTTTTCTGAAAATGAGCAGTTGTATAATCTAACCCTAAAATCACCAATTTATTGTTAAAAGACCAGAACCACCAAAGGGCTGTGCAGGAGAGGTGGCCGCGCTGGCTATGCTTTATTTATTTATTTATTTATTTATTTATTTATTTATTTATAGACGGAGTCTCGCTCTGTCGCCCAGGCTGGGGTGCGGTGGCGCGATCTCGGCTCACTGCAAGCTCCTCCTCCCGGGTTCCTGCCATTCTCCTGCCTCAGCCTCCGAGCGGCTGGGACTACAGGCACCCGCCACTGCGCCCTGCTAATTTTTTGTATTTTTAGTAGAGACGGGGTTTCACCGTGTTAGCCAGGATGGTCTCGATCTCCTGACCTCATGATACGCTTGCCTCGGCCTCCCAAAGTGCTAGGATTACAGGTGTGAGCCACCACGCCCGACCTGCCTATGCTTTTAAATTTTTAAATTTTCAAGGTCATCCTTAAAGCCTCTGCCTTGACCCTGCAGCTACAGGTCACTTGGCGGCGGGAGACCAGGCCTGGCGTCTGGGTCCTCTCAGTGCCACAGTGCTGCTCGGGGACTCGGTCCTGTGCGGAGTTACTTGATTAGAAGTTAAAGGTGGAGGGGAAAGACGCCTGTGGGGCTGTCCCAACCCGCTTCCTCCACTCAGACCACAGCTTTCAGTGGGCTCAGTCCCCAGGGACCCCCAGGCCCCAGGGTCAGCCTCCCAGGGCAGAGCTCAGAACCCCCTGCCCAGACCCCGGGGAGCCAATGGGGCCCAGATGTGGGGACACGGCAGAAAGAGGGCTGGCACCTGCTGGGAGGGGTCTAGGAGCCAGGGGCGCAGCTCACACGAGCGCATACCCAGCGCCTCTGCTTCTTGTCAAAGGGAGATCATGCTGGTGTCCACCTGAGAGGCCACATGGAGAGCACTCCACATGGGCAGGACATCGCCCACAGGAAACACCCCTGCAAGGGACCTTGGACCTTGGGGAGGGTGGCTGTGCCCTCCCTGGCTGGGCCCTGCACCCTAGCCTGCAGCCATTCAGCTTGGAGGACTCCCGGCACCGGCACTTGGCTCCCCGCCACCTCCCTGGCCCCTGTGGCACTTGGGGCTCCACAGTTCTCTGACTCCCTGCTGTGGTTCTGAGCCATTTGCAAGCATGTGTCCCCATGTGTGCTTGAGGGCCGGGGGCACCTGTGCATATGGTCAAGGGCCTTCTGTGCACACACGGCACCTGCAGTGTGGTCCCAGCCATTCCTCAGCACCCGTGGGCCCAGCTCCATCTCAGGCGGCCTGCTTGGCACAGCTCTCGCTGGTCACCTCGTACTGGGTAACTGCTCTCCACCAGCCACACTCGGGCTCCACATACCCAGCCTGGGTCACAGCCACTCATGTCCTGGTCTGGCCAACCTTGCGGGAACTCTGCCCAAGGAGGGACAGTAAGGGTTTTTGAGTACCACGTCAGTGACCTTGACTGCCAGCAGGGGCTCCTCTGGACCCAGAGGCCGGCGAACACCTGACAACCTTCCCCTCCAGACAGCGCAGGGGCAGGGGCAGATGAACCCTCCGTGCAGAAGGAGGAGTGGAGGTGGAGGCAGCACAGTGGCTGGCCCCTGGTCCGGGTCTTGCAGAGCCCTCCCCACCTGGGGTGGGGTTGAAGCAAGTCACTCAGGGGCAGCTTCCCAGCTGGTACTCCTGAGACCCTCAGCTCCCCAGCACCCTGATGTCCTCCTCCTCCCATTGTCCATGGATGGAGAAGGGACCAATGGTGCCTCCGGGGTTGAGCTCTCGTCTCCTGGTGCTCCTGCTCTCCTACACCCCCACAGGCCAGGGCTGCAGCCTGAAGGGGCACTGGGCCCCTGTGCCCTGTGAGATGGGCACTGCCACCCTCGCTCTGCAGGTGATGAATGGAATGGAGGTGAAGTGAATTGCACAGCCTCATACAGCATTGGAGTCCTGGACTTGTCTGACCACTGCTAGATGCCACCAGGGGGGCCCCGCCTGTCCCCCACCCCAGCAGACAGGCAGCAGGCCCAGCCCCATCCAAGCTAGGTGGAGACCCCTGGTCCACACCCTCCTGGGCTCCCCTCTGAGTTATATCCAACCCATCCCAGCAACAGCTGCTCTCAGCAAGCCCCCTGGCCTCACCTGCTCTCTCTTCCCTTCTCTCCTGCCTCTTGCCTTCCTTTTTTGTGAGACAGATCTCGCTCTGTCGCTCAGACTGGAGTGCTGTGGCACAAGCTCAGCTCACTGCAACCTCTGCCTCCTGGGTTCCAACAAATCTCCTGCCTCAGCCTCCCGAGTAGCTGGGACTACAGGCGCCCATCACCAAGCCTGGCTAATTTTGGTATTTTTAGTAGAGACAGGGTTTCACCATGTTGGCCAGGCTGGTCTCAAACTCCTGACCTCAGGTGATCTGCCTGCCTTGGCCTCCTAAAGTGCTGGGATTACAGGTGTGAGCCACTATGCCCAGCCACCTTCCTTTAAAAAAAAAAAAAAAAAAAAAAAAACACGAGATCTTGCTCTGTCGC
This sequence comes from Papio anubis, assembly GCF_008728515.1. Taxonomy (NCBI): domain Eukaryota; kingdom Metazoa; phylum Chordata; class Mammalia; order Primates; family Cercopithecidae; genus Papio; species Papio anubis. Next base: position 3,606,890 of record NC_044982.1, on the reverse strand, counting down.
CCAGGCTGGGGTAATCGCAGTTCACTGCAGCTTCAACCTCCTGGGCTCGAGCAATCCTCCTGCCTCAGCCTCTGGGGCACCGGGACCACAGGCGCCAGCCACTGCGGTGGGCCTTCTTGGCTCCCTCAAAGCCTCCCTCATGTTCCTGTCTCAAGGCCTTGGTGGGCTCTTTCCCTGTCTTGCTGATGTCCCAGACCCACCCCACCTTTTCCCTGGCCCTGCCATGTGCTGCCCCCACACCTCAGGGGAGGCTGTGAGCCAGGGTGGCCAATCAGAGCACAGCAACCTCAGGCTACAGTAATTGGTGCAGAGTTGGAGACAGGAACCAATCAGACCTCACTGGGACCCTACTGCCATGGCCTGGTCAAGGAGGTGGTGAGTCTCACTCTCCCAAGACACCTTCCTTGCCATGTGGAGAAGGCTGTGCACACAGGGAAACCAACACAGGAGGGCCGCCAGCCATAACGGAGACAGACACAGGGACCAAGTGACTGAGACAGCCTCTAGATGCAGCCTTCGCTGAAGCAGTTGGGCCGTGAGAGGTTCTGTTCATTGGAGAAAACTCTGGGGCTTTGCATTTCTCCGACTCCCTGCTGAGGTTCTGAGCCATTTGCAAGCGTGTGCCCCATGTGTGCCTGAGGGCCAGGGGCACCTGTGCATATGCTCAAGGGCTTTCTGTGCACACATGGCACCTGCATTGTGGTCTCACGCATTCCTCAACTCACATCTTTGCACGTGAGTAGTTCCGGTACCGCTCGTCTGCCCAGTGCCCTGGTGCCTATCTGCTGTCTCGTGTGAACTCGCTGGGCCACCCTCTGACTGCTGGACCCACCTCCAGCTGCTACTTAGGGCAAGAGAGACGGATCCCAGTACCCCACCCAGCCAGCCGCAGCCCGCTCTGGTCTGCCACCTTCGATTCAACCTCTTCACTGTGGCTGCAGCTGTGATCTCATCCTTCCTGTCTCATTTTAATGCCACCTCCTTCAGGAAGCCTCCCCTGACTAGGAAGCCAGGCGGCCTCACTACCGTCTCCACACAGCACAGTCTAGGAATGGCCTGCCCAGGTGGGGCAGCATTGGTCAAAGATGCTCCACTGCTGCTCCAAGTCCTGACCATCCAGCCCTCTGCACTCCCCTGAGGCCCCACCGTGAGGAGAAGCAGCCCCAGCCTCTGGGCCCTTTCAGGCTTGACTGTGGCCCTGAGCCCCAGGGGTGAAGTTTGCTGAGCCTCACCTGGCTCTCTGCATTTACGATGGAGGTGGGGATGGGGGGCAGAGCCAGACACTCAGAGGTGAAGCCCAACGCAACCCAGTCAATCAAACTGCCTCCTTCCCACTGAGAAGCAAGACAAGGGGCAAAACAGATGTGACCCCAAAATATCCTGTTTGTTCCTGATTGAGGACCTGTGAGTCCAGCAAGGGGCCAGCCAAACTCCAGGACCGTGAGGACCTACCCTCCCCGTCCTAGGCTGGGCCAGCACCACAGAGCCACTGAGCCCAGGGGCCTCTGCTCAAGGCGATCCCTACAGGGTAAGGGGCAACGTTGGTGGTATTAGAGATGTTGAGGCAAGGCGCCCATCTGGGACACAAAAAGAAGCAGAGCTCCCCCCAGTGGCAGCTCCTTCCTCCCCGGATGTAGCATATCACTCATGAAAGAAGCAAATACCAGGCCAAGCAAAGGGGTGCTCATGGCAGGGTCTGCAGGTGAAGGGTGGGGCTGCGGGAAACAGCAGGATGGCCTGGAGGGTGGAAGGTCCCAGAAGTCTCCAAGACTGAGTAGTTTCCCTTTCACCCTCAGTCCTCCACCACCCACCCTTCCTGCACCCTTCCTTAGTCACTCATCAACCATCCTGCCACTGGAACCCAGTGTAACCACCCACCATTCTCCCCTTCCATCAGCCACAACCAGTGTCTCCCCAATCCACAAGGCACACCATCTATCTCTCCACCAGTAATCCCCTAATGACCAATTCACCACCCTCCCAGAAACCCATCTCCCCATCATCAAATCATCTAAACATCATGCACAATCTATTTGCTATTCATCTTTCTACCTCTCTGCCTCCCATCACCCACAAATCCATCATCCATTCACTCACCACCCAACCATTCCAATGTGTATGATGCAGATCCAAGCATCCACTGCAGACCCATTCCCCCAACCCCCTATCATGTATCCATCACCTAGCCCACATTCATTCACAATTCATCCACCATGCTCTGTCCACCCACCCATTTATTTATATCCAGTAACTCCTGTACTCTCATCCACCTACCTACTATCTCTCTACCTACTATCCATTCACACGTCATCTAAAATTCATTCCCCATTATTCATCCACCATCAATCCATCCCTCCATTTTGTCTTGTCCAACATCCATCTACAACCGTTCACCATCCAAAATCCACAACTTTCTCTCACCCACCATCCATTGCAGCAAACTATCCATACGTACACATCCATTTAACAGCTACAATTTCTGTTTCACCCATCAACCATCCACTATGCAACCATGATTCATTTTGCCACCATCTGCCCTTTCCCCCATTCTCCTTTATTCAACTCCCATCCATCAACCATTCTTCCACAATCACTCTTCTATCCATCTATCCACCAATAAAATTCACTGTCTGCGAGCTGCCATCCATACATTTACCCATTCACCATTCACAATCAACGATCTTTTTTTTTTGGACAGAGTCTCACTCTGTCGCCCACGCTGGAGTGGAGTGGCACAATCTCGGCTCACTGCAACCTCCGCCTCCCGGGTTGAAGCAATTCGGCTCCAGCCTCCTGAGTAGTTGGGATTACAAGCGTGCACCATCACATTCGGCTAATTTTTGTATTTTTAGTAGAGACAAGGTTTCACCATGTTGTCCATGCTGGTCTTGAACTCCTGACTTCAAGTGATCCTCCATCCTCAGCCTCCCAAAGTGCTGGGGTTATAGGAGTGAGCCACTGCGCCTGACCAACTATCTACTTTCATCTACCATCCATCATCTGTCTATTGATCAACTGTCCTTCTACAAAATACTATCCTCTGTCAATCCACCACCCATCATCCACCATTCTTAACGTACCACCCATCTATCTGCCATTCACCATCCACCATTACCTTCCATCTATCTACCATCCATCATCCAATATCCTTCTATCCACCAATCTACCCACTTATCCATCCATCATTCACCCATCCTCCATCCATCCATTCACCTATCCATCATCCACTCATTCACCACCCATCCATCTACCACCCATTAATTTACCCACCATCCATTCATGCATATGTCCACCATCCATCTATCCACCATTCATCCATCCACCACCCACTCCCACTATCCATCCATCCACCATCTATCCATCCACACATTCACCATCCACCCATCCACCACCTACCATCCATCCATTCATCCACCAGCCATCCACACATTCACCATTCACTCATCCACCATCCTTTCTCCACCATCCATCTATCCATCCATCCATCTACCCATCCACATATCCACCATCCACTCCATTCATTATTCATACTTTCATTTTATCTACTGTTCATTCCATTCATCTTACCTATCTATATTCACACATCTAATACTCATCTACTCACTTCCTCCTCCATTCATCTACCATTCAATTTAATATTCACTTCCACCTACCATCCACCATCCATCCATCCTCCCTATCCATATGTCCATTCACCCATTCACCATCCACTCATCCACCATCCACCATTCATCGATCATCTCTCATCCACTATCTACCATCCACCATCCATCCATCTACCATCCACTTACCCATAATCTGCCATCCACCATTAGCCATTCAGCCATCCATTCATTCATACCTCACTCCATCCATCAATACTATTCATATTCACTCATCCGCCATCCAATTTTAGTCAATACCATCCACCATTTCCACTATTCACCATCCATCTTCTATCCACCTGTACCATCCAATTATCATTTACCTACCATTCCGGCATACCTATCCATCTTACTCCACATCTACCATTCTATTAGCCTCGAAATTACCATTCACTACCTACCAACTACTCATCCAATTTGGCCATCTTATCATCCACCATATCTTATTTCCACTTTATTCATTATCCATACTTCTCCATTTACTTCATCCCATTTTACCATCCGCTATTCCACCATATCTACTATCTACTATCTATTCCATACTTCATCTACTCATCCATCCATCTATCTTCTATCTACACCTACTATTTATAAACTATCATTCAAATTATTTCATTCATTTCCATTTACATTCCATTTATTCCACTATCTACTCATCTATCTTATTCAGTATTCCATTACTTACCAAACATCTAACCATTTAATACCCACTCTTTTTGTTTTGGAAATGGGGTTTCACTCTTGTTGCCCAGGCTTGAGTGCAATGGCGTGATCTCTGCTCACCACAACCTCCACCTTCTGGGTTCAAGCGATTCTCCTGCCTTAGCCTTCGGAGTAGTGGGGATTACAGACATGTGCCACCATGCCCAGCTAATTTTGTATTTTTAGTAGAGATAGGGTTTCTCCATGTTAGTCAGGCTGGTCTCGAACTCCTGACCTCAGGTGATCTGCCTGCCTTGGCCTCCCAAAGTGTTGGGGTTACAGGCATGAGCCACCGCACCCGGCCAACACCCATTCTTTATGATCTACCTGCCGGCCATGTATCCACTTATGCCATTCTCCATCCACCATTCCCTGATTACCATCCATTCATTTTTCTTTTCTTTTCTTTCTATTTTTTTTTTGTTTGTTTGAGATGGAGTCTCACTCTGTGGCCCAGGCTGGAGTGCAGTGGCATGATCTCAGCTCACTGCAAGCTCCTCCTCCCAGATTCATGCCATTCTCCTGCCTCAGCCTCCCGAGTAGCTGGGACTATAGGCACCTGCTACCACGCCCAGCTAAATTTTTGTATTTTTTTTTTTTTTAGTAGAGATGGGGTTTCACTGTGTTAGCCAGGATGGTCTTGATCTCCTGACCTCGTGATCTGCCCGCCTCAGCCTCCCAAAGTGCTGGGATTACAGGCGTGAGCCACTGCACCTGGCCATTCATTCATTTTTCACTCACCATCTTCATCCATCCATTCATCACCCATCCACCCTCTATCACTCATCATCCACCCCATCAACCATTCACCATTCACCTGCCATGCATCCATATGCCCTACACCATGCACCATCAATGCTGCTGTCCATCAGCTGTCCCCTACTCACCATCCATTACTCTCCACCACCATCCACAATCCACCCTCCTATACCATCCACATACCATGTTCCATCCAGTATCTTCCTTCTATCATCCAACCACCATCTGCAACCCATGGTACGGGGGCACTACGTGAAGTGGACACCCAGTCACAATGGTGAGCAGACTAGGCTCAGCCCTAGCGGCACACAGGACAGAGAAAGGGGTGAATTCAAAGGTCGTTTATTCCCCCTCCCGGCAAGACACCCATTTTACGCGGTAGGTTAGTCCCGCCAAGCCCTTCTTCCTTGCCCTTCTTCCTGAGAACCTAAGGTGTTCAGGCCCTGGAGGGACGGGTAAGGAGAGGCTGAGAAGGTGCCTCCCAGGGGCCTGAAGAGTCGGCCCTGGGCGGGTCTGGAGGTAAATGTGTAACAGACCCCGGTGCCCCCACCCGACCTGCCTGGTCACGTGGGTCCAGTGGGGCAAAGTCTCCTGGTCGGGCGCAAGGAGCAGAGGCGAGATGGGCGCCCTGGGCCGGGTCCTGCTGTGGCTGCAGCTCTGCGGTGAGCCGGGGCCACAGTGGTGCGGGCCAGGGCCCAGGACGGCAGCGGGTCTGTCAGGACCCAGGGCCGAGGTCGCTCTAGATGTGGAGGGTGAAGATCTTCCGAGGAGTGGGCAGCGAGGGCTTTGGAGGGTGGGGGGCGTGAAACTCGAGCTGGCCTCCCTGGTCGGGCGAGTGCGCGGCCAGTGCATCTGGCGGCGCGGGAAAGGAGAGGAGGGGTCCGGGAGCCTCCGCCAGCCCCGGCCTCCGGTGGCTCCTGCCCTCGCGGTTTTTCCGTCTGCGAAATGGGCGCGGTCCCCAGAACCTGCCGAGAGCAGCGAGTGTGCGCCTGCGGGGCTGGGCAGACTGCCTCAGTTTCCCGGTCCGCAAGGGAGCACTGAGCCCTCCCCCGCCTTCACACCAGGCCGGCGCGTGTCCCTGGCGCCCCCTTCCCTAAACCCCTCGCGGCTCCCTCACGGCAACCCCACCCACCCCGTTCAGGGCCGGCCTGACGGGTCCTGCCGCCCCCAGCCCGTTCTTTCTTCTCATACCGGGATGCGCTGTGTCGCAGCCCTTCCCGGCCCAGGTAGGACTTCTCCGGGAAGCCTTCCTGATTCCAAGGCCAAGGAAGAGGGCTGCGCTGCCCCGTCCTCCTCCATGCCCCGGTTGTCACTGTCCTTAACAACCCTCTCTGTTCCAGCGCCAGGCAAACTGGGGGCACTGCCTGGAGGCGATCTAGGCAGGCGTCCTGTAGGGCACGTTTGAGCGGGCTCTGCAGATACAGTATGAGTCCGTCGGAGAGCGCTCGGGCAGGGCGCCCACAGTCTGGCCGGGAGGGCCCAGGGCTTGGGTCTGGGCCCCGGGGATGGGCTTCCTATGCGTCCCGGGTGACCCGCGCGGACCTGCTGCACCTCTGTGGGTGGGTGGCCTTCCCTGAGGAGGGAGCATCCCGGCGAGAACGGCGGGTACTCGGTCGCCTCCTCCCCAGCACTGACCCATGCAGCCTCCAAACTCTGGGTCCCCAATACGGACTTCGACGTCGCAGCCAACTGGAGCCAGAACCGCACCCCATGCGCCGGCGGCGCCGTCGAGTTCCCGGCGGACAAGGTGCCTGGGAGCCCCGACCGGGTCGGTGATGGGCCTGGACCCCCGGGACCGCGTGGCCCAGGTGGGGGCTGCTCCCGGCTGGGCTGACGCAGCTTCTTCCTGCAGATGGTGTCAGTCCTGGTGCGAGAAGGTCATGCCGTCTCAGACATGGTAAGGCCGGGCTGTTGCTGCCACTGGGCTGGGGGTTCCCGGAGTCTCCCAAGTTCCTTCAGGGACTGCTGTGTCTGGAAGGCGGCCCCTACCAGCACGGAGGCGCTGCGGGACTCAGACTTTGGCCTCTGGAGAATAATCTAGGAGGCAGGGGATGGGGGAGAACCTAGGGGAGCGTGGTCCCATGGTCTCAGCCAGGCTGTGTCCTTGGAGGGGTGGGAAGCTCCCTGTCCCCACAGCCCTTCTGGTACCCAGCAGTGAGTGGTCTTCTCAGGAAGTGCCCGCTCCACGCCCTTCCCCCAAAGTCTTGCCCTGTCCTGGTGCCTAAAGCTCCATCTTTAGAACACTAGGGTCCCCAATACCCCCCCTCTACCCACCATCCGGGTCCCTGGCCTGTTAGGAAGCAGCCACCCAGCAAGAAGTGAGCCCACTCCTGCCTTTGCTCTACCACCCTTCAGATCAGATTCTCCTAGGGACCCCTATGTCACTGTGCCAGCGAGGGACCTGGGTGGGTGTGCACTCCTTAAGTGCCTGATATCTGAGATGAGACAGCTTAATCCTGAAACCTTCCCCACCCCCATCGGTTCATGGAAGAACTGTCTTCCACAAAACTGGTCCCTGGTGCCAAAAAGGTTGGGGACTGCTGCCCTAGGGGACCTTTTTCTCAAACTGCGTCACACAACACTCCAAGAAAATGATGGGAACTGGGAGGAAAGCAGGTTCCATGAGCAGGTAAGTTTGGGAAACGCTGCAGCCTGCACTTGCCTGGAACTTTATCACGTATTAAAGGCACTGGTAAGGCCCCAGAGAAATAAGCAAATTTCCTTGTTTAAGGTGGAGTTCAGCGAGTTACAGGCCAAATGCAGCCCCTACGGCTGGAACAAGGAATGGTTTTTACATTTTGTAATCACTGGGGAAAAAAAGAACAATCTTTTGTGGCACTTGAAAAGTATATGACATTCACACCTCAGCAACAGTAAATACAGCTTCACTGGCACACAGCCCCCCCCACTCGGCTGAGTATCCTCGGTGGCCACTGTCCCATTGCAGCGACAGCCCGCCAGCTTCCAGGGTGACTGTGGGGCCCACAGGCCAAGTCTCTGGGCAAAAGCTTCCTTCCAGCCCCTTCACAGTCACTCCTGGGCTGCGTCCTCATCCTGTCACCTGCACATCTGCCAGCTCAGTCACTCTTGGGTGAGAGTCACTGGTGAGCTGGGTCGGGGTGTCGGCTCCGGATGTGGGGTCCAGGCCTGGGGGCTCCTGCGTGTGCAGGTCGGGGGGATGGCTCAATGGCCTTGGCCTGGCCCACTCCTGCCCCACGCAGCGTCAGGGATCCCGGGCCTCATTTCCACCCCAGGGCTGCTTGATTTATTCCTTCAGGTTTTCCAAAGCTACCTTAACCCAAAAGCCGCCAGGCACTGGGCAGGGCACCCACAGCAAGATGATGACGTTCCTGCCCGGGAGATGGGAGGAGGGCTGTGAGAGGGAGGCAGTTGCCCCTCATGGCCCCGCCCCCGGAGCCCACGCATAACCTTGGCAACCAGGCAGCCTGAGGGAGGGGGGCACTGGGAGCTGATGGGGGATCTGTGGGCAGAGGAGTCAGGCTGGGGTGGGGGTTCCAGGGCATGGATTTCCCCCTACTCCCCTCCCCTGCCGGCCTCCTTACTTTCATGATCTCATTGGAAGCACTTGGGCTCTGAAAGGAGGCAACACTCCATTCATTCATTCATCTATTCAATAATTCATTCATTGATCATCCATTGGCTGGTGGGAACAGTGCAAGGGCAGGGGACAGTGGCCCTGGGGTCCCAGCCTGCAGAGGCCGAATTCACCCAGAGCTGCCTGAGCACCCCCATCCCCTCCACACCCCTGGCTCCCAGTGTCGTCCATCTGCCTAGATAGTGCCCGAGTAACAGGCCGTGCATATGAGTGCTTTACTTTGTAATTCTCTGGTTGGGAGCGTCCCTCCCTGCGATTTTCCTTTTCCTTGCCCTTCCTTCCGTTTCTACCCTTTGCCTGCTTTCTTGTTAGGGAAGTCTCCTGTCTTCCACCCATCCCCCTGCCTGGGCTGGAGGCTTTGCAAGTCTGCTCACTGTGGACTTGCCTGCAGCGTCCTGTGCTGAACAGAAACCCTCATTTTAATCGACCTAATGCAAAACCCCTTACCTTAGAACTGTGTTTTTTGTGTTTCGTTTGAGAATCCCGTGTGCTCCTCAGTCACAATGGTAATCGACTGCGTACCTATGGGGCATGTGCACCAGCAAGGGGTCCTGCTCTGTTTCTCTCCTTAGAGTGGGCCCAGCTGCCAACGTCCTCCGCCTTGCCCTTTTCTTCCAGCATTGCTGGAATCCAGCGTGTGCCTGGGCATTGTGGGTCTCTCTGAGCCCTGTCTTCAAGTCCACAGGCCGCTTTGCCGACCCTACACTATCCACACTGTGGCTCTGCGGGATGGCTTAATATCCATCCCCTTCACTCCTGCTCCAAGGTTCTTTGTGGATCTCATTGTTGCAGATAAATTGTAGAATAGGTTTGCCAGGTACCAACTACCACCACCACCACCACAAAAACAAAACCAAAAAACAAAAAACAAACCCTGGATTTTTTTTTTTTTTTTTTTAGATGGAGTCTTGCTCTGTCGCCCAGGCTGGAGTGCAGTGGCATGATCTCTGCTCACTGCAACCTCTGCCTCCCGGGTTCAAGTGATTCTCCTGCCTCAGCCTCCCGAGTAGCTGAGACTATAGGAATTTTGATTGGGATAAATAACAGCCTTATGCTGTCAAGCCATCCATTCAAGAGCATGGATGACCTCTCCAAATATTTCAGGTCATCCATGTACTCATTAGCATCTTAAAGTGTTGCCTGTAGAGGTCTTGTATTGTACTGGTTAATTCATCAATACTTTGTTAAGTTTGGTTTTTTGAGACAGGGTCTCACTCTGTTGCCCAGGCTGGAGTGCAGTGGCAGGATCACGGCTCACTGCAGCCTTGACCTCCCTGGGCTCAAACAATCCTCTCACCTCAGCCTCCCGAGTAGCTGGGACTACAGGCTTGTGCCATCACGCCCGGCTAATTTTTGTAGTTTTTGTAGAGATGGGGTCTCACTATGTTGGCCAGGCTGGTCTTAAACTCCTGGGCTGGAGTGATCTGCCCTCTTTGGCCTTCCAAAGTGTTGGGATTACAGACATGAGCCACGGCTCCTGGCCTTAAGTTTGTTTCTGTTATGAATGTTGCCCTATATTTAAAAATTATATCCTCTTTTTATTTGTAAATTTTTTGTAGAGACAGAGTTGCACTATGTTCCTCACCAGGCTGATCTCAAACTCCTGGCCTTACCTACTATGCTTGTCTGTTCAACTATTAGGATTTTTACGTTTATATTTTTCCCCTTCGTTCTTTAAGAAAAGGTGTTCCTGGTATGCTTCCTCCTGGGAACCCCTCCCTGTTCCTGAGGCGCTTTGTGCTGTGACACATTCCTGTGCCTATGGCTCTGCCTCTGCATCTGTGGGTGGACTTGCCCGCCCTGCTGGCAGAGCCGCACCCTCAGGTGTGCACGGAACTGAAGTGTGACCTCACGCCGCTGGGGGTGTTGGCCTCTTGCTCAGGTGCAGTGCTCCTGGAAGGGCCAAAGAGTGGGCCCTGCCCTGGGTGGGCATGCCCTGTTGTGCTGAGCCCCTCATAACCTGGCACCAAGGGTTGCCCTGGCCCAGCGCTCATCCTCAGCCCCTGAGAGAGAAGCGCAGAAGCAAGAAGGCAGGAAGCCGAGGTCCTGGCACTTGGAGGAGACGGGGAGGGAGGGGCGGCCGGTCAGACCCCCATATTTCTGCTGACACCCGAGGCCTGGGCTGTGGCCCCACTTCTGTGGTGAGGGAGCTGCATGGCCCACACCAGGCCTAAGAAACAGCAGGGGCAACTCCACTGCCCCGCTACACTCCCTGCCACCTCCTGCACCCCTGGCCCCCAGATGCAGCCTCTCCCTCCCTCCCCTCCTTCCCTCCCTCCCTCCCTCACACACCAGACTCCCCAGGGGCCGGGCAACGTTTGAACCTGGGAGCCCTGGGCCTGTGCACGTTCTCAGGGGGCTATGGGGGAGGCGACAGGCCTTGGCCAGAGTCACCTCTGCCCCAGACTCCCCACGGCTCCGTCTCGCTCCCAGGCTGGGGCTCTGCCCCTGGCCTGAGACCTCCAGCTCAGGTACAGGACACTGGGCTGTGCCCGCCTCGGGGACTTGCACACGCGGCCCCATCTTTCCCAGGCCAGATCCTCCTCCTCTGGCAGCCTCAGCCAGGCCGAGGATCCCGGGCCTGAGCTCGCCCGGGCCCCTTCCGTGGACAGGGGCTCCCTTCTCGTCCCAGGGGACTGGGGGCGGGGTGGGCGCGGAGCAGGCCCGGACCCCCGCATGGCACCGCCTTAGCCAGTGCCTTTTGCAGCTCCTGCCGCTGGATGGGGAACTCGTCTTGGCTTCAGGAGCCGGATTCGGCGTCTCAGACGTGGGCTCGCACCCGGACTGCGGCGCGGGTGAGGCAGTCGGGCAGGGGCGGGGCTCTGGAAGGGCGTGTTCAGGGGAGGAAACTGGGAGAGGGCGTATCCAGGGCGGGGACTGGAGGGAAAGCGCGTCCGGGGGCGGGGACTGGAGGGAAGGCGTGTCCGGGGCGGGGACTGGAGGGTGGTGCGTCCGGGGGCGGGGACTGGAGGGAAGGCGCGTCCGGGGCGGGGACTGGGGGAAGGCGCATCGAGGGAAGGCTTGTGGAGGGGGCGAGGACTGGAGGGAGGGCGTCTCTCCCGGGGCGGGGTTTAGGGAATGGCGGAAGTGTCCCGAAGCGGGGCTTGGGAGGTAGTGCTCAGAGGCGTGGCGTGGTGTGGTGCGGAGCTTGTTCCGTGGAGCTTGTTCCGTGGAGCTCAGGGATGCGCCCCCGCTCAGGCGACCCTGCGGTCTTCCGCGACTCTGACCGCTTCTCCTGGCATGACCCGCACCTGTGGCGCTCCGAGAACGAGGCACCTGGTCTCTTCTTCGTGGACGCCGAGCGCGTGCCCTGCCGCCACGACGACGTCGTCTTTCCGCCCAGTGCCTCCTTCCGCGTGGGGCTCGGCCCTGGCGCTGGCCCCGTGCGTGTCCGCAGCATCTCGGCTCTGGGCCGGGTGAGCACTGCGGGGAGGGAGGCTCGGGTCCCCTCTCCCCGCCTCGGCCCGCCGCCCCCGCCCCGCTGGTCTGCACACGTTGGGTCTGAGCACTCAGGTGATGTCTCTTCCTGGGGCTGGCTCCGGTGGGGACCCGGCTGCCCGCAGACGTTCACGCGCGACGAGGACCTGGCTGCTTTCCTGTCGTCCCGCGCGGGCCGCCTACGCTTCCACGGGCCGGGCGCTCTGAGCGTGGGCCCCGAGGACTGCGCTGACCCGTCGGGCTGCGTCTGCGGCAACGCGGAGGTGAGCGAGGCCGCAGTGGAGTCTCGGGGGCCGCGCGAGGGTCGGGACTGTGCCCGGGACAGGGCCGCCGCGCTCCCGCGGTCTCTCGCCGGCTTGCCTCTCCGGCGCATCGCCCTTCTCGCTGCGGTCCGCTCTGGCCCTCCGCGCTGACCACTGCCCCTCGCACCAGGCACAACCGTGGATCTGCGCGGATCTGCTCCAGTCCCTGGGCGGCCACTGCCCCCAGGCCGCCTGCCATGGCGCCCTCCGACCCCAGGGGCAGTGCTGTGACCTCTGTGGTGAGCGCCCCCGCTGGGCCCTGCTTGCTGGGAAGGCCTGGAGGACCTGGTTCGCCCCCGCCTCAGTTTCCTGCCGGGTCCAGATCCACGGCGCTGACCCCTGCCCTCCCGCTGCAGGAGCTCTTGTGTTGCTGACCCACGGTCCCGCATTTGACCTGGAGCGGTACCGGGCGAGGATACTGGACACCTTCCTGGGCCTGGTAATGGGGCCGCGCGGGCAGCTGAGGGGAGTCCCGACCCCAGCCCTACCGCCTCCGCCTAGGACGCCCCTTCTGCAGGGCCCCTGCGGCCGCCCACCTGCCCGCTATCTGCCTCTGCCCTTAGCGTCCCCATAGGCTCGGGGAGGGCGGGGGGCTGAGTCAAACCAACCCCGTCCCCCTCCCCAGCCTCAGTACCAGGGGCTGCAGGTGGCCGTATCCAAGGTGCCACGCTCGCCTCTGCTCCGCGAGGCCGATACGGAGATCCAGGTGGTGCTGGTGGAGACCGGGCCCGAGACGGGCGGCGCCGGGCAGCTGGCCCGGGCCCTCCTGGCGGACGTCGCCAAGCACGGTAACCGCGCCCGCCTGGTCCCTCCCTGCCGCTCCTCGCCCCGCCGCGGGGAAGACTGAGCCGACCCCTCCGTCGCAGGCGAGGCCCTCGGCGTCCTGGAGGCGACCATGCGGGAGTCGGGCTCACATGTCTGGGACAGTTCCGCGGCTGGGCTGGCGGGAGGCGTGGCGGCTGCGCTGCTGCTGGCACTGCTGGTCCTGCTGCTGGCGCCGCCGCTGCTGCGCCGCGCGGGGAGGCTCAGGTACCCGGGGCGGGGTGGCGGGGTGGGGCTGGGGGTTGCCCCGAGGGGCTCACGCTACCTCCCTAATACGCACTCAGGTGGAGGCGCCAGGAGGCGGCCCCGGCCGGGGCACCCCTCGGATTCCACAACCCGGTGTTCGACATGAAGGCCTCCGAGGAGCTGGTGAGAGGGCTGGAGGGTGGACTGGGGCCTCCTTGGGGCCAGGACCCTGAACGCCGTCTGACCCTGTCACCCCGCAGCCCCTGCCCCAGCCGCTCAGCCTGGTTCCGAAGGCTGCCGCAGACAGCACGAGCCACAGTTACTTCGTCAACCCACTGTTCGCCGGGGCTGAGGCCGAGGCCTGAGCGGCTGCCTGACAGTCAACCTTGGGGCTCCCCACCCCCTCTGGCCCCAGAACCTCCCCGACCCCAGTCGATCTGGGGGCTAGCCACCCCCTCGTCCAGCCCCCAAACCTCCCCTTCCTTACCCCCTCCTCCGGAAGCCAAGGACAGGGTGGCCTTACTCAATAAAGGTGTTTCCTGCACCTGCTTCAGCCTGGACATGCCACCCCTGGCCCCGCCCATGAGGACTGGGAGCCCAGTCTTGCACCCTAGTCGCACTGGGGGACATGGGAGGGGTCTAGCTGGCTACTGCTGGAGGCAGCACTGGTCACCACCTGGGTGGCCGGAGGCTGGGGTCTGTGAAGGTGAACCCAGGACTACCAGGGGGTCTTCCCCTACCTTCCGGTGGAGGGAGGGTGAGGAGCTGGAGGGAGGGTGAGGAGCTGGAGAGAGGAGTGGGAGAGAGGCAAGGGGTGGAGTGAGCCAAAGCCTATGCCTGGTGGGGCAGACGGAAAAGGGGTGGGCACCCCTCCTGGCACCAAGCTGCTGGATGCATCACACTGCGAAGGCAGATCATATGGGGTCACCCATGTGCAAGCATGTACCACTGCACTGACAGACAAGGGGCTGACCCTATGTGTGCAGCTGCAACTGTGGCACAGTGACCACTTCTGTGAAACCAGTATCCGGGGCTGGAGATGTCACCGGCATCCCCAGTCAGGGCCTGGCCCCCACGCGCAATCTTCTGCCCAGGGGCCCAGCTTAGCCACTAGGACACGTGCTGTAACCCAGATCAGGGCGCCATGCTGCCAGGCGCGTCTGTGTTGTGGTTGGAATGAGTCACTCTGGGTGCTGTGCAGTGTACCGTTGAGTGACCACCACAGTTCATGCGTGTGCTCCAACAGCTACCATCTTGCATTTTAAAAAGTGGCCGACACTCCCACAGGCACTTTTCAGCCACAATTTTCTTCAGTGTCAGGTGCAAACTGGAGAGCAAGCCTGAGCTAACCGGACATCACCTGCCGCCCGCTGCTCACCCCACTCACAGATGCGACTGTGCTGGCAGGGACCTGCCCCTGGCGTGGACTCTGGAAGGAGAGATGCTCTGGGCTTCCAGGGGAGCTGCTCGCTGCTGCAGCAGCCCAGGCCATGCTGCCTGGCACACAGCTGCAAGGTCCCAAGTGCCCCCGCTGGGTGCTGGGCTGCCTGCCTTGGCTTGCAGTCTCCTCCCCAGTCCGCACTCTGCTGCAGGGGCTGGCACTGTCCTTATCCTACCAAGACAACTAGGTCTCAGTGAGTGGCCAATAAAAGCCAACTGCCTGCATAAGTCGGGAAACTGACTCCCAGCATCCTCTCAACCAGGGACCGCTCGCCCGGACCCAGGCCTCCCCGAGAGCTCCTGCCTCTTCCTGGGGCCTCTGGCCTGCCCCATCCTGTCCCTTGGGGCTGCTGGCGGGGTTAGTGTGTATGGGTGTGGACATGAAGACCCTCCCGGGCAGCTCCCTCCTGGGGCCCTGGCGCTGCCTGGCTGGGGCTCACAGGCACGCCGCCTTCCTCCCACCCTTCACTCCTGCCCCAAGGATGCCCTCTGCTCAGACTGAATACCCCAACAGCAACCTTTTGTGTGACCTCCGAGTGCGTTACCCAGAAGAGCTTCTGCTGGCAACGTGGCTCCTTCACTGCCTTTTGGAGTTCAGACACTACTGGGGCCCAGACACACGAGTGACAGGTTATCACATCCAGACGGACCACTGGGAACTTTAAAACTGCCGTCTTCTGCTTTATTGACAGGTAAATTGTTCAAAAATGTTCTCACGGTTCAATAATTACAAAGACTCAGACTTACATTAAAAAAGTAAAAACCAGAACCCTCCAGGTGCCCATCCAGCAGAAGGCCCAGGAGGGCAGTGGGGTGGCAGGGCTAGGCGGTGCTGGGCCACTCAGTGCTGACTTGGAGAAGTGCACGTCCTGAACAGCCTTGCCAAGCAGCCGACCGGTGGGAGGACAGGGGAAGCCTGGCCCAAGCTGTGGACAAGCTGTGTCTGCCGCCACAGTTAATCACAAGCCTCTGACGACACAGGGCCACAGAGCTGGTCACTCAACATCTGGTACGAAGAAGGGTGAGGTGAAATCCACGCGCAGGGCATTGCCGCGCCGTGGGCCGGGGCCAGTGTGCAGGAGTGTGTTGGGTGGGTCTATGTGATCATACGGGCTACTAACCACAGGGGCTCCATGCAGGGGCAGGACTGGTGGGTGGGGGGCGGCGGGGGGTGTTCCAGTGGCTGCTTCATGGCGCCCTGGGGCTCTGACTCCTCTCAGCCCAGCAGGCCACAGGGCCTGCCTGCACCACGACACTCGCTGGTTTTATGGCAGGAGGCGGAAGCCGTGGAAGCGAGTGGAAAGCAGAGAGCACAGCTGACTTCACAGTAGGAGATACTGGTGACACTTCATGGCTGCGACCCAGAATGAACTGAACGCACACCGGGACGCAGGGTGTCACTGGTCCCGGGCCTCTGGCCATGACTAGGTGGTCACAGGACTTCTGCAGCTGACTGCAATGGCTAAGTGAAAAAAAGGCCACAAACTCACCTCCACTTTCCTCTGTCTTCAAAATTCTAGTGACACTGGGAATGCTATATGACCTCCTACTATTCTCCTAAGGTCCTAGGGAAGTTTCAGGAACTAGGGAAAAGACTGGGTACTGAGGCTGTGTCCCCAGACGTCTGCTTCCGAAGCAGCCGCGTCATGACGGGTTTCTGCTGAGGAAGTGGCGTTGGCAGGGCCCCACACGCCTTCTCGGGTTGTCAGGGGTGGGAGGCTGTATGGGGGTCCTTCATGTGCAGACAGAACAGTGTCGCCTCATAGCTGTGCAGACGAACAGATGGGGTCTACTGCCACGAACAATGCGGCATAAAACGGATCAATATTATAATAAAGATTTGTCTTCTTCATCTCCATATCTACAAAGTGATTCTACATTTCCTTGGACAACACTGGAGGGCCCGCTCAGTCTTGGCACTGATGCTGGAGGCCATCCCCAGCTCCCGGGCCCCTGCGGCAAGCTGGCGGCTTCAGGTGTCACAAGCCGGCTGCTCCAGGCCTTCAAGGGGGAGCTGGCTCCTGTGGGGGGAGTTGGGGCTCGGTGGGCCGCTGGGGTTGGAGCTGTTCGATGGAGTTGAGTGTTTGGTGGAGTCCGAATCAGGCTGTGAACAGGAAGAGGGCAGGTGAACACCGCTGCCCTAGGCTGGGAGGCTCGCGTGCCCAGCTGGATGCAAATGTTCGCTCAGGGACAGCTGTGGCAACTGCTTCTCCTTTCGTGTTATGAGAACACACACACTCTACACCAGCGATTCGTGGGGCCTTAGGCTTGCTGGTGAGAGTCACAAATTGATGTCTAACCCCACTCAAAAATAACATGGTAATTATCATTACAAAAGACAGCAACTCTAGTGAAGAAACCAGATGTGGCTGGATGCGGTGGCTCCCGCCTGTAATCCCAGCACTTTGGGAGGCCAAGGTGCGTGGACTGCACTTGAGGTCAGGAGTTTGAGACCAGCCTTGCCAACATGGTAAAACCCCATCTCTACTGAAAATACAAAAATCAGGCCGTGTGCTGTGGCTTACGCCTGTAATCCCAGCACTTTGGGGGGCTGAGGCAGGTAGATCACAAGGTCAGGAGATTGAGACCATCCTGGTTAACACGGTGAAACCCCGTTTCTACCAAAAATACAAAACATTAGCCGGGCGTGGTGGCATGCACCTGTAGTCCCAGCTGTTGGGGAGGCTGAGGCAGGAGAATGGTGTGAACCTGGGAGGCGGAGCTTGCAGTGAGCCAAGATCGCACCACTGCACTCCAGCCTGGGTGACAGAGCGAGACTCCATCTCAAACAAACAAACAAAAATCAGCTGGGTGCAGTGGCGTGCACCTGCAACCAAGCAGTCAAAGTCACAAACACGACACTCTTTCCTGAGAAAAGCACTAGGAATAGAGGGGAACTTCCTCAACAAAATAAAACAGCTAACCATACTCAATGGTGACAGACAAATTTATCCCCTAAGATCAGCAATGGGCTGGGTGTGGTGGCTCACACCTGTAATCCCAGCACTTTGGGAGGCTGAGATGGGCAGATCACGAGGTCGGGAGATCAAGACCATCCTAACACAGTGAAACCCTGTCTCTACTAAAAATACAAAAAAAAAAAAAAATTAGCCAGGCGTGGTGGAAGGCACCTGTAGTCCCAGCTACTTGGGAGGCTAAGGCAGGATAATGGCGTGAACCCACAAGGCAGAGCTTGCAGTGAACTGAGATTACATGACTGCACTCCAGCCTGGGCGACAGAGTGAGACTCCGTCTCAAACAAACAAACAAACAAACAAAAGATCAGCAATAAGACAAGGATGCCTGCTTTCACCACTGCTATTCAACATGTGACCAGAGGTTCTAGCCAGAGCAATCAGGGAAGAAAAAGAAATAAAAAGGATGCCAAGTTAGAAAGGAAGTAAAACTATCTCTGTTTGCAGATGACATGATTATACACATAGAAAATCCCAAAGAAAAGAATTCACAAAAAACTAACACATTCAGCAAAGTTATAGGGTATAAGATCAACACATACAAGTCAGTTGTATCTCTATACACCAGAAATGAACACATTGAAAAGGAAACTGAAAAAAAAAAAATTCAATGTACAATAGCATCCAAAAGAATAGCTAGGAATACTTTAACCAGAGAAGTGAAAAATCTGTACACTATAAATTACAAAACATTGCTGAAAAAAATAGCTTACATAAATGGAACACACCCCATGTTCATGGAGTAAAAATATTGTTAAGATGGCTGTACTAGGCTGGGTACAGTGGCTCATACCTGTAATCCCAGCACTCTGGGAGGCCAAAGTGGGTGGATCATTTGAGGTCAGGAGTTTGAGACCAGCCTGGCCAACATGGTGAAACCCCACCTCCACTAAAAATACAAAAATCAGCCAGGTATGGGGGCAGGCACCTGTGATCCCAGCTACTTGGGAGGCTGAGGCATGAGAATCACTTGAACCCAGGAGACGGAGGTTGCAGTGAGCCAAGATGGCGCCACTGCACTCCAGTCTAGGCAACAGAGCGAGACTCTGTCTCAAAAAAAAAAAAAAAAAAAAAAGGCATTAATGATGAGGAACGTAAATGACAACCTATAGAACAAGAGAAGACGCCTGCACATGACATCTCTTACAAGAAACTGGTATTCAGAACACACCAGGAGCTCCTACAACCCAGCCACAAAAGGACAAACCACCCACTTCAAAAATGGGCAAAGGCCTTGAGTAGACACTTCTCTAAAGAAGGTATGGAAATGGCCAACAAGCACATGAAAAGATGTTCAACATAAGCCTTTAGGGAATGCAAATCAAAACCACAATCAGGTACTACTTCAAAGCCACTAGAATGACTATTAAAAAGAAGAAAAACAAGAACAAGTATTGGTGAGGATGTGGAGACATGAGAACGCTCACAGTGCTGGTGGAAATCTAAAATGGTAAACTGCTGCAAGAAACAATTTGGTGGTTCTTCAAAAAGTTAAACATAGAATTACCACATAAATCCAGCAATCCCACTCACAGGTGTGAACCCGAATGTGAAAACAGGCACTCAAACACATATGTGCACACTCGTGTTCACAGCAGCACCACTCACAACAGGTGAAGGACAGAAACAGCCCAAATGTGCATCAGGCGAAGAATGGGAAAACAAACTGTGGTCTACCCATACAAGAGAGTATTAGTTAGCAACAGAAATGCCAACACTGATACCTGCTACAACGGGGGTGAGCCACAAAAACAGCATGCCAAGCGAAAGCTAGGCACAAAAGGTCAAAACACATTTCTGTAAGAAAGGCCGGGCATTGCATTTCTACGAAATGTCCAGAACGGCGAAATCACAGAACACGACTGGCAGCCCCGGTGCTGACGGGAGAGAGGGACGGGGAGAGAGTGCTTAAAGGGCAGGGGGTTTATTTTGAAATGATGAAAATGTCTTTTTTATTATGTTTTAGAGACAAGATCTCACTATACTGCCCAGGCTGGCCCTGAACGCCTCAGGCGATCCTTCCACCTCAGCTTCACTAGTAGCTGGCACTACAGGCGTGAACCATGGCGCCCAGCTAGAGTGGAAATGTTTCTGAATGAGAAAGAGGTGGTCACTGTGCATCTCTGTGGATGTACTAAATGTCACTGAGTTATTCACTTTAAAGGAGTTATTTTGGGCCCAGTGTGCTGGCTCATGCCTGTAATCTGAGCACTTTGGGAGGCCGAGGTAGGAGGACAGCTTGAGCCCCGGAGTTGGGAGACCAGCCTGGGCAACAAAGTGAGACCCTGCCTGTGTATTATTACGAAAATAAAAAAAACAAAGTTGTTGGCCGGGCGCAGTGGCTCAAGCCTGTAATCCCAGCACTTTGGGAGGCCGAGACAGGCGGATCACGAGGTCAGGAGATCGAGACCACCCTGGCTAACACGGTGAAACCCTGTCTCTACTAAAAAATACAAAAACTAGCCGGGCGAGGTGGTGGGCGCCTGTAGTCCTAGCTACTCGGGAGGCTAAGGCAGGAGAATGGCGTAAATCCGGGAGGCGGAGCTTGCAGTGAGCTGAGATCCTGCCACTGCACTCCAGCCTGGACGACAGAGCCAGACTCCATCTCAAAAAACAACAACAACAACAACAACAAACAAAACAAAGTTGTTTTGTGAATTTCACTTAAATTCAAAAGAACAAACAAGGTCATGCAGGTGAGACAGGCACTGGCTGCCTCAGGACACAGTACCCTAAGAGGGACAGCATCTCCTCTGTACAGTGTGACAGCCTAAGACACACTTCGGATCTCATGAGCAGGAAACAGCGGACAAACTCAAACTCAGGAGCATTCCGTAAAGTAACAGCAGTGCTTGCTACAAAAATGTGACTGTCCCACCAGACAAAGACAGGCTGGGGGCCTGCTGCAGAGTAAAGGGTGGAAGAGTAGGATGGACAAAGGACCCAAAAGACAAAGGACTTCCAGAGGAAGAGACGCCAACCTTGGCAGAACCAGCAACATGTGCAAGGCATCTGCCTGTTCATTCGGCAGCCAACGTTAAAACATCTCAGTGCTGGGGCTTAGATGTGTGGTGGAGTGATGGACATGGCCCCTTTGCCTGCATCCCTCCCTCCCTCCCTCCAAGGATGGCGCCGGGGGCTAAGCCCTCAGCTCACTCCTCAGCCCTCAGCCCTCAGCACTGCAGCTCCCTGCCTCCCTCGACTGCATTCTCACCCCCATTCCACACAGGGGAAACTGAGGCCAGAGCAGTGTGGCCAAGCTGCACACAAGAATGCCGCCAGCCAGAGTGGGGCTTGTCCTGGAGGCGGTCCCCACACTCTTTGACACCGAGCGCCATCTCAGCTGAGGGGCAGCAGACAGACCAATGTGGAAAGTCAGCCCAGACCACAGCGACTGCTGGTGTATCGCACTGAAGTACGTTAAACAACACAGGAGTCCAGAGGAAGGAGGCAGGTTGGCGGGAAAGTTTCCATTCCTTGTGGGCCAGTGTGACAGCACCGTCCCCTGTCAGTGTTCCCAAAAAAGCTCGGGGTCTGACCAAGAGACTGCTGCATGGGCCTCCTGGAGGAGGGGACAGCCACCCCTGCCCCTCCCATCACCCTCCCACCGCAAGTGGGGTGCTCTGGAAGGGCTGTGACACCACCCAGGGCCCCAGATCTTTGGGCTGCTTTGCCTCCTGCAGTGGTGGCTCACAGCCTCAGTACTGAACCTGGGCAACTCTCACCTCTTTGTCAAAGTCCTGGTCTGGATCGGACATACTTCTCAGAGGCACGGTCACGCCAGGCTCCGATCCACCTACAGAACAAGGACAGCTTTCCTCTTAGGGAGAAAGTCAAGGACAGAATCAAAAGCCTGCAGTCTCCCCATTCCAGCACCCCCTAGCCTCCACCTCCCCGAGGGCTGCAGTGGCCACACTTCCTCCGTACCTGATGAGGGCCACGAGATGTAGGGCTTGTTCCGGGATGGAGGCTGGCGAGCCAGGTTGGTGGGAGCGGGGCCCGGCCTTTCCTCCTGGGAGGGGGGCACAGCACTCTGGGCAGAGACAGCAACACATGAGCATGCTTGGTTGACACCCGGTGGGGCCGGCTGTGAAGTGTGTGTGACCTACGGCGGCTGCGGCCTCGTGACCTTGATGAGCAAAATGGGGGCCAAGAGGGCTCTCTGGACTGGACTGAACAAGGGCTCTGGACAGTCTGAAACTAAGAACTGGCAATAGCAACGTTAGGCCAGATCAAATCCTATAAAAAGTGTACTTTTTTTGTTTGAGATTGAGTCTTGCTCTGTCCCCCAGGCTGGAGTGCAATGACACGATCTTGGCTCACTGCAACCTCTGCCTCATGGGTTCAAGCAATTCTCCTGCCTCAGCCTCCTGAGTAGGTGGGATTACAGGTGCCTGCCACCACACCTGGCTAATTTTTAGTAGAGACAGGGCTTCTCCATGTTGGCCAAGCTGGTCTCAAACTCCTGACCTCAGGTGAACCACTTGCCGTGGCCTCCCAAAGTGATGGAATTAGAGGCATGAGCCACCACACCAGGCCTAAAAAACATACTTTTTTTTTTTTTTTTTTTTTGAGACGGAGTCTTATTCTGTGGCCCAGGCTGGAGTGCAGTGGCGCGATCCACTCACTGCAAGCTCCGCCTCCCGGGTTCACGCCATTTTCCTGCCTCAGCCTCCTGAGTAGCTGGGACCACAGGAGCCCGCCACCGCGCCCGGCTAGTTTCTTCCTGTATGTTTAGTAGAGACGGGGTTTCACCGTGTTAGCCAGGATGGTCTGGATCTTCCGACCTCGTGATCTGCCTGCCTCGGCCTCCCAAAGTGCTGGAATTACAGGCGTGAGCCACTGCGCCCGGCCAAAAACATACTTCTCAAGTAAAAAACAAAGTATACCATCTGTTGGTATGAGGGTGTTACTGAGAAATCACCGCCTGATGGCAAACGTCCTTAGGAAGCCGTCACAGGCCGACACGTGGCGGACTCTGACAAGTATCTGCAGCATCGCTGCCCGGGGCGGCCCGAGGCCTGCACACAAGGCCTCGTGACAGGGAAAGTGCTTGTGAACAGAGCTTCAGTGGAGACGCGCTTGTGTGACAGGTGCGCCGGGTCAGAGCACAGTGCCAGCCTCGCGGGCCCTGCCTTTGGGACAGCCTCAGCCAACACGGCTGCCCGAGCGGGGAGGATGGAATGCCCTGCCCGCCCCATCCCTGCCGTGCACGCACCAGAGGCAGGTCCATGAGCACCTGCATGCCGTCGCCTGGGCCCATGTGAGCCACGTGGTTGAAGTTGGTTGGGTTGGATATCATTTTGGATCTCAATTCTGGGTCTCTAAGCATCTCTCTGGGGAAAGGAAACACTTTTGAGATTCACGGACATGTGAGAATCCTCTTGGCCCCTCCCTAGAGCGAGGCCCGGCTGCCCCGTGAGGCCCCGCTCCTACCGCCTCTGCTGCAGTCTCTCTTCCTCCGGGACCTTGAAGACGAACCGCCTTTTGCTCCTGGTGCGCAGCATCTGCTTCTTGCTGTTGTCGGAGGTGTCCGGCACGTTGAGAACCGTTCCTGCGGAAGCAGAGCGCGCGGTGACGGTGCTGCGGCGCCAGGGACACACGCCCCTCCGACTTCCCTTCCCTCCACTCCTAGTGCAGAGGAAGGCTCACCCGAGAACTTGCTCTTGAAGTAGATCAAGCGTGGAGGCTCACAGTTGAGGAGGTTCAGGGTGCCCTCAGAGTTCAGGGGCCTTATCTGGATTGGAAACCAGGGAGGGACAGTGTTTAAGTGCGGCCACGCACAGACTGCACCGGGAGAAGCCCGCCCGCACCGGACGGCGCCCAGACCTCCTTACCCTGCGCAGGCCGATGGTCTGCACCCACTCCATGGTGCGCACATCAAAGACGTCCACGCCATACTCGCTGTACACCGTGACGTGGGTGGGGCTGCAACCTAGCGCAGACGGAGCAGGGCGGGGTGAGCCACAGTGGCTCGGGAACTCACCTGCCCTTGGGCCGGAGGCCATGCCTTGGCACTTGAACAAGTGCAGAGGCAGCAGCACTGCCTCAGCTGGTTCACGTCACCAAAGACTTCACGCTCCCACTCTGGAATTCATCTTCATTTCAAAGTTTAAACAAACACAATCGAATGTTTAAATGCTCCACCATCGCTCTGTAACTAATATTTTGAATACTATAGTACACATGTTGAAGGTGACTTTTAGAAGTCTGGTTTTTCATTTAGCTCTCATGAGATGTGATTATCCTGAAAGCAAATTCAGGCTCAACACACTGGAAATTCAGGTAGGGGACGACTGTTCAGTATGGTGAGGCTAATTGTTCCATGGGAGATGGCAAGTCAGGCTTCCAGGTAGGTATTTAAACCCACACAGAAACCACTGCTGACCTCTGAGCAACAACCCTTCCTGTCTACCCTCCACACGAACGACCCTAGACCCCTGGGAACCTGTGCTACGGCAGCGTGGGAGGCCCCTCTGCAGCCTGGTCTGAAGGCATATACAAGTGGGGTAATGGCGTCCTGCAGGGAGCTCTGGGGTCCGCGCTGTGCTCCTCACCTGCTCATCTGTCGGCTTACAGAAGCAACTTCACCCAAGGCGCCAAGGATGTGAGACCAAGAACTGCGGAGCCTTTGGCCATTTGGAGTTTAAGGGGCTTTCTCCATGTGTAGAAGAGTAACAACACAGCTGTGCCATGCGATGGAGGAGCGGTGCGCGTCCACCGCTCGGTCCCTCTGCGTGGGTGGCACTCTCACTGTCCCCACAGCCCCTCAGTGTGGCTTGGCTTCTGGCCCTCAGCTTGCAGAAACGCAGAGCTGGGAGGCAGCAAGCCCCAAATGCAGGAGAGCTCCAGCTCAGTGCTCGTTCCTGGCTCTGCTGCCTCCAGAGTTTAAGGTTAATCCTGCATCATGACACACCTCACTGCCTGAAGATGCATTTTAAAAGCCTTCTGCTCTGTTTCTATCACAGATTCCAAACAGGCTAGAAGATCAGGCCTTTTCTTCTGAATACAAAAAGGAAAATCAAACAGGGTTTGCAAAAAAGACAAAAGATACTGGCCTGGTCACCAAACTGCCTCTGAAGGAGCATTTCAGATGAACCTGTGAGGCCTCTGAGAACCACGTCAAAAGCAGCCCCAGAAACTGCCCTTCAGGGAACCACTCTCCACACAGGGGCTTCTGGGAAGGCCCTTGCCTGCCAAGTACGTGGGAATTCGCTTGCAAGGAACCACGGAGAAGTCTAGTTTGCTGACTCAGTGATAAACAGATGCCCAGTGAAAAGATTCTAGTGAAACAGATTCTAGTGAAAAGAACACGGGCTCTGGAGCCTGATAGATGTTACATGTGACTCATGTGCACGCGGCCCCTGTGGCCCTCAGCTGCCTCCTCTGCAACAGGGCTGATGACACCTGCCCTAAGGGATGGGGAGGAGCAGGAGAGGCTACCTACACAGGGCGCTCAGCACAGGGTGCAGAATGAGCAGTTCTGCATCCTACAGGTGACAGAATTACTTTTGACCAGCTCTGAAACTCATCTGCATCTGCACTGTGCCCACGGGGGAGAGGAGACCCACCAAGGCGGAGAACCCAGGAACTTAGGTGTCTATGACAGACATGTGTGGCCAGGATCATAAATACACTGCAATAAGTGACCTGGGTCCTCTTCAACGTTACATTTTGCAAAAATGTAAATTCTGTGTGGTTTCAAACCCTGTGCTGGCTGCCCAAGAAGAGGACAGGGTGTTGGGGGAAGACTCCAGGACGAGGGGTGCTGAGGCAGTGGGACTGGCCCCTTTCTGCACCTCACTCCAGGCCCATGGCCTGGCCCCACTGCCCACACGTCTGCTGTGGTATGGCCATCAGGATGGAGCCGGGACACACTGCAGTAAGCCCCTGTGGGTGGAGGCTGGCCATGCACCTCACAGGCCTGGTGTCTAGCCATGATGCCCTGGGTATGCTGCTGTCTCAGCAAGGCCGACAATGGGGCAGACAAAGGGGTTTAGCTTCAGGTAACTGAAGGAGAACATAATTCCCCATCTCTTGCCCTGTTACCCGCCCCCGCATCTGCCCAGCTTGTCTTCCGGCCTCCTCTTGATCTGTGGATTTGATGGTGCAGGCTACTCTGATAGATCAAACAGAGGGATTCTGAGGTTTAAGGTTTCCTTTCCATTTTAAGAGACACTGTCCCCCAGGCTAGAGTGTAGTGGTGTGATCATGGCTCACTACAGCTTCCATCTCCTGGGCCCAAGCAATCCTCCTGTTTCAGCCTCCCAAGTAGCTGGGACTAGAAGCGTGTGGCACTGAGCCTGGCTAGTTTGTTTGTTTGTTTGTCTGAGATGGAGTCTTTTTCTGTTGCCCAGGCTAGAGTGCAGTGAGGTGCCACCTTGGCTCATCAAACCTTTCTCAAGGCCCCGGTTCGCTTATTCTCCTGCCTCAGCCTCCTGAGTAGCTGGGACTACAGGCATGTGGCACTGAGCCTGGCTAGTTTGTTAGTCTGAGACAGAGTCTCGCTCTGTTGCCCAGGCTAGAGTGCAGTGGCATGATCTTGGCTCACTGCAACCTCCGTGTCCCGGGTTCAAGCGATTCTCCTGCCTCAGCCTCCTGAGTAGCTGGGACTACAGGCATGCACCACCACGCCCAGTTAATTTTTTTTTTTTGTATTTTTAGTATAGACGGGGTTTCACCCTATTAGCCAGGATGGTCTCGATCTCCTGACCTCGTGATCTGCCCGCCTTGGCCTCCCAAGGGATTACAGGTGTGAGCCATGTTTTGTTTCTTAATAGAGACAAGGCTGGTATCGAACTCCTGAGCTCAAGTGAGCCTCCTGCCTCAGCCTCGCCCGGTGCTGGGATTACAGGTGTGAGCCACCGCTCCCCGCCCAGTTTAAGGTTTTAAAAGCAATCAGACAGCGGGCCAGTCAGGAAGTGTCCACTGGTCCTACTTTCCCCCAGTGCCACCATTCACAGAGAGAGTCACATCAACTAAGCGAATTAAGTGACCCAACTGTTTGAAAAACAGCTCCTACCACTTTCAGAAGACACTTGCTCTCCCAGGGGGAACTGTAACTTAGACACCAGAGGTGAATTTTTTTCTGGCCACCAAAACCCCTCAAGCTTGTCTTTACTACTGTGTAAGTTTCTGTATTATCACAAGGAAGGCCTTTTCAATGAGTGATGAATGCCACGCCCTGTTCTCGGTTCGCAGAGCCCTTCTGCCCAGGGGCCTATGCCCGCCAATGGGGTCTTCTGCTGAGGCCTCTGGAAGAACTGGCCCCACGTGCTCAGGGAGAGGTTGCTGAGCCCGCCCACTGCTGGTCTGAGATGTGAGATGTGAACCGCACTCTCTGCTGTGGGCTGTCATGGAGCCCATCTCTCCTGATGCTCTGACTACTCAACTAAGGGACTGGAAGACAAACCAAAGCAAAATCGAACACATGCTGACTGTCGGTGGGAAAAGCAGCAACAGGGATATGCAACAGAAAACATATACATACTACAGGCGACAGGAGCCGCAGGCCACATGAGCTCCTGCGCGCGTGCCCTCCGGCCTTGCGGGTCCACGTACAGTCCCATGTGGCTGAAGCAAAGCAGGTACTCCTCGCTTTCGAGCTCCACAGCACAAAGGGCATCAAAAGACTGTTGTGAGAGGAACGCAAGCGAGGGGTCATTGGGATTTACCAGGTTTAGAGGCTGCCCGTCCCCCTGGATGCTCAGCAGGCAGAACCCAGAGGGGTAGCCCACACAGAGCCTGTCCCTGAGCACCGCCAGGCACTGCACGCTGCCGGGAGCCACAATCTCATTGAACTTTCTGTGGAATGGCTTCGTTCTCTGGATCTCATAGCAAAGGATCAGCCGTTTCACGGCCACAAACAGGCAGGTGCCAGAGTTCCTCTTGAGTGTGGCCGTGGCCATGAGCTGGCAGCCTTTGGTTTCCGGAAGCTTGATGTCAAAACTGCCTTCTGCTCCATCAAGGGATGACCATGGATAGAGGTGCACATGGTGGTTCCGGCCACAGAGGAGGATTACGATCTTCTCTCTGGGAGCAAGCTCGATCTGGTGCACCTTCTTACAGTCAGCAGCACGGACGATCACTGTGGCAGGGAGGACAAGAGTGTGAGACCAATGGGACAGCCAGCAGCTCACTCACAGGGGCTGATGGCCTTGGCTAAGGACCTGCCTGGAACACCCTGGGGCCCTCCCCCGAGCTCCCTTCCTATGTGCGCAGCCTGAGCCCAGCCCTGAGCCCGTCCCCTGCCCACAGAGCCAGCGGCTTGAGTGCCCCCCGGAGAAGCTGCCCCACACATCCACAGTGCACTCTTAGGGCAGCCTCGGGGGCCAGTCTGAAGGCTCCTCCGCCTCTGCTGCTGTGCACACCCCTCAGTGCACCAGGGCTCCAGCTGGGCTGTGCTTCCACCTGGGCCTTCGTGCAGCGAAGCCCTGGGGTGATCTGGGCCTCCTTCCAGCTCATCCCCAAACCAGAGAGCCCTCGCGCTGCACATGAGGAACAAAGCTGACTCCAACCCACTGAGGCCCTGAGACAAATCCTCTGAAGACACCGAGCTCACACGGCCCCCAGGTTAACCCAAGCTCCTCGCTTGCTCAGGAGCTCCCCACAGAGCTGCCAGGCTACGGCCTCACCCAGCGGCTGCCCCACCCTTCTCGCTCCATGGCCATCACGTGTAGAGATGCTGGGTCTGTCGGGAAAGGACTACGGCTCACATGAAATGTTACTGGATTCCTTGGGGGATGCTCCCCAGGGTCCCTGTCCCCTGCCCAGGGCCAGTTCCAGTCTCCTGACGTTTCTGCTCCTAGACCCACGGCTGTGGAGCGGGTGCATGTCAGGATGCCTTTGCCCTCCCTTGCTGGGAAGAGTGAAAGTGTCAAAATTGGAAGCAAAGAAACTAAAGCTTCTCAAGTGAAGCCTCAGCACATGTGGAACATCTGTAGCTGTTCCTCCTTTCCTTGACCCCGCCACCCACTCCCACTCAGTGCTCCCCTTGAAGAACTCAATGGATGCGACATGGAACTGAGCACCATGTCACCATGCACTCGATGCTGGTCTCCACGGCACTCTGGCCCCTCTGGTGCCTTCATCAAGCGCATTTGTCTTAACCCTTAGAAGCTACTGACCCTGTGCTGTCTGCAGAGGCCAGGCTGGGCCTGTGACATCCCAGGCTGGAACCCCCTGCTCACTCACCATCTCGGGTGACCTCTATGACATAGAGCCCTTCTTCTAGGCCAACTGCAATCCTGTCTGCATCTGTGGAGGGGTAAGTAACGTACACAAAGTCAGTACAGCTGACTGTGAACAATATGGGTTTGAATGCATGGGTAGGCTCATTCACAAATATTCACAGATACTTTTCAACCACGTGTGGATGAGAATAGAGCATTCCAGGGATGTGACACTTCAGTATCGGGGGTGACTTTCTGTCCATAAGGACTCCACAGGGCTGGCTGACTGTGGGATTGAGTCTGCGAGGATTTGGGTGTGTGGGGGGCTCCTAGAGCTGACCCCCAGGCTTAGCCAGGGCCGACTGTACTGTCCACAAAGGTCACCTGCTTCTTAACATGCATGGAGAAACTGTCTACAAACCCAAATGGACAACCCGCCTGTGACCTTCCTCTGATTTTCAGATGGGCACCACAGCACTGCTGAAAGTGCTGTTGCTTCCGACACTTAAAGGACACAGCCTCTGGGACGTACCCACGATGGCAGCTGTTAGGACGGCCTTGATGAGAGGCAGCGAGCTGTCGTAGGCTTCCAAGGGAACATGCACCACCTGATTCCTCAGCCGGTTTTTATGAAGGATGGACTGGAGTCCTTCTAGAATCCCAACCCACTTCCTCTTTTCATTCTCATTTTCTGTCAGAATGAGCAGCGAGCTGGTCTTAGAAGGTGCACCTAAGAGAGAGGCCGTCACCTTCATGACAGGAAACAGAAGAAAAGAGAGAAGCCATCAAACACCAAAGCTGCACACAGCTGCCACGGCCCTGCTGGAGCCACGCACCCCAGGAGCAACGGGGGCTGATGTGCTTCCCAGGCGGGGACCCCTGACTCCACCTCACTGGGCGCCTTGCAGGGGCTCCCACAGCAGGATACGGAAGGGGCGGGGTTCTAAACAGCCCATGAGATCGCTTTCTGGTCTCATTTTCGTTAATTCTCCTTTTGCCAAAACTATGAGTAGCTGCCTACTTTAAATCTGCTTTCTTGAATAATCATTATAAATAAAAGCAGATTCTGAAAATGTGTCCAGGAAAAGCAGATCTGAAAAACACTGGTCCAAATCATGCCTCCCTGGGAGCAGCCTCTGAGCACACACATTACCAAATGACCATCACTCCAGTAACAATGATGGCAATTTCCTGTACTGTGTATGGGAGGTTGTTTCTGAATAGAGCTGTGATTTAGTGAAAGCTGATTTATAGACTTAGTTTTGTTGTCAACCAAAATTTTACTGTGTTTATAAAAAAATTCCCAATGGAGGGGGCTAGAGGGCTTCTTTCCCCAATTCAGCCTTCTAGAAACATCCTAATGCTACAATGTCTAACACTAACTCAGTGAGGGACTCACTCACTCAGCCAACAAAAACGCTGGCTCCAATTGGCTGGGGGGCACTGGAGCGGCACCTTCACACCTAACCCACCACAGCGCCTGCCTGGCAGTGCACGCTGAGAGGACAGTGGCCGGGACTTGGACCGGGTGGAAGAGGAGTTTCCGATGTAGCAGAAGGGAGGCTCAGTGAAGTAGGGTGTCTGGGAAGAAGCCAGCCAGGAGGCTCCCCGAGACGGGCACAGGCAGCTACTTGGCCAGGACAGGACACACAAGGACCTGGAGCCAGGCTGGAGGCCGAGACCCGAGGGTCACACTGGAGGTGCGCTGGTGGCTGCTGCAGCACAATGACATGCCTGGAATAATCAGTTTTAACCATGTGCTTTGTTAAAAAGATTAATGAAAAATTCATACCCTGAATATACATGGAATATCTCGGCGTGTAGCATGAATGACATCTGAGGCCAGGACTGAGCTCACGGAAAACTCGTCATCTCTGGTAAGAAAGAAACATTCAGCCCGCTGGGAGACACACACACACACAGGGCCCGAGGCCCTCCCACGCCCTGCCCGCGCCCTGCCCTGCCGTGTCCTTCCACCCCCGTGTTCTGCAGTGGAGGGCGGGCCCCTCGCCCACGCAGATGTAAGAAACACGGGCAGGGCCAACAAACACCTCAAGACTCTGGGAGGTGTTTCAGGGCTTAGCAATGCCGAAGGGAAGCCCCGGAGCCTCATCCACTCTGTGCTGGTGCCTCCAGACTATGCCAGTTACAGACAACGAGGTCTGCATTTGGCACAGCCAGGCAGTCCCTCCACAGCCACGTGCACAAGACAAGTAGGGTGAGGGGTGTGGAGGTGAAACAGGGAGTTGTGGGGAGTGAGGGGTGGGCGTGGAGGTGAGGGGGGTGTGGGGGATGGGCATGGAGGTGAACGGGGAGTTGATGGTGGGGTGGGCGTGGAAGTGAGGGGGAAGTGGGGGTGGGTGTGGAGGTGAGGGGGAATGGGGGATGGGTGTGGAGGTGAGGGGG